>NC_091794.1:26378636-26681666 GCF_041296235.1 Equus asinus
AGTTAGTTCCACAAGGGCTAGAATCTGTTTTACTCAGTGATGTATCCAAATGCCTGGAACAATGTCTAGAATAGAGTAGGTGCTCCATGTATGTTTCTTAAATTAATACGCCTATGCTCATTCAGGGTAAGAGCTGAGTTTGGCTGAAGAAAAGGTCCAGGAAGGGCTGGCCCGGTGGCGCAGCAGTTAAGTTTGCACATTGCACTTCAGCGGCAGGGATTTGCCGGTTCGGATCCCAGGTGCGGACACGGCACTGCTTGGCAAGTCATGTTGTGGCAGGCATCCCACGTATAAAGTAGAGGAAGATGGGCATGGATGTTAGCTCAGGGCCAGTCTTCCTCAGCAAAAAGAGGAGGATTGGCAGCAGATGTTAGCTCAGGGCTAATCTTCCTCCAAAAATAAATAAATAAATAAATAATTAATAAATAATTAGAAAAAAAAAAAAGGTCCAGGAACTTTCTGGGTAAGATTTATTACTGCCCCAGGGCTAACAGTCATGTGCCCAGGCTTGGAAAGTCCCCCAAGATATAGAGGAAGACGGACAAGACAAAATTCAGCAAACCCAGGGAAGTATTCAGCCAGGCTTCTGTCCCAGCGGGTTCCTGGTCAGATCCCATCATAGGCAACTGGGCTGGAGCTGAGCTGTTATCACTGAAGTGGTGAAAGAAAGAGGAAATGGAGGGGGGAGTCCGTGCTGGGGGTGGAAGGCACCTGGAATACCTCAGTCTGTAGATAAAGCCACTGGCTGCTGGAATGAGGAAGTCTCTCTCCCAGCCCGGGTGGGGCAGAGCCCTGGCCCAGGAGGGGAGGGAGGTGGCAGAAAGGAGCTGCATTCTTGCTGGATTTCTCCTCCGTCTTCTCTAGAGGGAAGCTTCCTGCTAGATCACAGGCTACCAGACAGGGCTTGAACAGAATCCAGGTCACTGCTGTGGTCTGGCCTGCTTTCCCCACCTGAAACCCACCTTGGGGAATCCATCCTCCGTTTATGAAGTCAACGGCTGAGGTTGAATGGAGGGTGGAAGGACTCAGCCTGCCAGGAGTACTCTACAGATTAATAGTGTAGTTGAAACTGGGGTCCAAGATCCCGAACCTCAAGTGCTGGGTTGCATCTCCAATGGTTGCCCCTCAGCCTCTCGTAGGATCTTCTTCTCCCTACACCCTGGAATGGCTCCCTCCTCCTTCCAGGCAGCAGAGGTCTTTATCCAACGCAGGGCGAAGTTCCAGAAGACAGTGTCTCACACCCGAAGCAGAACCTCAGACTGCATGGCCAAGAGGACCAACAAGGAGCCCTTGTTGACAGAGGCCCAGAGAAGGCAAATAACTTGTCCAAGATCACACAGCTCCTGATCCACCATTAGGAAGGAGCTGGAAACAGAACTTAGACTTTCTGATTCCACTTTAAAGTTCCTTCCAGCTGTGAGATTTTGATTTCTTGATGCCGATCCAGCAAGCTTTCCTCTACCCAGAGCTGATTTCATCACAAAACTCTTGCCCTGAAATCCCCCAGGTACCTTGTTTGGCCACTAGGCTGTGGCCATAACAGCTCCTCACCTTCGCCCCTTGAAGGGGTACGAGTCTTCTCTAGGGCATTTGGAAATGCGTTCTGCAGCCTGGTTCTCCTTCCTGTGGTCAAATCCCCTAAGCTTCTCTAAGCCTTCACCCTCACACTTTCCCCCTCCCAGGCCCTGTTACTCAGACCAGCACTCTTACTCCTTCCCTTCTCCCAGCCATTGCCTTCCCCAACCCGCACCTCCAGTCTGGCCAGGGCCAGGGTCCTGGCTCTGACTGGCAGAGAGAACCACTGGATGTGAAGATGGAGGGATGTTAGGGATCAGACTCCTGCCCCACACTGGAGAGCTGTCTCCTCCAGACCTCAGGAGGCCGTCCCTTCTCTCTATTGCTTGAGGATCAGGGTGGATGTCAGGGCTCTCACTCACTGAGCACTTACAATGTATATGCTTTTGATGAGCACTGAGCATGTATCAGGCACTGTGTAAGAGCTTTACTATCTCATGTAATCCCCACAAAACAACCCAGGGAGGTAGGGATTATGCCCATTTTACAGTTGAGGTTCAGAAAGTTCTTTAATTTGCCCTAGATCATAGAAGAAATAAAGTCTAGGATTAGGAATGAAACCCAGGTCTATCTAACTAAAAGCGTAAGCCCCCCACACAAGGGGATGGGGTTGGGGAAGGGGAGATGTGTGAGAAACACCATCTTCCATGGCCTCCCGGGCTGCGGCCCCAGGGAGGTGAACATCACCGTAGAAATGATTCCATATCTTCAAATCAAACTTCAGAGTGGAGAGGTCACGGAGGTCACTGGGCAATGGGGACGGGTGATTAGCTCGCTGACAGCCCTTGACTCGAAACCTGCCAGCTCTCTCAGCCTGTGCCTCCGTGATCACCTGGCTGCGTCCTGGAAACTACCCAGTCATACCAGGCAGGTGGCTCGCCCCTCCTCCCGGGGTTGAGGAAGCAGGAAAAGGTGGCAGTGAGAGGCAGTGGGCAGTTCTGCTGGGCTATGGTGGCCGGATCCCCAGCTAGGATGGGCTCTCTCTGGGGCCTGCTGCTGCCCCTTTTCTTCTTCTGCTGGGAGGCCGGGGCCCCCAGGAGCTCTGCAGGTATGGAGGTGAGAGGGGGCCTGTGGGCTTCTCTCCTGATAGGGCTCTGGGGCTGAGTTTCTGTTCTGGCAGCCCTTTGTGGGTGAGAGTAGCTCTCTTGGGTTAATTATAATTAACCTTAAGGCTATATATGAAATATTACTATAGCTGATAAAGAGCGTGCAAATGGCAGTGTGTCAGCTTAGGTATTAACGACACTGTGGTCCGGTCTGTACAAATGAGCGACGTCATTGTGAGGTCGCTGTGGGTGTGTCTTTACGCCTGTGGGAGTATGTGTAAGCGGGGTGGGGAGGGTAGGGGGCGAGGGAGGGGTGGGCTGGTAATAAATCTGACTAAAGCCCAAGAATGTGGCTTGACAAGATTCTAACTCCTCCAAGTTTACTTTCCAGCGCAGATTTCCTTTAAAGAACAGTTTTTGCGTGAAAAGTCTGACTATCACAGACGGCTTGGGGAGGTGGATTCTGAGAGAGGGGGGGCTTTCATGGAAGAAGAGAACTAACACTGATCTGTAACAGGAACTGTGCCAACCTTGTCAAATGCCTTATCTTTTTTTAAATCGACTTTATTTTTTAGAGCCATTTAGGTTCACAGCAAAATTGAGTGGAAAGTAGAGTTCCCATATACCCTTATGCACTATCTTTTTAATCCTCAAAATAACCCTATGAGAGAGATACGATTCTTATTCTTACCCCACTCCCGCATCCTCCCTTAAACGTGAGGAGACTGAGGTTTACCAGGATTCAGTAGCCCGTCTGCAGAGCCAGGGTTTCATTCCAGGCATCCGTAACCATTGGACCACACCGCCTCCTGCAGGTTCGCACGATCTATACGCTTGTGCTGCACATTTTACGTTTAATTTAATTTAATCTTCACAACCCTATGAGATGGAAACCCCTACCTCCATTTCACAGATGAGAAAATGCAGCCTTGGACCCGGGAGGCCTGGCCAGGGTCACATGGTTGGGAAGAGGCAGAGCAAGCAGCAGAGAGGGGACCCAAACTCAGGTCCAAAGTGCACAGGCTTTCTTCTCCACCTGTTTGATGTGAGGAATGGGCCAGGAGAGCTGCAACATTCTGGAGCCGTGAGGGCCCGGCAGGCTTTGCTCTGTGGGAGAAGCCCCCTGGTGTGTAAGAGACTTGGGTGGGGGTTGTGAGAGCCCCAGGGATGAAGAGACTATGGTTTGGGAAGCATCAGGGGCTCTCACAGCAGGATGACACCACGGGGCTCCCAGAAAAAGAAGAAAATGTGTTAGGGGTGGTCCGTGGTCAGACCCCAAGAGCACCACTGTTTGGGCCTCAGGCTGTGTGGGCTGACGCAGAAAGACTGCTTCTGCTGTGTGGGCACCAAGGAGGCTCAGAGAAATGCCTCGGGCTTTGAAGTGGGGAGAAGAAAATATATTCCTGTAAAAGCGTCATTTGCGTGCAGTTAGATTGCACTGGACAGGAAATGCGAGTGAATGCCGTGACCCACTTAATATGCATGTGCGTGCAGTCTGAAATTCTCACTATAGTAAAATTAGGTTGTCGCTCTCGAGTGACTCCATGAGAGGACGTGGTCAGGGAGGGGTGCTTCATAACCCCTTGCAGGCTTTGGAATATGAGGGCTTTCCCACTCCCCTCTCCTCTGGTCCTCACCACCACGGCAAGGCAGGCATCGTGACCCTTTTCACAGGGGAGGAAATGGAGGCTGGAAGAGGTCCAGTGAGTGGCTGAGCTGGTAGGAGGCAGAGTCGGGATGTGAACCAGTAAATCATTAGACTCTAGAGCTCGTAGGCAACAGACCCGGGGCTGGAACCCTGTCTCTTGCTTCCTGGCCCAGTGCTCTTTCATCCTTCAGTGGGAGACACAGGAAGACAAGCTGAGGACCTGGGGCCCCGTCCTGACACCCTAGATAGAGGTGACCAAACGGTCTTGGCCCTCCTTTGGGTCCTTGGGTACTTTTGGGCCAGTAGATCTCAGTAAAGACCATTTTGAATCACCAGAATGCCAGAGAAGGGGGCTTTTATTTTGATCCTTTTCCTTCCAAAAGTAGGGTTACTAGATAAAATACAGGGCATCCACTTAAATTTAAATTTCAAGTAATGAAGTTTTTTTAGTATGTCTCGAATATCACATGAGAAATACACATACTAAAAAAATTATTTTTTGTTAAAGTTATTCCTTGTTTATCTGAAATTTAATTCAAAATTAACTGGTCATCCTGTTAATTATCATTTTTCTATTTGCAAGATCTGGCAACCCTCCCCAAGAGGCTCCTTGGCCCACTTACAGAGAGAGCCTGGCCCCCTTGGTAGACAGGGGAGGCGCCCTTGCCAGCCCACAAAAGACCCCATTGTAGCCTCCCTCAGGGTGGTGAGCGCCCGCTGGCCCTCCATTCCCACAATGTCAGGGGTCGGTCAAGTGAACAGAGACCCTCTGCCCTATGGAGAAATGCCAGGAGCATCTTTCTAAAAAAAGTGAAGTTTTGCCTCACCTGGCTCCCTGTTACCTATGGAAAATGCTTGGTACGTCGTTTCCACAGTTCAGGCGTTCTGTCGTCTTAGGCCTATGTTCAGGAGAGGCTGGGGCGGGGCTGGGAAACTTGCCCCTTTTCCCTTGCTAGAGCCCCAAGGCCCCCGCCTGCTCCCCTCCCTCCTGGAGCCACCACCACCCACACTGCCTCTGGAGGGTCTTCTCCGCCAGTCCTCTCAGCTGCCTCTGAGCACAAAACCACAGATGTTTCTTGTATTCGAAAAGTTTTTTACTTCCATGGGGAAACATTTGCTGGATGAGAAAAGTATCCAAGGGAAAGTGACAAGGATTCTTTCAGAAAGTTCTGAGAGTCGTGGTCCCTGCCCTGCAGTTCTTGGCTCATTTGGACTTCTGACTTCTTTGCTCCCCCTTGAAGCTGGATCCTGGCCCCACACATCCCCTTTGACGGCTTCAGACCAATAACCAACTAGATTCTGGGGCTTGCTTGCCTTAAGTGTGCCATCAGAGGACATCAGTCAGCGTGGTCCCAGTTACGTGGCTGCTGCACAGGACTTCCCGATACTGCCTCCTTCTTCCTTGTATATATAGATGAAAAATAGGTCAAAGCAACTCCCTCTCCCCACCCTCCTCCTAGCTGTGCCCAGGCCATAAACACAAGAGCTTGTGTGAAGTCAGTCCACTGGGACGCATGGCTCACAAAGATGGTTTTACCCAACACAGGCCCCAGCACCAGTGGACCAGGCCCTTTGGTGACAACGAGCCACACAGAAGTGCCTGCTGTGACTCCAGGAGTCAGAACAAGCTCAGAGGGAGCCTTCCAGACCACTGACCTTGCTGAGACCTCTGTGCCAAGCCACATCCCTCTGGAAAGTCATCAAACCCTGAGCACCCAGACCTCTCACAGTACCTTAATCCCAGGCAGCACCATTTCAGAAGCAGAGACCACGGAAACCAGGACCATTAGTCTTGCAGCAGAGACCAGGGCCCTCACAAAAAGAACACCTTCCAAATTCATGGTCGTGATGACCCCTCCTATGGAGACAACAGCCACAAGCGACAACCCCACGAGAACTGGAATGACCACAGTGCAGATTGTTACAGGCAGTGATCTCTTGGAAGCAGCCTTTGACACCCTTTGTACTGATGACAGCTCTGAAGAGGCAAAGAGGATCAGAACTAGTGCCTTGACATTGGCTCAGATCCTCACAGAAGCCAAGGCCCTTACGTTGGAGAGCAGCACCTCCTCTGACAGCTCAGTTCCAGCCATCACCACCTCACAAGTCCTGGCACCTCATGTCACTGCTCCGGCGAAAGCCTTGGTTGCCTCCACCATCTCTGACATTGAGGTTACCAATGGCAGCGTTATGGAAACGGAAACAACTGCCAGCATCCCTAAGACCTCAGACACAGCTTACAGCCCCGCAGGAGGAAAGGCCCTGTCCACTCCTGAGGTGTCAGCTTTGCCCGACCCCACGGAAGCGAAATCACACCTCACCGAGACCACAACCTCGGCGGAGGCCTCGTCTACCGCCAGCACCGCAGAATCGGCCACACATGAGACCACAGTTGAGACCCCACTCCCTGCTACTAGCACCACAGAAAGAGAAACAACAGCAGCTGAGGCCACCACCCCTAGTGGAACTTGGGCGACTGTCAGCGTGAACCCTGTGGAAGAAGTCTCAGCCCTCTCTGCTGAGACGACAAGCCACACTGAGGTCCCAGGAGCATTTACAGTCTCCACAGAGGCTGGGTCGACAGTGGGCAAAGGGACTTCCCTTGCTACGGTCTACAGCCTCTCCGAAGGAATTACCATCAAGAGCTCCACCCGCTCAGAGACTTCCACCACAGACAGCAGGACCAACGGGCCCATCCCCGACTGCACGAGGCCTCTTCCTTCTGTCCATCCGACTACAGCCGACAGCAGCCAAGAAGAAAACACCACCTTAGCCAAGACCACAGCCTCAGCGAAGACCTTGAAGACAGCCAGCACAACCAGAGGGCAGCCCCCAAAAGCCGCGCCCACTACTGCTCAGACAAGGGGGACCACAGAAGTTCCTGCAAGTAAGTGGCTCCCCCATGTGTGATCTTTGGGGTTTGGGGTTTGGAGTCTCCAGGATGTCTACATGCTTAAGGAACAGAAAGGAAAGAAGGGTCTGGATGACTATTCTGAGCCCTGTCTCTGATGTCGCCTCTTCATGATCTTCTAGTGGTTCTTCCCAAAACGAGTAAGAAGCAGAGTGAGGGTGGCGTATGAAGGGAGCGCGGGCTGCAAGTTTGGAGAAATAGTTTGAGATCTTGGCTCTGCCCGCAACAAGCTGAGCGACCTAGGACAGGTCCCTTTCCCTCTCTGGGCCTCAGTTTCTCCACCAGTAGCTGGAGGGGGTGCAGTGGACAGCAATGAGGTCCCTCCCAGCTCTGCCCTTCTATGAAGTTAACTGTTGAGTAACTACTGTGCGCCAGGCAAGGCCCCTAGTTTTGTTTAAAAGACACAGCCCTCGTGCTCTGGAAGCCTCTGTTTCAGCCAGAGCCACACAGAGGGGCCCCATGTGGGCGTCTGGCCCAAGTTGCTGCCTTCTGAGCAGCTAGGACCCCATGAAAGGGCGGCTCACTGGATGTCCTTGCTGGGTTTGGTGCCATAGAGGGTGACTGAAAATAAATAAGCAACCTGGGCGAAGGTTTGGGACTTTAAAGCTGCGTCTCTGAGACAACAGACGGTTCTCGGGGAAGAAGTCCCCTGTCAGAGGCTGCTTGGTCAGCCCAGCTCCTGGTCAGCCTGTAACCTCCGTCCCCGCTTCCATCGCTCTGTCCTTGTACCTCATCCCTGCCATAGCCGCAGCTTGCCCTGCCTTTCTGGGGAGGTGAAATAAAAATATTAATCACTACCACCTTACCGAGTATCTTTTGTATTCCAGGCAGAGGGGATATAAAAATATTTCACAACCAGGAAGCACTGGCACCAGCTGAATGTTCTCTCTGATGCCAGGCAGTGTCCTATGAATCTAGCATGTGATATCTCCTCTGATTAAATCTTCCAAACCACCTTATGAGGTGGCTGTTATCACCCATCTGACAGCTGAGGAAGCAGATTTAAAGATGGTAAAAGACGGCTGTGGGATCCCAAATGAAGGTCTGATTCTAAAACTTATAGTCTCCTATTGTGCTTTTATTTTTAAAAGTTCAATTATTAATATATTTTTATTTTAAAATGCTTTTCTTTATTATTTGTTGATTAGGTGATACACTGACATGATTTAAAATTCAATAGGTAAAAAGGGTACCCCATACAAGGCCTTCCTCCCACTGCGGTCCCCCAACTACCCAGTTTCCTCACGCACATAACCGAGGGTATCACTTTCTTGTGAATCGTCTTCTGGACGTGAAATATGCATTTGGAAGCATAAAAAGGAGGATGGTAGATATAGGTGTAGATAGATGTCTTTCCTCCTTTTTACACAGGTGGAGCATATGATAAACACAGATCTCTGAGATGAAGCCACTCTTTTTTATGGCTGCTCAGTATTCCATTTTGTTTTACCTTAATTAATTTTTTTATTTGAGGAAGATTAGCCCTGAGCTAACATCTGCTGCCAATCCTCCTCTTTTTGCTGAGGAAGACTGGCCCTGAGCTAATATCCGTGCCCATCTTCCTCTACTTTATATGTGGGATGCCTGCCACAGCATGGCGTGCCAAGTGGTCCATGCCCACACCCGGGATCTGAACTGGTGAACCCCAGGTCGCTGAAGCAGAACCTGCGCACTTAACCGCTGTGCCACCAGGCCGGCTCCTACCTTAATTAATTTAACCAGCCCTCTATGGATGGACATTTAGGTTGTTTTCAGTATTTTGTTATGACAAACAGTGTTGCATAAATAGTACATTTTTCACATGTGTGTTATTTTCCGGATCAATTCTACTGATGTTCTAATAGGAAGAAATGACTCCAAGGTGGCAGGTAAAGGCAGGCCAATTAGAGCTCAACAAAACGGAGAACTTGCCTACAGAGCTGCTAAGTCAGGATGGCTTCCAACTTAGAACTGGAAGAATTGGCTGAGGGCATCCCTCAGAAAGCCAGCCTCTCTCCATCATTCTCCCCAGCTGGGCCCTTTCCCAACAGCCCTATCCAGGACCTCCAGGCCTTGAGAACGTTCTAGATCCACTTTCATTTCTCCTTCCTCACACTAGACTTTTGGCTTCTCTGAATGTGAATGGAGCCTTTAACCATCATTTCCCTCACTCTTGTTGGGAAGACACTACACTGGGCCCGATTATTGGAGAGGGAATCCAGCGAATCCTCCTTCTCTTTGCAGTAAGTGTGAGATCCCACATGAACACAGACACATTTACACATGAGAGCGAGCACGTATATACAGAGGGGGGCTGGGGGCTGGGTAGCAGAGTCACGTCTTGCTTCCTGAACTGACTTACCCATATTTTCATCTTCCTACTGTTCTTAACTTGCAGGTGGGGATGGAGGCTTCCTCCTCCTGCGGCTAAGCGTGGCCTCCCCAGAAGACCTCACTGAGCCCAGAGTGGCAGAGAGGCTGATGCAGCAGGTGAGTGGGCGCTTCCTGGGCCAGGGGAGTGGAGGAGAGTGAGAGGTTCCTGGAGACCCCAGGGAAGATCTGCAGGATGAAGAGGAGCAGCTGCTGCGCTTGGGCGGGGTCTAGTTTCTCTCTGGGTGTTAGGAGCTAAATCTAAGGAGCCCTGCCTGACATTTCCTGAGTTCTGAATTTACCTTCTCTGCTTTGTAAAAAATTCTTCCCCTCATTCCCAAGGTCCTCAGGCCCTAGGAAGTTCAGGCCTTCTGGTCCCTGGGAGAAGGTCAATGATATTAATGGGCAGATAGGCAGGATTTTTGGTTGCAAATGGCAGAAATCAACTCAATGTAGCTTACACAGAAAAAGCAAGATATTGGCTGAGAAACCTAGAAGTGGCTGTTTCAACTTCAGTTGTGGCTGGATCCAGCAGCTCAACCATGATCATCAGGATTTTCTCTTTCTCTCCCTCCCTCAGCTCCACTCCCTTCGTTCTTCAGAGTCTCTCTCCATATGTAAGGAAAGATGGCTGTGACAACCCTAGATTCGCAAGGCACTTCCCTGTCCCAAGATCTGCATATCAAACTAGGGAAAGACTGATCTCACTGGCCTGTAGGGGCCCCCATGACTGACAGCCTGACCTGACCCACATGGAATGGGAAGGACAGGCCCCAAAGGAAATAGGGATGTTAGGCAGAAAAATCCCATGGGTGTACGCTCTAGATGGGTACCAAAATTGGGATGTATTTGTACAACAGGTTGGGAAAATTCTCCTAAAACCCAGATCACCGGACACAGCTTACAGTGGTGAAATTCAGGAATCAGGGCTTTGGGGGATGGTGCGAACCAATGGAAGGTTAGAATAAGCCAGCTCAGCCTAGCTCCTGTGCCCACATCTTGCTGCCAGGGGTGAGAAAACAGAAGATCTGGGCTCTTGAAGTTCTCTTAGTGGAAGGGGGGTCCACTGGGACTCCCATAATAAGGAGTTCTCTGAACACAGCATAGGGGTTTTGAAGTAGGACAGCCAAATATAGGACAAATACCCACTGCACATGATGACTAAAGTAGCAAGTGTGAATCCTAACCTAAGAGAGAAGCCAGGCTTGTGTCAGATCCGAGCCCCCCCAACTGGAAGCTATTTCAGGGGTCAGAAAGAAGCCAGGGAGATAGAAGCGGGTCAGGAGCTGAGGTGCAGAAACCAGGCCATGTGGGTGCCGGGCATCAGTTCTTCTTGGGCGCTGGCCACTGGCGTAGGGCTCAGGGGTCAGAGAAACAATAAGCTTTGGAGCCAGATAGATCTGGGTGTGAAGTCCAGTTCCTAACTGTATGACCTTGGGTAAGTGACTCCATAGCACTTTCCTCCCTTATAAAGTGAGGCTAATACTACCTGCTTTATAGGGTTACTGTGCGGTAATTCTACGACATAATGTGCATGAAGCACCCAGCCCTTGCCCAGCCCCCAGGAGGCTCAGGAAGTGCTGCTGGCCTCCTCATTCCTTCTCTCCTATGGTCCTTTCCTGTCCTTGGCCTGTGGTGAGCTCATGGGCCAGATGCGCTGGAGGTACCACCTGTTCCTTTTGCCCTCCAGCTCCTCCATGAACTGCACATCCACATGCCACACAGCCAAGTCTCCCTGCTGCGCATCAGGAGGGGCTGAAGAAGACCAGCTGCAGCCAGGCGTGCCCACGTGCCAAAGGGGGGACCTAGGGCCTAGGCCCCACCGCAGGCTGGAGCCACGTTACTGTGCCGAGATGCACCTGGAAGGTTCCCACAGAGGTCAACTGACCTAAGCTCTTACCCCAGACCTGGCAGCCGGACCCTGGCTCACATAGGCCTGAGTGCATGTGGGTGGGGAGGGGGCCTTCCCAGTTCCAGAGGTGTCCTTGGACTTCCCACAGCACACGTGTTGTGTTTAAGTAAAGAGTGACCTGATCACCTACCTGTCACTTGCTGCATGCTTCCATCCGACGTTAAAATCACATTCAGTGTGGCCTGGAGGTTATCTATTTCACCTGTACATTTCTTGACATTTTATGACACAAGGATTTTGTGCATCCTCACTGCTACCTCCCTCCTTCGTGCTCCCTGGCTGTTGGTTTGCACCTTGATGACAGCGCTGACTGAGGCTGGCCTGGAGCCTGCTGAACTGTGAGCTCCTTCAGATCAGGGACCCTATTTGTATCTCGGTGTCCCTTGAATGTAGGAGGGTGCCTGGCCTGTAGTAAGATCACAGAGAATGTTTGCTGAGTTGACTTGCGTTTCAAATTCTGGATGCAAGCAGATTTAAAAGAAGGTCTGTAATACTCAATTATTCCTCCCCCATAGCTCAAACTCATGTTATTATTTTTTTTAAATTAAAAGTGGCATATTTTTTTCTATTGTAAAAGTAAAACTTGCCCGAGATTTTAAAATTCTGAAAAATTCAAAAGGACCAAGAAAAAAAAAAAGAAATAGGAAGAGGAGGGGAAGAGAAAGAAAAAAAATTTCTAATATCCCACCTCTGAAATACAGCCATTGTTAATGTATATATTCAACCTCTCCACTTGGTCTAAGAGATACCCCATATTCAACATTTCCAAAATCAAAGCTCTAATCTTTTCCCCTAAACCTGCTCTGCCTGCATCTTCCTCATCTCAGTTAATGCCAGTTGCATCCTTCAGTTGCTCAAGCCAAAATCCTTGGAACCCTCTCTGTTTCTCTGTTTCTTTTACATTTTACATCCAGTTCATCAGGAAACTCTGTCGGCTCTACTGTAGTCAAAATATGCCCAGAATCCGACCCCTCCTCACCATCTCCACTGCTCTCACCTGGTCCAGGCTGCCATCGTCTCTCACCTGGAGTACTAATATCCTCCTAACAGTCTCCCTGTTTCTAACTTTGCCCTCCAGCCCTAGTCTAGTCCCAGCACATCAGCCAGAGCTGTCTTTTTATAGGGTCACACAGACCATGCCACTCCTTTGCTCCAAACTCTCCCCTTTCATTCAGAGAAAAAGCAAAGTTCCTACAATGGCCTGCAAAGCTGTACACGATCCGCAGCCCTCCACCAGCCTCTTGAACTTGCTCCCTGCCCTCCAGCCACGCTGACTTCCTTGCCATTCCTTGGATGCATGCTCCCGCCTCGGGACCTCTGCATGCGTTGCTCAGTCTAGAATGCTTCTCCTCCAGGTAGCCACTTGGCTAACTCCACATCCTTCACCTTCTCAGGGGGTCTACCTGACCACCTCCTCTGCTTTGACTTTCTTCATAACACTGATCACAGCCTAACGGAACACATATTTTTTGCATTTGTCTTGTTTATTATCTGTCTCCCTCAACTAGCATGAGTTTGCTCACTGCAGTCTCCCTAGCGTCTGGGACAGTGCCTCGCACATATAAGGTGCTCAGTAAATACTGGTTAAATGAAGGAAGGAAATAACAAGACAAGATGGATATTGCTCTGAAGGAGGGGAGAATGGCCCCCTTCCTCTTGCAGAGTAGGGCAGAATGAGTTCCATCAAGTAGGTTGGGCAAAAACAGTTCAAACCTTCATCCCAGCATGTTTGTTGAGCGCCTACAATGGAAGAGAAGCTATGCGGTGTGCCGTGGGGGACTCAAAGATGTCTCTTCTCAAGGGGATTACAGTTAGTAGGGGAGGTTAGACAGGTACAGAAATAACCTGAAAGAACTTATTTACACCATATACTGCAAACCAGAATGTCCTCAACATACAAAGAAAGAAAAGGGCAAAAATACCAGTAGAAAAGGGAACAAATGGCAAGAACAGATGATTTACAAAAGAAGGAATATAAATGCCTCTTTTCCACAAAAAAGAAATGTTGACTTCACTAGCAAAAAACGGTACAATGTGGTATCGCCTATAGTGTGTCAATAGGTAAAGATTTATAAAAATTATAATATCTATATTGCTGTGGGTGTGGGGAAAAGCACTCAAACACTGCTAGTGTGAATGAAATTGGTACAACCTTCTGGAGGACAATCTGATTATTTATCTAAAGCCTTAAACATGTGCATTCCTTTAAGCCAGCAATTTCATTCCTAAGAGTTTATCTAAGGAAATAATCAAGAATCTGTGCAAAGATCAACAAATAAATATGTTCCTTACAGAACTATTTATAATAACCAGTAAAAGAAAAAGACAAAACAAAACACAAAAAAGATATCCTAAGGGAGCCATTTGGTTAATAATAATGCTATTTTATACAATCTTTAGAAGCGTCGTTGGGAAGTATATTTATTAACATGGAAAGAAGTTCGTGAAATATTATTCTGTTCTCTTTTATTTTCCTAAGATGGAACCTTCTTTTCTTTTCTTTCTCCAAACTACTCTTCACGCTGTCTCCAGAGCTTTCCTCTCCAAAATCACAGCTGGTCCTGTGCCTACCTACAGGATGAAACCTCCAGCTTTGTGAATGAGGGTCTTTGTGATACGGCCTTGGCCAATTTTATCAGCTCTGTGTCCTATGGCCCCATTTCCTGTGTCGTATGTTCCTTCCACAGGGAACTTCTCACTACTTCCCAGTCACACTTGCTTTGATCCAGAGTGTTTGCACATCACAATTCCCAGCCCTGGAATGTTCTCCCTCCTTCTGGTCCCTTTGTCTGGAAAACTCCTATTCATGCTTAAAAGCCTACTTCATTTAGCACCTCCTCATGGTGGTTTTCCTCAAATTCCCTAAAGAGGAGCTAGTTTCTTAGTCTCTTTATGTTTCTGTTATATCACTTAACATGCTCTATCATGATTTATTTATTTACAAGTTTGTTAAGTCATATGTGCTTTAGAACAAGCACCATGCAGTATTCACCTCTGTTGCCATAGAACCTAGCACAGCCCTACACATGGAGGGCACTCAAATGTTTGCTGAATGATCAAGAGGATGGCCACATGAGCAGATGACCGTGAAATATGGGCACCGGGCTCTGAAAGTTAGGAAAATAACATTCACTGTTGAAGTCAAATGAAGTTAAAATTTAATGATATAATTATTATTAAGCTGCACTATAATTAAGCATGAATGGAGAGCAGTTTGCATAAATGACTATAACACCACTGTTATATAAATCAAATTCTCAAATAGTTTTTCTTTTCTTGCTTTGCCCTTATTCAAATCGGTGATACCTAGAAAAGTAGATAATTTAATCTTAATTACGTACATACAAGGACATACAATGCTGATTACTATTATTAAAAAAGAAACAAATGAAAATAAATAAATAAATAAAATGGAGTCAAGGGGCCAGAAGAGAGAACTCTCATGCACTTGACACTCAACACACACTGTAGAACCCAACAAGAAGAGAGGTACCTCGCACCTCCCACAGGAAGTGATACTACTTACACCCCAGCAGAAGGAAGGAAGGAATTCCTCCTCACCCAGTGACAGCTCAGCCAATGAGAGACTTCCGTAACTCAGCCAATGAAAAGCCACCACACTTTCCCCGGTCTCCTCCAACAGACTCTTCCTTTACAACAGCCCCTCCCAGCTATATAAAAGAACCTTTCTCTCCTTTCTTTCTCTGGACTCGCCTGTGATTCACCATAGACCATATGTCCTGAATTGTAATGGTTTGGTGTTCCTGAATAAACCCATTCTGCTGGTAAAATAACTGGCTGTTTATTTGTTTGAGATCAACAGTGCTTAATTCTTTTTACTTAATTTTTATTCTTTTTAAAATTAACAAATGTTATTTTTTTAGTAGTTTTACGTTCACAACAAAATTGAACCAAAAGTACAGAGTTTCCATATCCCCTCCCTCACACAGACTTAAAACCTCCCCCACTATTAACATCCCCCACCAAAGAGCATTTGTCAAAAATGAGGAGCCTACGTTGACACGACATTATCACCAAAGTCCGTAGTTCACATTAGGGTTCACTCTTGGTGGTGGACGTTCTATGGGTTTTGACAAATGTATAATAATATGCATCCACCATTGTAGTACCCTATAGGGTATTTTCACTGCCCTAAAAATGCTCTGTGCTCTTTCTATTCTCCCTTCCCTCCCCTCTAATCCCTGGCAACTACTGATCTTTTTACTGTTTCCATAATTTTGTTTTTTCCATTATGTCATACTTGGAATCATAAGATACGTAGCCTTTTCAGATTGGCTTCTTTCACGTAATAATATGCATTTAAGTTTCCTTTGTGTCTTTTCATGGCTTGATAGCTCGTAGCTTTTTAGTACTGAACAATACATCTCTGGATGTACCATAGTTTATTTATCTGCTCATCTACTGAAAGACATCTTGGTTACTTCCAAGTTTTGGAAATTATGAATAAAGCTACTATAAACATACGTGTGCAGGTTTCTGTGTGGACATGTTTTCTACCCCTTTGGGTAAATACCAAAAAGTACAATTGCTGGATCATATGTTAAGAGTATGTTTAATTTTGTAAGAAACTGCCAAAGTGTCTTCCAAAGTGCTGTACCATTTCTCATTCCCAGCAGCGATGAATGAGAGTTCTTGCTGCTCCACATCCTCACCAGCCTTTGGTACTGTCAGTGCTCTGGATTTTGGCCATTCTACTAGGTGTGTAGAGGTATTTCTTTGTTGTTTTAGTTTGCAATTCCCTAATGACATATGACGTTGAACACCTTTTCATATGCTTACTTACCGTCTATATATCTTACTTGGTGAGGTCTATGTTCAGGTCTTTTGTGCTTTTTTGTTTCTTTCTTTTTTGGTGAGGAAGATTGATCCTGAGCTAACATCTGTTGCCAATCTTCCTCTTTTTGCTTAAGGAAGATTGTTGCTGAGCTAACATCTGTGCCAATCTTCCTCTGTTTTGTATGTGGGATGCTGCCATAGCACGGCTTGATGAGCGGTGTGTAGATCCATGCCCAGGATCTGAACCCGTGAACCCCGGGCTGCTGAAGTGGAGCACACAAACTTAACTACCACGCCATGAGGCCAGCCACTTTTGCTTATTTTTAAGATTTTATTTTTTCTTTTTCTCCCCAAAGCCCACAGGTACGTAGTTGTGTATTTTTAGTTGTGGGTCCTTCTAGTTGTCGCATGTGGGATACTGCCTCAGCATGGCGTGATGAGCGGTGCCATGTCCGTGCCCAGGATTTGAACTGGCAAAACCCTGGGCCACCAAAGCAGAGCACGGGAACTTAACCAATCAGCCACCGGGCCGGCCCTCCACTTTTGCTTATTTTTTAATCAGCTTGTTCATTTTCTTATTGTTGAGTTTTAAGAGTCCTTTCTATATTTTGAATAACAGCCTTCTATCAGGTGTGTCTTCTGCAAATATTTTCTCCCAGTCTGTGGCTTGTCTTCTCATTTTTTTCAGGCTGTCTGTCACAGAGCAAGAGTTTTTAATTTTAATGAATTCCAGCTTATCAATTCTTTCCTTCATGGATCATGCTTGTGGTGTTGCATCTGAAAAGTCATTGCCACAGCCAGAGTCATCTAGGTTTTCTCCTATGTTATCTTCTAGGAGTTTTATGGTTTTGTGTTGGACATTTAGGTCTATGATCCATTTTTAGTTAATTTTTGTGAAAAGTGTAAGGAGGTCTGGGTCTAGATTCTATTTTTCTTTTTTGTGTGTGAAGATTGACCCTGAACTAACATCTGTGCCAGTATTCTCCCATTTGGTATGTGGGATGCGCCATGGCTTGATGAGTGGTGTGTAGGTCTGCACCCGGGATCCGAACCTGTGAACCCCAGGCTGCTGAAGTGGAGAATGTGAACTTAACCACTACACCAGTGAGCCAGCCCCTAGACTCATTTTCTTGCATGTGGATGTTCAGCTGTTCTAGTACCCTTCGTTGAAAAGGCAACCTTCGCTTCATTGTGGTACCTTTGCTTGTTTGTCAAAGATTAATTGACTATATTTATGAGGGTCTATTTCTGGTCTCTGTATTCTGTTCCACTGATCTACTTGGTCTATTCTTTTGTCAACACCACACTGTCTTGATTACTGTAGTTTATAAAGTACTTACTTAAAAATAACTCTTGAAGTTGGGTAGCATAAGTCCTCCAACTTTGTTCTTCTTCAATACTGAGTTGGCTATTCTGGGTCTTTCACCTCCCCATATAAACTTTAGAATCAGTCTGTCAATATCTACAAAAAATCTTGCTAGGATTTTAATGGGGATTGCATTGAATCTATAGATCAAGTTGGGAAGAACTAACATCTTGACAATATTGTCTTTCTATCCATGAACATGGAATATCTCTCCATTTATTTAATTCTTTGCTATCTTTCATCAGAGTTTTGTTGTAGTTTTCCTTAGATAGATCTTGTACATATTTTGTTAGATTTATACCTAAGTATTTAATTCTGGGAGTTGCTAATGTAAATGGTAATGTGTTTTTAATTTCAAATTTCATTTGCTCATTCCTGGTATATAAGAAAGCAATTGATTTTTGTACATTAACCTTGCATCCTACAACCTTGCTATAATCGCTTATTAGTTCCAGGAGCTTTTTAAAAAATTCTTTTGGATTTTCGACATAGATGATCATGTCATCTGTGAACAACGACAGTTTTATTTTTTCCTTCCCAATCTGTATACCCTTAATTTCCTTTTTTTGTCTTATTGAATTAGTTAGGATTTCCAGTACAATGTTGAAAAGCAGTGGTGAAAGGGGACATCCTTGCCTTGTTCCTGATCTTAGCTGGAAAGCTTTGAATTTCTCACCATTAAGTTTGATGCTGCCATAGGTTTTTGTTGTTGTTGTTGTTTTGTTTTGTCTTGCTGAGGAAGATTCATCCTGTGTTAACATCCATTGCTAATCTTCCACTTGTTTTTGCTGGAGGAAGATTGTCCCTGAGCTAACATCTATGCCAATCTTCCTCTATTTTGTATGTGGGTCACTTCCACAGCATGGCTGTGGACGAGCTGCGTAGGTCTGTGCCCAGGAACTGACACTGGGCCACCAAAGTGGAGCATGCCAAACTTTAACCACTGGGCCATAGGGCCAGCCCTGCTATAGGTTTTTTTGTAGTTTTTTTTTTTATCAAGCTGTGGAAGTTCCCCTCTCTTCCTAGTTTGCTGAGAGTTTTGATTATAAATGGGTGTTTGATTTTGTCAAATGCTTTTTCTGCATCTATTGATATGATCATGAGATTTTTCTTCTTTAATCTGCTCATGTCATATATTACCTTAATTCATTTTTGAATATGGAACCAGCTTTGCATACCTAGGATAAATACCATTTGATTGTGGTTCTTTTTATTCATTGTTGGATTTGATTTGGTAAATTTTTTTGAGGATTTTTGCATCTATGTTCATGAGAGATATTGGCATATAGTTTTGTTTTCTTGTGATGTCTTTTTCTGGTTTTGGTATTAGGGTAATGCTGGCCTCATAGAATGAGCTGGGAAGTATTTCCTCTGCTTCAATCTTCTGAAAGATATTATAGAGAATTGGTAGAATTTCTTCCTGAAATGTTTGCTAGAATTAACCAGTTAACCAATTTGGGCTATGCACTTAATTATTGATAAATGAATGCTGGGATAAAATGAATGTGGTTTTATATGGAGAAACTTGGTTACACTTTGGGGCACTTGACATAAAGCTATAGCCTTGTACATATGAGAGGGGATTCATCTGTTAGAAGTCATTCTCTATGTAAAGCAGACAGTTCAGAGTCTCTGCTCAGATCAAAGATCATGCTTCTCTGGGAACTTTCTCCAACACCACTTGTTCACTTACAAGAGTGAGCCTGGGCACCAGGTTTGTATGATGTGACCTCCTTTCCTACCCTATGGCCACACTTGATTGGACCAGGGATAGACAATTGACATAAGCTGGACCAGTCAGATTCTCTCTTCATGGACTTGGGATTTAGGACCAAGAGGCAGGTCCCCAGTTTCTGCATAGAGTTAGAATTGAGGTGCTCTAGACCACAGGAGCTGTGGACCAGTTGTTGTTGGAGTTGTTGCACCAGATAGGTGTAAAGGTCTGCCTGCTAAGAGAAAAGGACCAGGTGGAAACTGATCAGGTTGCTGGGAACAAGCACACAGAGTGGGACTGAGGAACTGTCCGGGGAAAAGCTCAGAAGACTCCACCTGGGACCCATGAAAGGTCACAAAAAGTGTATCAGGGCTTGGGTACCCCAGGTCTAAGGATGGGGTGGGTCGCATGCTTCTCGAGTTGGTTCCTGGAAAGGGAGCTCAAATGGCTTAACCCCTCCTCCAGGGAACACAGGCAGCGGGGACAGGAACCAAACAGGAAAAGGCACTGTGTATTTATGCTCCTGAAACTGATGGACAGAGCAAGGCAGGGACAGGCAGGGAGAGAGTTGAGGATACTCCATATGGGAGCATGTCTACCATCCTCCTCAGAGGGCACAGCTTTGGCTTGTGTTGGGAGGAGGGGAAGAAAGTGCTTTGGAGGCTGAAGCAAGGATCTAAGACTGGGATGGAGCAACTGAACTTCCCAATGTGGAGTAACTGAGGGCCGAAGCAGGACTGGGTCCCACCCACCTCTGCTCTTCTACACCCTGGGCCTAACCCTTCAGCCACCAGAGGAAAATCACGAATGGAACCCAGGGCTTTGGAAACACAAGATGTCTGGAGGCTTTTATTTAAGTAGACTTTAATTAGAAGTAAACTAAAGAGTTTTGAGTGCAAATGCATTTTGGTTTTTAACTTAGAGCCATCACCCCATTATTAACTATGGCATGTGTGTGTAAGTCGGCGTCCTCGTGGGTATGTTTGTGTGAAAATCCATTCATTTACGTAGTGGGTCTTCATGGCCTCTTCCTGTCCGCCTCTGTGTCTACTGACCAGGAGCGGTTCTGCCTTTATTATTATTCATTCCCATTATTCATTCTCTTTGAAGAATCCTGAATCGCCTTCAGTCACCTTCCTCTTTCCAGCCTTCCCAAAGCAAGGGCGCCTAGAAGTGTGCGGGTGAGGCTGGGGTGGGTCCTGAGGTATCTAGGCCACAGCTGCCCCTTTGGGGCGAGGCCTCAGCTTTCTGAGTCCAGGGGGTAGGAGTACGGGGCCTTGGAGCAGCCCCAGAAGCGAAGGACCACAAATGTCACGACCCCCAGCAGCAAGAGGGCGCCCAGGGCCCCAAAGAGGATCCCGAAGAAGGCGCCGAGTTTCATGCTCAGGTGCTCACAGCGCTCGCCCCACGACGTGTAGATGGAGAAGGACACACACCTGGGGACAGAGGGAGGGACGCGGTCAGCACCAGAGAGGCGGGCGCCCAGCCTCCCCACCCCTCCTCTCCGCCGGGCCAGAGGCGGTGTTGCACTCTCGCCTCCGGGGAAAGCGGCGGAGTCTGGCCCGGGGCGGGGCCGAACCGGGGCTCCCGGGCTCGGAGGCAGGCGCGGCGGAGAACCCACGCGGCTCGGACCCCTGAGGACTGCGGGAGGGGGCGGGGCTGGCCACAGGGAGCATGCGCAGTCATAAACCCAGCCCCGCCCCCGAGAGCTGCCCCGGCCCTCGGCTCCGTCTGCAGTCCTTGGACCCGGGAGAGGAAAGGGTTGGGTAGATCTGGAACTTGTGGGGTCGAAGGTAGACGGAGGGCCGTGACATGACGAGAGGGCCCGGGTGGCGCTGCCCTTGTCCTCCTTAGCGGGCCTGCAGACCTAGTGGGCCCCATCACGGGAGCCCTCAGACTTGATGGACAGAGGAGACCGTGCCGCGCCAGTCTCAGAGGGCCTCCCCTGACTGGTCCTCTTAAGGAGGGGCGGGGCCGGGCCCAGACACAAGACAACGCCTTCTTTTTGCACAAGGAGACAGCAGGGTGCCTACCCAAGAAGCAAAATGAGGTGGAAGAGTTTGGCTTAGGAACCTATATCCTTCCACTTCAGTTACTGGGTACCTTGGGTTCATTATCATCTCTGAGCTGCACTTTCCTCGTCTTTAAAGAGGTGATAATACTTACCGAGTAGCTAGTTTGAGTTTCAGAAGTAACATAGCATCCTTCTTCTCCACAGAGTGGGCACTCACACATCTTTTCCATTGTCCCTTTTTCTCTGATCCCTGTTCTCTCAATTACAGAGAGATCGATGCTGATTTTCAGACACTGAGAGGTCTCACGGCATTTCTGGACCCTCGCAGTATCTTTGCCCAGCTTGGATTCCCCAGCACTGCCCTCCACCTCCTGCCCCACTCACTTGCAGCTAGGCCCTTGGGGCAGGTGCTGGCATTGACCTCCGTGCTCACAGTAGCCCTGACTGCACGGGGACACGCAGGTGACGCCGCTATGGGGGCTGTAGACCAGGCGGTAGCCCTCGTAGCCATCGCATTTGAAGTAAGTCTCCAGCGTGCTCACGTTCACTGTCAGGGAGGACACACATGAACACGGAAAGCAGTCGATTAACACCAAATCTATGCCTCTTCAACCAAGAATTGCATTGTCACCCATTTAGCCTGAGAAATGATTGGAAAAGCCCACAAATACATTTGCTCACGGATGTCCAGAGCAGCATGGTTTATAATAGCAACAACGTTTAACAGGAGAGGTTTTGTTAGCTAAGGAATATTGTGCAACCAGCAAGCTCCACGGTGTGGAAATGCTTGGGTTAAGAGCACATGCTTTGAAGTCAGCCAGACTTGAGTTGACTCTACTACCAGCGAGTTGTGTGATTTGGGGGAAATTTCTTAACTCTTTCAGCCTCAGTTTCCTTATCTTTAAAAGGAAACAATAATAGCAGCTGCTGTGCTGTGAGGTTTAAATGAGATCGTATATGCAGAGCAGTCAGTCCAGTGCCTGACACAGTAACCACTTGACACAGGATCACAGTGCGCATAACACTGTTTAAACTACGTCATAACACACTGTATTAAAACATAAAATAATACATCCAATGGGACTCTGTACACAATATGCAAAGTAATATGCTCACAGTCGTTTAAGTAATGAGGAGGTTATGAAACATTAGGTACAATTTGATCCCTTTATTATAAAAGAATATTGATATGTGGGAAGGTTCCTGTGCATAAAAGAAAATTCAGAATGATATGTGCAAAATGGATTCGTCTCTGGGGACTGGTACTACAGGTGATCTTTTTCTCTTCTTTTTGTTAATTTGTGTTTCCTAAAGTTTCTACAATAACATATTGTACTTGTATAATAAAAATTGTGGGGTTTTTTGGTTTGTTTTCTTTAAGAAAAGGCAGAGACAGTTCTGGGGTTGTTGTTGCCTTATACCCAGCCCTCCCGGCGACCACACACACAGAGCAGTTCAGAGGATGTCACACTGCTGCCCCTGGAGGGCGGCGGCTTAGCCTGCGTGCTAGAAGAAGCTCTTGCTTGATCCCACGCCCAAGCAGCTTCTGTTGGGTTTGGCATGTTCTCTGTCTCACTACCCAAACAGGGTAAACTGTTCCTTTCCTTCTCTGGCAAGCTTGCCAACCTGTCTCGTCCGTTCTGGGATAATCAGGGGCTGTCAGAGCTGACAGGGACGTCAGAAATCTCATCCCATTTTCTGGATGCGGGTGTTGAGGCCTGGATTGGGAATGGATTTTGGACAGGGTCACACCCTTTCAAGGAGGGGATACCTCTGCCCCTGGCTCAGGTCTCCAGTCTTCAACTTAATATCCCCCAGCTGGAGGACAAAAGCAAAAGGGATGTCCTTGTTTACGTTTATGAAGTGCAATGGTGTTTTTAACAAAATCATTAACAATTTTATTAAAAGAAAGAAAACCATCAGCAGTGATGGGCAGGCAGGCGGCAGCTGGAGTAACTACTCTGTGAGACTGTACATGCGGGCATTTCTCAAGCAGTATTTTGTGTTCCTGCGCTTGGATCTAGAAAGCTGGTGGGTAAACTGTTCATAATTTCTCTCAAAAATTACACATAAAGCTAAATTAACTTGTTTCTTGCTTGTCTGTGGCCCTCCATAGAATACTTTTCCACCAGGGGTTTATGTGGGCTGAAAATCTGTGACAGGCTCCCTCCCTTTACCTCCTCCCCTCAGCTATGCTGGACTGTCCCCAATATAGTGACTCACGAGCCGTCACACTGCGCACATCTTCCCTGGAGAGGGGGTGGAAGACCACGTTGTTCCTGGGCCCCTCGCTTCTCTTCCACCTCCTGTTCGGGGCCTGGAGGAAGGCCTCCACTATTGCATCCACCAGCCGGTTATTCAAGAAGTCAATGACGGGACCCCGAGGGCGGTACCGGAATGTCGAGGTGACCTTCCAGTGTTGAAGGGTTCTTCCTGTGATGGGATTGCTGTGTGGGAGGGACACAGTGAGAGGCTAAGTAGAGGGGGAGGGGGAGAACCCAGGGACCAGGTGGGGACAGTCCCACTTACATGCGTTCCACTTGGCTGTTCCTGAAAAAGGCCCGCACTTCCAGGTTTCCCAGTCTGTAGGCCACCTAGGGCAGAGGATGGGGGTTGGGGGCGGTAGGGGTGAGGCCCAGTCCATGAGGGAGACCCCTGCCATTTTAATGCATTTATTCATCCCTGTATGTTTCCTCCGTTGAACGTGAGCCCCAGGACCCCAGAACATCTCACCCATTTCTGCATCCCCACACACCAGCCTTGCCCAGTGAGTGGCGTGGGTCCCTGCTTAATAAAGTTTGTGGGTGAGTGAAGGACTTTACATACCATCCCCTCACACCTGCCCCCCTGCGCTTACTATGAAGGGAGGATCTGAAGTGAATGCCCCCTACCTTGCCTCTGATCCCTGATTCGCCCACTCCTTCTCTCCCCAAAGGTCTATTGAACATTAACTATCTTTAACCAAACCTAGGGGGTGTTCGGGTGCTGGGCACGTCAAGGTGACTTAGGAATAGCCCATATTCCAAGACCCATAGTCTGGGGCAGTAGACAAATGTCAACAGATTTGACCACGCAGTGTGGAGGGCTGTAGTAGGAGGAGTAGTAGTAGGAATTTTTGAACACTTATTGTGTTTCAGACACCATGCTGAGTACTTTACATACATTATCATTTAAACTTTGACACAACCCACTGTCACATGTACTATTATTCTTTCGGTTTTTACAGATGAAACATCAAATAATTTGTCTAATTATTGCACCTGCTCTGGTGAGTGGTGGAGCCAGGATTTGAACCCAGGTATGTAGGATTCTAGAGTCTGGATAACTCAACTTCTGTGCTACTTTGCCTGTGACTGGGGAATGGACAGGGGCATGGGAGCCAGGAAGAGGAAGCACCAGTTGCCTCTGGGAAGTCAGGGAAGGCTTCCTGGAGGTGAAATTCCTTCTCGTGTCTCTTCCATGTAATATACCCAAGTGAAGGTCTCGAGGGATGCTCAGAAGGAGAGGCTGGGTGAGGCGGTCACCCTAGACTCTGCTCATTGCAAGTTGGTCATTCCAGTCCCCTCAGAGGTCCCTGTCCTGGGGCTTTCTACCTTTTTGACCCCCAACCCCCACTTCGCACCCCAGAGGGCTCCAGCCTCTGCTGGCAATTGAGTCAAGATGGATGATGAGATGCAGAATGCACAAGCGATGGCTAAGGCCCTGCCCAGAACCTCCCAAGACCCGCGTCCCCACCGAGCGGGCCTGCAGCACTGACCGAGGCGTTGACCTCTGCTGCAGAGGCATTTTCTTCTTCACTGAGCGAGATCTGGATGATTCTCAATGGAAGCTCTGGAGATGGGAGAAGCAGATGCATAACACCTCATGCTTTACCCAGACTTACCCAAAAAGGCCATTGGGCCAGTTGGGGAGACCACCACATTCTACAGGGATAGGTCACCAGAGGCAACAAGAGAAGTGGCCGAGTCTGCTGACCCTCACCTAGTGCTCGTTCAACTATGGTCACGGCTTCCCCGACTCTCAGCTTTCTGAGCTGTGAGGTCGTCTGCAGTCTGTGCTCAGCAGACCCCTCGGGCCTGGGGTTCATGCTGGGACTGCTGCCCCCCAGTAGCTCCCACAGCCTATAACTTACCACCACCGAGAGAAATTGGAGTTCTGTCCTGTGGGTTTGAGGAACTCAGCCCTGGTCCCCAGGCTCCCTCATCTCCCCCCAAGGCAAGAGGCGTGTGGAAGTAGGGATGGCGGGGGCATCTTGGGCTACCTAGACTGATGGTTGGAGTGAAACTGTTGCCGGCCAGGAAGCAGCGGGAGTCGGTGAAGGCTGGGGGGCAGGTGCAGGTGGGCTGGCAGCCCTGGGTCTGGGAGATGTAGCAGTGACCGTGGTTGTGGCAGTAATTCACAGGGCAGGACTTGTTCTGACAGAGCAGAGGGGTCTCTAGAGCTGCAGAGGGAGCAGAGAGGTCAGCAACACCATGCTGGGCAGCACCGGGAGCCCCCAGCCCATGGAAAGCTGCTCCTAGGACAGGCTTGGTTTCTTTCCCCCCAAACCCACTCAATCTACATTCTGCTCTGGGCCACTCTGAACCCCAAACTATCCTTCTCCCTTTGCGGAGCATTTCTCTGCTGGGCAACCCTCTTCCTCTGCTGGGTAGGTATTCTCCCACTTCTGCTGAGGGAATGGAGTGTTTATCAGACCCTCCGCATCAGGAAAGGACCCAGCAGGCTGGCGGGAGAAGGGCACGCCAGCCTGCTTTCTCCACTTCCATCCCCTTTCCTGCCTGGATAAGGCTGTGGTTCTAGCGCTCTGGCCTCTGCTCAGAAGACACAGTGGTCTCTACATTTCACTCGGGTGCTTTAGGGGGCTTGGTGGAGGCCTTGCTGTGATCTTGCTCATCATGACTCCAGTGGCTCAGAGGTTGAGGAACAGAGTGGTGGGAGGAGGACTCAAAGGGAAACTGTGGACCTCTGCCACCGGATGCCCATGACCGCCCCTCCAAATGCCCTGCCCGGGGAGATGCAGAGACCCTGGGCCTTGCATCTCCAAAGACCTCCAAAGAGGAGCCTGAGGGCCCCGGCTTGCCTCTGGTCCCCTGGCTGTTGCTGGAAGTCTCCACCCTTCTCCAGGCCGTCTGCAGCCTTTTAACCTGGATTTTCCCCATCAGTGCCTCAGGGCTGCTCTGCCCTGGCCTCCCCCGCCTGCCTGTACGAGGTCTTCTCCTGCCTCCTCACGCCTTACCATACCCTCCTATACTGAGCATCCTAAAGCCTTGCTGGAAAAGGGAGAAATGGTTTGCCCTTGGCTGCCATAGGCCCTTGAAATGTCACCTGACCCCAGAACCTCCTCCTGCTGGGGCCCTGTTCTGGCTCACCTGCACAGTGACGCCCATCCCCAGTCAGGTGTGGGGGGCAGGCCTCACAGCCCTTCCCACGAACGCATGTCACATTCGGGAAGCACGCCTCCTCACAGAGGTCCGTGGAGAGATTGCAGTAGGGGCCAAAGGTGTTCTTGTCACACTTGCAGCCAGCCACCTGGAATGGGTTGCTGATCACTGGGCAGCCAGGATGCTGAACCATTAAGGGCTTCTGGGGGTTTGTGTATTGACCCCTCTGGTCTGAGAACCCACGGACCCTGAGTCCTGTCTAAATTCTGCCAGCATCTACTGAGCACCTTCTTGACCAGGCCCTGGGCCTGCACGACCCCACCTGAAGGCATACCGCCCTCCAGCCCACTCGGCCTCCCTTGGCCACTCTTCCCCTGACCCCGTTCCTGGCCCCTGCCCCGGGATCTCAGCCTGTTCCTTCTCACACCATATCTCCTTGTCTGAAATCCTTTCTAGAGTAGGACGGGGGCTATATAAGCAAATATTCTACTCTCCCTTGAAAACTGGATCCCGTATAAGCTGCCATCATCTGCTGTACATTTTCTTGCCGACTCTCGAACCAAGAGGACAGAGCCTCACTCAGCACACCGAGAACACGCAGGAACCAGAACAACAACAGGGGAGCTCACGGTTCCAGGAAGCCCCCGGAGCTCCCTGGTTTCTCCTTTCGGGCTCCCCTACTGCGATGACTCTGGAAATCTCCCTACAATGGAACCCGCCAACCATCCTACTTCTGAGACTGCCTGTTTTAGGATATCTACAATAACATATGGATTTTAATCTCTGTTTTTCCCACTCTGCATTTTTTTCCTTTTCCCCCTGGGCTCCCCCACCTCTACCCCTTTCAAGTAGGAATCTCTGCTCAGGCCTCAGGAGACAGGTGAGTGTGTATAAGGGGTAAGGGGGTGGTGGGGCATTGCCAGCCAAACCTTTCCTTTCTAGCTCCCCCTATATAAAAAAATTAGAATTAAAAAAACAGATGGACCAAGATTCATGGACTTAGGCCAAGTATCTTGGCTAGAAACTTGAAGGGAGAAGGATTTTCTTCAAACTGAAAAGAGATGCTTCTTTTAGTTGGAGGGAAAGAGAAAACAAAGGGGTTTGGGGTGCCAAGATGAGAGGAGACCTGCACCTCTTTTCCCAACACCGTGATGACGAGACCCCAGAGAGAAATGGCTGTGAGGTGCTTCTAGGCAGAAGGGACTTTAAACCACCTTACAAAAGGTTTCCTCTGTCTGAGCAAGGCACAGACGCCGCAGAGCACCTCCCTGAAGAGCAGGGAGCATGGATCTTGTGATCTGCGTGGACTCAGCCCAGGGACCACACAGACACCTTCCTACCCTGCATCTCAATGCCTGTTCCAGGACTGTGGAGCTGGGAACCACTGGGAAACTCTAAGAAAGGCTGAGGTGGAAGTGTCCTGCTAGCCTGCCAGAATGAGAGCTGGGAGATAAAAATTCAATTGAGCTATAAGCAGTAAAGAAAGTTCTGTTTCTTATACAGGTAAGTTTGTGGCTTGAGATTGGTATCTGCTCTTCTCACTCACCACCCAACACACACATCACCACAGAGGGGCTGAATTAAGACATCCCTTCAATTCCCACTTCCTTTTCCCCCCAACACAGAAACTTCCCTTCCACCCTCCGCCCAACACTCACCTCCAAGGAGGAATTGCCCACCCTGCTGGTCTGGTTGTATAAACACTGGCTCTCTGCCTTGCAGGCACAGACCACTGTCTTTGGCTGGAGTACAGATGACAAGTTGTTCTTGACATTTCTGGCTAGAATCTCCAGAGTGAATGGTTCCACCTTTGTTGGTGTCCATAGCAATGTCCCATTCTCTGTCCCGGGGAAAATGAGATCATTGAGAGCTGGAAGCCTCGTCTGCTCTGCTGTCTGACATGTCCTGGCATCTGGCATCTAATACCCTGAGTGCTGATGCTGGACTTCCAGCACCTCTCTCAGACCATCTCTTACATCTCATCAGGCATTTCCTAGAGCAAGGCTGGTTTCCTGGGGTGATCCTGGTCACGCTCCAAGCTGGAGGTAGCACCAGCCCAACAAACTGATTGTAGGGTGGAACTCCACAGAGGGGAAGGCAGCTGCACCCTGAAGAGACCCCAAAGGGCAACCCTCCCTGGGCCTGCACTGGGATGGGACATCCAGGAGGGATGGAGGATAAAGGCCAGGATCCTTCCAACACCTCCCCAGGCTACACTGCAGGCCAAACTGGCTTCATCTTCACAGCAGCCCCATCTCTTGCCCTGATTTCTCACCCACCCGTCTCACTTCCCTGACCTTTGACCAGCCACCCCTTCAGAAACCAGACTATAGTGAAACACTGCTACATAGCAATAAGGACTCTTCTGATCAAACTTGTCTTACATTTTTCAAGAAAATAAGAAAGTCTCCTTAAAACAGCAGGTTGAGAGGAGCTGATAGTAGGGAACAGACAAGAGGAAGTTCCAGGCCACCACTCTTCAAGAGAGGAGACTAGTGGTGGAAAAAATCTCCTGATGCCGTGGTCCAGCACCTAGGAGGCAGCCATGTGGAGCAAAAGGGTATAGACAAAGCCATCCCTTCTTGTGCAGAGAAAGAAAATGAGGCACAGAGGTGCTCACAGCTCAGAATAAGGTCCCTAAGGGCTTTGGGTTAAGAACAAACAGATACCAGTATAATTAGTGCAGGCAACAGAAGTCAAGCTGCAACTGTAGGCTTTGACTCTTTGACCCAGATTGTGGTTACAGGCCTGGGGGTGCTCCATGCCTTGACTGGGAGGGAGAGATGAAGCTTTGCTTGGTCCCAGCACAGAAAAGCAGACAAGGAGCGACAAAGTTAGGTAAACGTGGTTGGCAAACATACAAATAGTGAGAAATGCACCAATCGAAGGTATTTGTATTTCTTTAAATCTTGTTTCACATTATATCCTTCTTTTATTAGATATGAAATGTTTTAAATTAGTATTTATTCATTGTTATACTTTATTCTAATAATTTGGTGATTGCATAAAGATGATTAAAGATGGCTGCATATTATTAGATTGAGATGAAGTGATCTTTGAATCAATTGTACGTGCCCGGAGTCAGTCTAGCTAGCTGGCCACATTGCCAGAAGCCCATCACTGCTATTCACTGGGGACACCTATTTGAATTATGAGGATCATTCCTAAGAAATGCTGGTCCTGGTTATTCCAGGGGGAAAGTGACATGAAGTTACACAGGGTATAATAATCCAAAATTACCCAAAGCTTGACTCTGGCCTTCTCTCCCACTCCCCCAGCCAAGCATTCTCACCAAAGAGCTTGCAGTCAGTGTTGTTGTCTCTGAGAATAAAGGTGACATTCTTAGAGCTGCTGGTGTACTGAAACAGCTTGGTCTTCCCGATGTGGGCTTCCACCACGCGATCGCCTTCAATAGAGGGTGGATACTGATCTGAAACACAAAGAGGGGATTCGGGGTCAGAGGCAGAACCCTCCGTTGCCTTAAGGGCATCCTCTCCCTCTCTCTAGTCCTCTGGCTTATGTAGGCATCCCTAAGGCTGTGGCCCACCACTGGAGGCAGGGGTTATTCTGTGTGCCTGCTCTCGGCCCTCCGCAGACTGGGGTGAATTGTCCTGTCCACCTGGCCAAATCTTTGTTCTCTTTATCTTCTCCCCAAACAGGATTCACTTCAAGTTCTTGCCTGATCAGAGTGCTATGCTGGGCATGGTACGAAGTGAATCATAGAACAGAGTTGTTCAGATCATCCCAGAGTTTTACCTTTGGAAGACGGCTGAAACCATGAAGGTAATATCTAGACGGCCACTGCATTTGTCAGGAAACAGGGAGTAAAACCTTTCACTGCTCTCTGTTTTTCGGAGCCCTGCTATTTCCAATTTATTGTTTGTTCATTCACTCAGTCACTTAACACATTTATTGAGCACCTACCATGTGGCTGGTACTGTGTTAGGTAGTGAGGACGCAGCAATGAACAAACAATAAAAAAGATACTTAGGAAAATTAGAAAATATGTTAGGTAGTTATAAATGCTAAGGAGAAAAAATAAAGCAGGGAAGGTGAATAGGAAGTGTGGGTGAATGAAATTTTAGGCAGGCTAGCCAAGAAAGGCGTTGCTGAGAAGGAGACATTTGAAGAGAGACTTGAAGGTGAGAGGTGAGCCTGTGGCTGTCTGGGGGAAGGGCATTCCAGGCAAAGAGAACAGCATGTGAGGAGTCTCAGAGTTGGGGGTGAGCCTGGCGTGTCTGAAGAACACAAAGAAGCCAGTGGGGCTGGAGTGGAGGGAAAGAGGCAGGGATGCTAGGAGGAGAGTTTCCAGAGGCAGAGGGGCCAGACCGGGAAGAGTTTTGAAGGTCATTGTAAGGACACAGTGAGCTGGGGAGTATGGGAGGGTTTGAACAGAGGAATAACAAGGGCAAGAGAATCTGTTAAATTTAAAAATGTGAAGCTGAAAGGAGTGTCCCGGAAGGCGGGCTGGTCATCTGCCTCGTAAGTGCAAACCCCTCCCTGGGCCTCGGGTCGCTTACTGAGCGTGGCGTTCATCTCCTGGTATTGTCTAAAGAGCATGCTAGTGTGCAGTCCGGTGCTTCTGCTTCCCGTGGCCAGGGTGTCGTAGATGCATTGCTGATTTCCGTTACACTCGGAGGCCAAATTTTCACTCAAGGAGTTGTTTCTCAACAGTTGGGAGAAAAAGACAGGAGTGAAGTTGGCAGGCAGCTGGTCGTCTCTCTTGCCGAGGAGGCTTGTTTCGTTGATTCTCCCTGTAACACATGAGGCGCCGCGGTGGTGGTCCCAGGGGTGGGACTCCAGCTCTATTTCTGCTGTGCCCACCCCTTACCCTCACTTTATGTGGCTTGGGGTGGTGGAGGGGGACGTGGAGGGAGAGAGGGGCTTCCTGCTTCTGGTTTGGAAATCCCTGCTTTAGGACGTGAGGGCCACCCACTTCCCTCATCCTCTCTTCTAGATAGAGACGCAGGTGGGATGGGGATGGAGGGGATAAATCTGGGGTGGTACCAGAATCCTCAGCATCTCCTCCTGGCCTTTCCACCCCTCCCTCACAAAGGACGGAGGCCTGGTTCCCACAGGCCTGAGGGAGACAATGCTCCCGGCTTTCTTCATCCGGGCCCTGCTCCGTCTGCCCCGAGGACTCTGAGGCCCAGACTCACAGGTCATTCCATAGTGAAAAAACATCTCTTCAGAGCTGCTTCGGGAAATGGTAGAGCCATTGGGCATCCTGAAGTCGTCATCTGGATTGTTGTTCCAGACCCCTGAGGGACAGAGTAGGAGGTCGGCCACCCTGCAACTGTGGCTCTCCCCTTCCCTGGGGAGCATCCAGTGGGTCACACTCAAGATGTGAGGGGACCTGGAAAGCCTCTTCCAGTTGCATCTGTTCTCAGTTCAGTCCTCCAAGAGGAAGGGAGAGGACCATAGCCTCATAGCCCGCCCTCTGTTTCAGGGAGGCAAGAGGAGAAAATGAAGGAAGAAATAGAGGAAGAAGGGAGGGAACGTGGGGGATGAAGGGAGATATGGGAGGTGTGAGGCTGGAGGCAGGGGAAGGGCAGCTGCTGGCCCCACCCTCCCCAGAGCCCCTCTTCCTTGGCCCCTTGGCTGCCCTGGAATCTAGCTTGGGGAGGACAGGAAGTGAGCCTTAAAGGTAGCTGAAGGGGCCCTTCCCTGCTGCTCTGTGCCCGCAGGGCTCTGCTCCAAGGAGGCTGAGAGGGCACAGCCTGGGATGTCACAGGCCAGTGGGAGAGGGATTTGCCTGCGGACTCGGGGTCCGAGCTCCTGCTGCTGCCTCAGCCTCAGAGGCGGCGCCGAGCCTGCTTCTTACCCAGGAGGCCCTCTGTGCGGTTTTGATACTCCTCTGGGAGGCTGCAGGAGGCGTGGAGGATGTTGGAGAGAGCGATCACTGAGATGGTCACTGTCCCATCGAAGCTGGCTGACACCAGCGAGCCATTGCGGGTCATTACGACTCCGGTGGTGTTGAATGTCTCCTGGCCTAGAGAGTTGGGAGACAGATGAGGAAGAATCCAGGAACCCTGCAGGCCCAAGACTTGGCAGTCATGAAGGTTCAAGATGCAAAGAGGACTTTAAGAGCAGCTCTGGGATGTCTTTCTCCAGAAGCCCAAAACCAAACTCACAGGACCCCCTCAAGGCCCACATCACCACCTTCTACCCAGGGACAGAGGACAGGGGCTGCCACAGAGAGGCTGTCACAGCCCTGGAGGAAGGGAGGAAGTGAGGAGGGAAAATTTAATGCCCGGCTCCTGGGTGAAGGAGATGCTCAGGCACAGCTGCTGAAGGGACAGCAGGGGTGGCGACCATTCTCCTCTGCCCTCCGCCCCAGTGCTGCCTCCATCCCCACACACTGCTCCCAAGTGCAGGCACCCCGCTGACCCTGACCCAGGGAAGCAGGAGAGGGCAGCAGATGGCTGTCCCCAGCCTACCTTCTGCGTCTTCACGGTTAGTCTCAAATGTCACAGTCTGGTTATTGAGCCGCGCTTGGATTGTGTCATTGGGCTTAAGGAGCCATTGAACCTGGAAGGGAATTGGAGGACGCCTAAGCCCAGTCTGCAGGCGGGCCCAGAGGCTGAGTAAGGAGGCTGCAGAGAGCTTAGAACCTGAGCCCTGGACAAAGCTGAAGGTGATGGAGAGGGTACGATGAGGCTATGCTAGCGAATGTGTATGGGGTGCTTAGCATGGGCCAGGCTCTGAGCCAGGCACATTTCTTAGATCATCTCACTTAAATCTCACAACAGCCCTGTGAGGTAGGCAATATTATTACCCCCATTTTACTACAGGAAAACTGAGGGGCCGGCCCTGTGGTGCAGTGGTTAAGTTTGCACGTTCTGCTTCTCGGTGGCCCACAGTTTGCTGGTTTGGATCCCAGGTGCGGTCACAGCACCGCTTGGCACACCGTGCTGTGGTAGGCGTCCCACATATAAAGTGGAGGAAGATGGGCACGGATGTTAGCTCAGGGCCAGGCCTCCTCAGCAAAAAGAGGAGGACTGGCAGTGGTTAGCTCAGGGCTAATCTTCCTCAAATAAAAAAAGAAAACTGAGGCACCAGCAGTTGTCATTTCTTAGTCACACAGCTAGTGGGGCCGAGACCCCAATCCTGCTGTCTCTAGGGAGGACTCTTGAACCCCTACACTGGTAGGATGCGTCCTCCCTCCTTCCTGCTCTCTTCTCTTCTTCCTTCTCTTCCTCCTCCTGGGCCTGGATTTCCAGCTGAAGGTCCCTGAGCTGAAGGCTCCCTGTGAGGGGAGCAGGGATGTCTTGGCACCCCTGCCTTGCTCACCATGATGGGGCCCAGGCTGGTGGAGTTGTATTGAGCGGCAAAGGCGATGAAGTTGGAGGCCTGGGCGGAGCCGGTCAGAGCCGTGCGGCCCTGTAGCAGGAAGGAGGAGTTTCCGTCCTTGGCCCGGACCAGCAGGAAGTCCCCCAGCCCATTGAATGTGTAATTGGCACCATCCAAGGTGGTGATGTGGGGGTCCCCGAACATCCAGGCTGGAAAGAAGGAGATGCCACATTGGCACAGTAGACCAGCAAAGGGTCTGAGGTTCCCCACTGCCCCCAGGCAGGGCATTGGCCTGGGTAGACTGAAGCCTGGGGAGGGTTCATGGAGTTTAGAACCCACCCCAGAAGCTCTTCTATACTTTTGTGCCCCCATCCCAGCCATGTCTGCTCATTATCTCCCCACCCCCCATTTCCTTCCCCGATGCCATGTATGAAGCCCTTCTGTTTGCCATTGGCTGTAATACACTGGACCCGTCTCCATCTTCCCTTGTGGCCACAGACCTGCCCCAGGAGGCTAGTGCTGCCCTGGTCCAGGCCCCAAGAGGCTGCCCCTCCCTGGATCCTCTGCCTCTATCCTGCCGGAGGGCAGGCCTGGCAGCCTCACCGGGCCTCAGGGGCCGGTACCCAGCACAGCCAATGCGGGGCCGCCACTGCTGGTACAGGATGCAGAAGGAGGGCTTGTCGTTCCAGCGGCAGCACCAGTTCTGTGCCTCCAGTTCTTGGTCTGTGGAGCAGAGCAGTGTGTTGAGGGGAGAGGAGGGCTGGCAGAACCTGCTGGAAGGTTTGGTAGGGCAGGGTGATACAGGAGATAAGGGCATGGATTGGGAATCGGGCACACCTCAGCTCAGATCCCACCCTGCTCAATGACAGGCCATTGACCAGTTACTGTCCCCCGGCAGGCTTGCTGGAGCCATGTGCAGCCAACCCCTCAGGGCGGGCACATGGTCAGGGCTGAGGAACTTCCTGTCTTGAAGGGTGGAATGCTAGTCCCATTGCTCTCAAAGTGCTGGGGGTGGGAGGGTGTGGCTGATGGTCTGGGGACTATGAGGGCTGCTGCGATTACAGGAAGGAGGGGGGAAGGCCCGCAGTGTCCCGGCCCCCCAACTCTGTGCTCTCTAGCTCCTTTGGAGGGTCTCTGCAGGAGATGACTCCATGTCTTCCCCAGGCAGCCTGGTAATCTGGGTCCTGAGGGACAGGGTCAGACTAGGCCCCCTCCGCCTCCCTAGAAGGATGCTGCCATTCTGGGCTGGGGCTTCAGGGCCAAGTGGAGATGGGGCAAGAGGCACTCAATCATAAATCCCTAGGATGTGAGCTGGAAGGGATGTCAGAAGCTTCCTAATGTTACAAGATCAGGAAATGGAGGGCCAGAGAAGGGAAGGAGCTGGGAAGGAATGGGGACAAGAGGCTTCATTCTACGGGTTCCACTGCTTGGTGTGGAGCCCAGGCTGGTCTCTGACAGGGAAGAGCAGAGAGCTCCAGAGAAGGTGGGGTTGAGATCTTTATGGACACACATACCAAACTGCCAAGGATTCTGCACTCTCCAGCCTTCGAGAAGCTCTCCCCAGGGCCCATAGCTGCAGCACACGCCCCCACGCCAGGAGGAGAAGCTGCACAGCTGCCTGCTGCCGAGGCCCCAGCCTGCAACAAGTCCAGACATGCTCAGGCCACTATGCCTGTGGTGGGAGTGGGAATGGGGTAGGGGCGTTTCTGGGGAGGGGCTGAGGGTGCCCTGGAAGGGACAGGTCAGGCACGACCAGAAGGATGGTGGGTGGCTTCTGGGGGACAGTGAGGATGCCCCGAGAGACAGGAAGGACGTGTCACCTATGCTGATGGGCTGGAATCGTAAGTCCTGTAGTCCCTGCCACCAGGAGCAAGGGCAGGAGAGCCGGTTCCAGCCCCAGTGGGGCCACTGAGGCTGACTCTTCAACCACTGCAGGCACCTGAGACGGGGGTTGGGCCTTTCTTCCCTGTGTAGCCTATAGACCTGCAGCCCCCTGACACCTGGGGAAGAAAGGAAAAGGGGTTATCTCAGGACCTGGGGCCACAGGCTCTGCTTTAGCTTTAGAGACAACTGAAACTCATAAATGCACCCTCTGGATGCCACTTCCCCCCATAGACACAGCTGTTTCAGAGATGGGACCCAGTCAGATTGGCAGTGATTTCTCCCCAAAGGCCCCTTTGATGTGTCCTCCAAAAGCCCTCAAAGCTTGGATCCTAGGGCGAAATCCAGGGATGAGTGCTAGGCAGGGAGGCCTCACCTGCACCCAACTCAGAGCCAAACCCTGGCCCTGATCTCCAGTCCCCTCATCTGTCCTCTCAGCTCCAACACCTTGCAATGCCCCCAAACCAGTTCCTCCTCATGCACCCATATCTCAGTGAGCGAGCCACCAGCCACCCTCTCAGACACTTGTCTTTCCTCCCTGACCCTCCCTCTCCCCCAGCACAGACATGTCAGTGGCCAAAGCAGCCAGAACAGAGGCCAATGCTCAGAGGGCAGCTGGGGAGCAACAGAGAAGGTGGTATGGGAAGCAGGGGCTTGCTCCAACACCATGAGGCCGAGAAAGCTTCCTCTGTGCCCAGACGCCACCCTTGGAAGGGAGAAGAAACCCTGATGGGGGGTTTCACTTTAAATAGACCTTTAATTAATCATAAGTTATGTACTGCCCACCCCAGCCGCCATGAGTGAGAAGGGGGCCTCCAGAGTCCAATAAGATATAGGAGGACATAGTGTGTTAGACTTTGACCCTGTTCCTATACAAAAGAAGAAATTATCAAGATAACTAGGATATGTTAAAGTTTTGACAAGAATAATCATTATTTGTGATTATCTGTTCGTGTATATTCTCCAGAATAGCGTGGTGTCAGGGGGAACACATCAGACACTCCCCGTTCAACATGTGCGCGCATGTGACACACAGTCGTATTGTGCCCCCTAGGTCACAAGCCGATGTATTTTGACAGAAAGGCCCTAATCTGACAGGGCAGCTCTCTCCACAAGATGGCACCCATGATTTGACTTAGCTTCTGTTTACCAAAAGTTCTTGCCACAGAACAAATAGAACTGAATTTATGATTCACAATTTACATGGCTGATTTCTAATGCTAAAATGTCCTCTGTTCTATCACATTTTGGAAACTATAATTTCTTCCCTTTTGGGGCCTCAGGACAGTACATGGAGTCATGGAGGAGGCCCATGGGGCCTAAAGTACTGGTCTTCTTACCAGAGCGAGAACTCTTTGGGAGCAAACATAGTTGGTCTTTTCTCTTTTTTTCATATTCCTGGTTCTTTGCACAGTGGCCAGCACACAGCAGGTGCTCAATAAGTGATGACTGAATGGATGTCAGACCTCTGGAACTCCTCTTGGTAGGTTCCCCATAAGGGATCTGGTCTGGGTTCTCCTTCCAGCTCTGGGACAGGACACTTGGAGTATTGCCTTAACTTCCCATTCATATCCCCACCTCCCGCCATCCCCCTGGCCTCACTTCCAGGCTCTGGGCCCCCACTGAGAGACCTTCTGGCTTTGGCTCATCCCAGGGAGAGGTAGCTCCAACTGGGACTGTATTGTGCAAGGGCACAGAAGGTACCAGCAGCTCCCTGGTCAGTGTCAAGTCCCAATTACACCCAGGGGAGGTCAGATTGTGCTGGGACGCCCTTCAGGATGGTGGAGATGCTAGGGAGCTGCCCCTCTAGGATTTTCACGGCACACAGAGTAGAAGACAGAAGAGGACTTGCGTCTAGCTCAAGTGTGGTGAGGTGGTGCTTTTACCTAAGCTGGAATTCAGGAACTGGTCTGGACGGTACTTCTCCCATGCTGGCAGGAGCGTCACTGGGCTGTTTTCGTAATGCCCGTCTCCACTGCAGGCAAAGGAAAGAATCATAGGCCTGTGTCACAAAAGGGTCTTTCCTCTCAGTCAGCAACTTATTCGTTCATTCAACCAGTCAGTCAGCCACTCACTCACTCAGTCCCCCTAGTTGTTATCAGTCAGTCAGTCAATTATTCAATCAGTTGCTCAGTGAGTCAACCAGAATCACTGGCTCCCAGCACTAAGAGGAGAGAGGAAGAGATGGATGGGGCAAGGGTGAGAGGCTCTAATTTGCTCCACGTCTGATGGATAACTGCAAGAAACTGGTCATGAGACAGGAGACAGGAGTGTGAAAACAACAGAGTTCTGGCCTCCTTCCTGTTGTTTTCCTTTCGGCTAGGGGTTAGAGAGAGGGTTCCGTAGGGGGCTGCTCGTTGTGAGAGTTAGGAGCTGGTGTCTGGAGCTGGGCAGTTATGGATTCAACTCCTGATTCCAGCACTAGCAGCTGGGTGACCATGGGCAGGTCACTTAACGTCTCTGATTCTTAGCTTTCACATCTGTGTAAGAGGGATTAAGGGGGCATCTACTTCGAGATTTTGCGAGGATTAAATGCAGTAATGTTTGCAAATCCCTCAGAACTGAATGAGGGCCGCATGCGATGCGTGCTCCCCCGCTTCGCCGTGGGGTTCAAAGTGCTGCTCCAGGAAGGAGGAAATGCCTCAGAGCAGTGACTCCTGATCTATTCTCCTCTCTGACACAGGAGAGATGATGCACACAGGCGGGACACCTTCTGTGGGCACACTCAGCATGGTGTGGCGTGAAATTCCTAGCTAGTTGGATAATTCCACTCCTTTCTCTTGAGCAGCACATCAAAAAGCAAGTGAAAGCGACATAATTATAGGGGCAATCCTGAGCGCTCTAGGAGAAAACCATCTATAGCAAGTACCAGTAACAAATTGCATGTGACCTTCACAACCGATTGCACACACCAGCAACTGGAAATACCGTGGCCAAGAACTGCTGTGTCAGAGACTGAGTCATCTCCACACCAGGAACCCACGGCCCCATCCACGTCCCCGTCCCTCCACTCTCCGTCTTTGCCACTGACCCCACACAAGCCATTGCTGCCCCCGAGTGAGGGGTTAATTCTCAGCCCATCAAAAGTCGGGAAGGCAGATTTCAGCCTCATACATCTGGGTTCAAATTCCTGCTTTGCCACTTCCCAGCCCTGTGACTTTGGGCAGTCACTGACCTATTGTACCTCAGTTTCCTTATCTGTAGAATGGGTAATAAATAGAATCTCCTTCGTGGGATTGTGGTGATAATCAAATGAAATAATGCGTATTGCATACTTAGTGTAATAAATGTTGGCTGCTCTTATTACAATATTTGAGAAGTCAAGAGGTCAGCCCACGTTTGTGGAAATCAGAGAAGTCAAAGCTCTGGGAATTATTACAAAGCACGAGGACTGAGATAGAGAAGAGAAGGCAAGGTGAGTAGAAATCTTTTCATCTGAAACAGAGAGAAGTGGGAACTGGAGTCAGTGTGAGGTAGACGTACCAGCAGGGAGCATTCATGCCTCGGCCTGGAAGATGGGAGTGTGTGCGGAACAAAACCCCTGCTCTGCCCCGTTTCCTATTATCTGCTCCGGGCTGACAGGCCCTCCCTGTCCTACCTGGAGAAGCCCATGAGGACCGAGTTGCTCGGGCGCTGGGTCACATCCCACTGCATACCACCGCTTTGATAGAGAAACAGGGCGTAGGACCGGCTCCCATCCGTGGAAAGGATGGCCTGGTAGGTGTTGGTCTAGGGGTTGTTTGGAGACAAACACAAGGATGCCTGTGAGACATCTGGGGTCTCCTCCCTGATGTCCCACCACCCATCCCACACCCCCGCCCCGACGCACACATTGCCTTTCCTGGCCTACCCAGAGCAAAGGCGTGTCCTTAAACTGCTGGCAAGTTTGGGATCACGTAGGGCAGCTTTCGGCCTGGGTGTCAATGCACCTACCATGGTGGGTTTGCCTTCTTTGTGCCTTCTTTCCAGGGAGGGGCGATAAAGGACTCTGGGTTAGAATCCAGTTAGAAGAGGGTTTGTGTGAGAAAGCTACAGGAACCTGAGAGATTAGCCAAGATGCCAGAGAGCTGGGAGAGGCCTACCGAGCTTCCTCAGGGATATTTAAGGCCATTGTCCCCATGTCCCCTCAGCCTGAATAGTGCGAGGACCACAGCCGGTGAGACTGGAGGTTCTCTGAAGGCAGACGCCAAGCACTGTGCTCGTACAAAGTAGGTAATCAGTGAACTTGTTGAACAAATGAATAAAAGAATGACTTCAGACCAGACACAAGGAGGAACTCTGTGATTGTAAGAGACGCCCTCTGTGAGTCCCCAGAGGGAAGACTGAGGAGAATGGTGGAGTGCCCATTTCCATCGATGGCACTGCAGTTAGGAACCAGAGTTTGGAATGGCTTTGTCATTTGCTAGCTGGGTGACCTCCAGCAAGTTGTTTAACTTCTCTAACCATCGTCTTCCCCACCTCTAAATGTGGGTAGCAATATCAAGTTGAGCCATATAAAGCTGCTAATAGCCAGCCATTTTTGACTTATAAATTTCCGTTTCCTATGTTTTACTCTCCTTATACCCAGTGCTCTGGACTGCTGTGAGGTCATGTACGTAAAGGGCTGAGGCAGGCCTGGTGTGTGGTGAGTGCTCAGCAAACAAGGTCGGGGGTTGGGAGTGGGAGGGTGGGGAAAAGGTTGGGGGTTAGGGGTTAGGGGAGTGGGAGTTGGGGAGGAAAGTGGGGTGGAGATGGGGGTGGCTATCGTCAGCAATCTTTCCTTAAGTCAGAGAGTTTAGCAGAGTGGCCCCTGCCTAGGATTCTAGAATGTCTGACTTCCAGATGGTTCACAGAGAGTTGTCTGTTGGTCCACTCACCCCAAAGCTCCTCTGGGCGGGATAGGCGCGGGCACTGTCCCATGTGACCTTTAGGGTCCACCTGGCTTTGTAGTCCCAGGTGTTTATGAACTTTTGGATCCAAGACTCCACCTGCTGGACTAGCGGATGGTATTCACCATAGAGCGTCTCATATTCCTAGGAAAGAAGGCAGATAAGGACGAGGAAATGGGAGTCCCAGCTCAACACTTGTGAGGGACCCCCCTTTCTGCACAGTGCTCCTGCTCACTTTAGTCTCACTCGTGTCTCCCATCCTTCCTTCTCCCAGCCCGCGTTTCCACAGTTAGCTCCTCTGACCTTACCAATTCACATTCGGGCTGCAGGGAAGCCTGGGATGTGTGGAGGGGAGGGTTGAGGCCCAGAAAACAGAATCTTCTGCAGTTGGACTCATGCATCTCTTAGCACAAGAGACGGCTTGGACTGCATAACACCCTGTGCCCATTTGTATCTCCCCGTGTCGGACTGGAAGCTCCTTGAGGACAGGCACATTTTCTCCATCTTTGAACCCTCTACAGTGCCTTGCCCATGGCAGGGGCACAATCCGCATTTGCCTGCAGTAGCTTTCATTACATACTCCCACTGATTGGAATCATTAACCCAGTGCAGGAACACACGCAGGAGGCTTGCTTGACTCAGGCTTGTTAGGATAGACCCCCTACAAGCTTATTCTAAAATCAAATGCTTGATTGCCAACCCTAATCCCTGTCTTCTCGTGGTTGTGTTGGCATATTCCTGAGTCTGTGTAATAGTCCTATTCCTCTAATAGCCTGCTTCCTCCCCGCGCTCATATTTAAGCATCAGTTCCTGCCCACAGTGAGCCCGGGCTCTGACAGCAGTAACACTTGCACTGCCCTCCACACAGCCTTCTGTCTCTCCTTGCTGGCTGCTGGGGGATCCTGAATGCCAGGCTTTGAAAGGCTCACCTGGTAAAATATGGTTCCCCTGCGGCTGGAGAAATCAGCATCGTCCCAGAATGGAGCCACCAGGGCCACAGGGTCCTGGCCTGTGAAGCCTCCAAGGGGAGGGTTGGGATAGGAGAAAATCTTGTACTCTGACTCCGGGAAAATGATCTGGCCATTATCTGTGAACTGAACACAAAGGTTCCTCCGGTGAGCATCAGGGAGGGAACGTCCCAGCCTTGGGCCAGCTCCTCAGAAGCGTGACGCCCGAGGGCCTCACTAAGTAGAACTGTAGAAATGTCAACACTCTCTGGAAGATCATCTCATCTCTCCCTGCCTGCTGGGAGAGCCACCTTTACATAGTTCTCACACAAATACTCTTTACCCTCAGACATTCCTTACCTCCTAAATCCTTCCTCAGGTGGTAGGTTTTCTCTTGCTTCAGTGGCAGATCCTGTCTATAGACCAGCCCGTCACAGAGCAGACACATTTGGGTAAATCCCCCCAGCCCCATCCTGAAGCATGTTGTGTGCCCCATCAGACAGGGCTAAAAGGCTTGATACCCTCACCCCATCGCCGTGTTGTGCTCTCATAGTGTCCTGACCCAGCACCTCTCACTGAGAGCCACAGAGGCCATGACTGCCGTTCCCTCCCCTCCAGGAGACGTGGGCTACTTGGACCAGGCAACCAGGAAATAATTACAGACAATGTCAAGGGCGTCAAATGGTCACATTTCCCAAGTAGAGCTTCTTCCTCATAAAAACGCCCCATGAAAACAGTGGAGAGTTTCCTGGGCCCCAGGACCTCTTTACTAAGGTAAAGACTCTTTTGTCCATGTGAGTAGGGGGAGGTGGGGGGGGTCTTGCCTAGCTCCCTGTCTTCCTCAGCTGGCACCCCAATATTAAAGGCTGTGAATGCAAACTGAGCCAGTGGCAGGGACACACAGGTGCCTAACAGGTGTTGTTTCCATTCTCCCTTCCTCCCAGTCAGTCATGGTCATGGTCACAAGGCCATCTCTGAGCCCTAGAGAGAGAAGCGGGGCCCTGGGAACACAGGTCACGGGTTCTGCCCTTTAGGCTGCAGCCAGGGACTCACATAGAGTAAATCGTGGAGAGAGGAGCCGAGAGGGAAGCCAATCTGGGGCTTGAAGAGCGGCGAGGTGAAGTCCAAAGTCCACCTAACGAATTGCTGGTCTCCAACTCTTGACCCATAGGGGAAGAGGGGAACACCTGGGCCGGTACAAAGAAGAGCAGGAAGTTCTCGGGAGCCCTGAGTTCATTAGGGCTCATGGGGATCCCCAGAGAGCCTCCCAAGCTGCTCCCCCCACCCACCGTGTCCATCTGTCCACAGCTCCCCAACAGGGAGCCATCAAGGACTCCTCTCTCTCCCGTCTCTACTTGAATTTAACCATTTCCTCATTTTAGCCCTTAACCTGGGACTCTCATCCTTCCCCACTTTGGAGAAAAACAGGTCCTGCTGTCAGAATACCAACAAATCATTCTGCATCTGTTGGAGTAGTCGCAACTCTGTCAAGGGTTAAAAAAAACTCCTCCAATGCAGTGACAAGGAGTAATTGAAAGACCGTCTCATAGAACGAGACTTGTTTTCTAAGACATTGTTTCTCTAGATAAACTTGAAGATGCCCTAGAATTTTTCCTAGGATCCCCTAGAGATTCTTGGGCTTTTTTGAGAAACCTTGTCCTAAACATTTCTCAAATGGCCCTCCTCCTTTCCATACCAGCAGCCCTCACCTGCTCTGACTTGGAATACCACAGCAGTCTCTACACTGCCTTCCTGGCCTCCTGCAAACCCCCACTCCGCACCAGCCACTATAGAACCATTCGTAAATGCAAATCCAGCCGTGGTTCCCACTATCTACGGGATTCCCTCACGTGACAACAGCCTCACTCCTCAACACTCTTCACCTTACTTCCAGTAACTCCGAATGCTCTGGGGATCTCCTCTCCATACATCCCTGGGACTACTTTTCACGCCCGTGCCTTTATTCCAGCTGTTCAGGCCCACCTGCCTGCTTGCTTCCCCTCCCCCAGCTCCTTTCCAGGAAGCCTCCTCTTCACTTTGAACCCACTCCCACATCCCCCAGGGGCCTTCCATTGTGTGCGCCTAATACCCTGGGCTTATTCCTCTAATTGTATCTACTGAGGCAGCAGATTTGTCTCTTGCTGAATAGTACCTTGATCATTTCTCTATCTTTAGCTCCTAGCCCAGTGCCATGCACAAAGCCAGCCCTCATCACCCAACTCAGATGCTGTTTCATTGTCCCCTGTAAGGCCCTTCTGACCAGAGTCTGTGAGCAAGGAGGCTGAGACAGCATTCAGTTACATCACCCCTATAAAGGGGATATGGGAGCAGCTGGACTTCCCAAGGCCCAGATGGGGCAGTGGAGACATGCACAGAACTGGTTCCCCCGACTACCCACAAGAGCCCTCATTGCTAGATCCAACCCGGCTGCCACAGCTATAAGCTCCACATCTAGCTCAAGCCTCTCCATCTCAGGGTGGAGAGGCCCCAGCTCTATGGCATCTCTTGCCTTTCTCTGTCTTGAGAGAGACTGGGGCAGCAGTTGAGGTGCCTGTGGAGGTGCTGGGCGTGGAGGTTGTGAGGGTCTTGGAGGTCGTTGAGGGTAGCAACGTTACTGTGCTTCTCTTGCTGTCTGTCCTCAGTGAGGTTGTTGATGAGGATTTTTAGGCTGCTTAATTTTAAAACGGTTTATGATGAAGATTTTTAGGCTGGTTACTTTTAAAACTACAGATGAGAAGCAGGCTCCAAGGAGTGGAATTTGCTTGTCCCTTTGTTGGGAAAGATTTACATTTCTAAGGAAAACCTCTATCTGTGAAGATGCCTCCCTCTCTGTGCCAGGAAGAAGGGGGATGGCCTTATCTCTAGAAACTCTTAATGCCAGAGGCAAGAACTTAAGTTGGTTACTGTCTGGCAACCTCATGTAACTGACCACCCCCACCCCCCCCCCCCCAAATCCTCCTTTGCCTTTAGCTAAGGATAATATTCAAGCGGTGACTTCTGCCATTTACTCAATCCGGTTTGATTCTTATCTAAAAGTTGTGGGACCGCCAACACTGATACCATTTTAACTTTTTTACATATTCTTTCCTTTGTCTTGTAAAGAGATAACTCACATACCTATGCCTTAAATTTAGCCTTACTCTCCACCCAACTTTGCAGCAGAAGCGGCAGCAGCAACATGCTGGCAGCAGCTCTGCTTGCCCATGGGTCCTGTCCCCATGCCAGCAGCGGGTGGCAGCAGCTCCCCATGCCAGCAGCATCTCTGGTGGCTCGTGGGCCCTGTCCCCACGCAGCAGCCTGACTGCCCATGGGTCCTGTCCCCATGCCACTGGGGGCGGCTCTGCCTGCCCATGGGTCCTGTCCCCATGCTATTCTATTCTCTAAATAAAAGAGCACTACTGCCAGATCTTAAGAGTCTAAGAAATCTTTCTTTCTACTCCTCGGCTCACCGACCCCTCATCAGTTGTGATTGCTCCTGGGCATGCAGGAAGAGAAGACGGCAGTGGGCCTTACAGTCAGAGAGCAGCAGAGTCAGAGAGTCACAGACTTTAGGGGCTGAAAGAGATAGCTAGAAACCCTCTTGTCTGTCTGCTGGTCACACCCAAACCAATCCCTGCAGATAAGTGGTTGTCTGCTGGGGCAGAGGGGCTGGTAAACCTCCGCTCCGTCCTCTCGGGGACCTGACCTCAACCCTAGCGTGGTATTGCTAACTCACTGTCTTTGCTCAAGCACTCTTCCAGGCTGGATTGAGCCTATGGGGCCACTGTAACAGACTGAAGCTGGAGTCCCCACCTACCTGACGTCCCCGTCTTCACAGTGGAGCTCGAGGATGATGTGGATGGTGAGAAAGTGCTGGCAACAGACAGAGGAGTGAAATGACCTGTGGATAGGGTGGTGGAGCTCCGGGTGACTGCAGGGCCAGGGGCTGATTGAGAGAATGAAGAATTATTGGCTGAAGTATAGAAAGTCGATATGGTCTGAGCTGTGCTCACATTACCAGAGGAAGGAGAGTCAGAGGAAGCATAGTCTGTGGATGGCCGTAGAGCAGGCAATGGACTCTTAGGATACTTAGATATTGAGGAAGTATCAGGAGTGGTCATGATCAGAGGGGAGGTTGTAGGTGGAAATGATAAAGTCGGTGTGGATCTTACACTCTTGTGATTACTCGTAGAACTCATGTATGCTGGCCTTGGAGTAGAGTTGGTAGCAGAGGTTACTGTTTGAACAGTTGTAGGATGCTCAGGGGTGGGTGTGCCTAACTTGCCCGCTGAGGAATTTGGGACTTGCGTGGTGTTTGTCAATGAGTCACTTTCAAAACCTACAGAGGGAGTGACCGCTGCAGTTATATTTTCGTGGATGACTGAGCTTGAGGTTGTTGTCAGGACTCCTCCACTTGTGGACAAAATGGTGGAAGGAGAATGAGAGGCTACATCACTTAGGGTGGTAGAACTGACTGTACTTGGCCCTTTAGTTGTCCCCGATGACAAGATTGGCATTGCTGTTTGGGTCCTGTGACTGTCACTGACTGGGTTTGAGATAAATGTTGTGCTGGTGTCTGAAGGAGACAGAGTGTGGGCCACGGTTTGTGGAGATGTGTGCACATTTGGTGTGGATGAAAGAGGTAGAGATGTGACTGTTGAGAAGGTGTCAGTCACAGGGGAGACTGAACCAGATCCTCTGGGGGTTCTTGTATTTTGAGTCTGAGCCATCTGGGAAATGACTGACGTTTCCTGAGGAGAGGTGCTGGGAGAAGTTGGAGTTGACTGTCCTGTTGGTCTCCCTGTTGTTGGGACCTCAGAGATGATGATTGAAGTGGTGATGCTGGGGGTTATAGCAGACACCATTCCCATGGTTCTTAGAGTAGTGTCATGACTGGTTGAAATCGAAAACAATTCTGTTGTTGACTGAGTCGTTTGGCTTTCCCTGGAAGGAGTTGGTGAGAAACTCTTGATCTTATCGGAGGTGGACATTTCTGGTGAAGCACTTCCTGGAGTGGTTTGGCTATTTGCTGTGGAAGAAGCTATAGCCGTGCCCACCAAGGTGGTATCTGCTACCAAGGTGGTGTCCATCACCAAGGAGGCTGGTGTGATAGTGTGTGATTCTCCGGTGGTTGCTGTGGCTTGAGTCTGGTGGGTTTGGAAAATGGCTGACGTGGTGTCAGATGAAGAGCTGGTAGCAGGGGATATTGATTGTCCTCTGGGACCTCTTGATGTTGAGACTACAGAGGTGGCCTGAGGAATGACACTTGTTATGGAAAATGATGTACCTCCTGAGGTTTCCAGGGTGGTGTCGGGTCTGGATGGCACTGTCCACAGTTCTGTGGTAGTGGTAGTGGCCTGAGTTGTGCTGCTGTCCCTGGAGGGCGCCTGGGTGAAGACTGTCACTTCACCTGCGGTGGATGTATCCTGAGGAATACTTTCTGAGGGCGAGTGTCCACTTGGTTTGAATGAAGAAGTTGCAGATGTTGTTGTCTTGATGATGTCAGTGATGGAGGAGACTAAACTCATGGTTTGGGCTTCTTGTGTGGTCTGCCTGCCTTGGGTGTGATCTATCTGGGAAACAGCTGAAGATTCTTGAGGAGAGGTGCTAATAGAGAGTGGTGTTGACCGCCTTGTTGGGCTTGCTGTTATGGTTAGTTGAGAAGTGTGTCCACTTAGCATGGATGAAGGAGATGCGGATGTGACTGTATTGATGGTTTGGGTCACATTGGAGATTGTGGTACTGACATGAGTTTCACCAGTGGTCCCTATGTCTTGTGTCCACTGAGTATGGGAAACAACCACTGTTGTTTCCTGAGGAGATGTGCTCTGATAGGGGTGTGTGGATGGCTCTCCCTCTTTACCTGTTGTTGAGACCTTAGAGGTAACCCAAGAAATAGTACTAGCTGCAGAAGTAGATGTGCTTTCTGTGACCAGCACACTGGTATCTATGGTTGGCGCTGATGATGGTCTTTTTTGTGACCGAGTTGTGTGGCTATCACTAGAGGACAAAGAAGCAAATGTTGTTGCTTTACCTGCAGTGATTGTCTGATAAGAAACATCTGTAGAGATTGAGCTACTGGCATGAGGCCATTCCAGGGTCTCTGTGCCTTCACTCTGGTAGGTGTGGAAAACTGTAGATGTTTTTGGAATTGAAGAACTGGTAGAGAGTGGTGCTGACTGTATTTCTGATCCTAATGTTGTAGAAAATTTAGAAGTGAATGGAGAAAAACTTCCAGTTACAGGCAGCTCCCCTATGCTTCCTAGAGTGGTGTCTGCTGAGGTTGCTGAGGTCAACATTTGGGATGTTGTCAGAGGTGTGTGGCTGACACTGGAAGGGGATGTCTCCTGAGAAATTCTCCCTGAGGGAGTAAATCCACTTGGCGAGGTTGAAAGAGTTGATATGGTTGCTAGTGTGATTCTGCTGGATTCTGATTCTCTGGTGGTCTGTATGCTCTGAGTCTGGTGTTTCTGAGCAGATGCTGATGTTTCCTGAGTAAAGGTGCTGGAAGAGGTTACTGTTGATTGTGACTCTAGTCCAGTTGTCCTTGAGTCAGTGGCGGTGCCTGGAGTGAAACCTCGAGTTGCAGTTAGTTGTATGTCCCTTGTGGTTCCTACAGTGGTGTCACCTGAAATGGGTGTTGTGAGTGCCCTTGATGTCATGGGAGGTGATTTGCTTACACTAGAAGGGGATGAAGCTTTCTCTGTGGAGGTTGGTTCGGTCAACAATTCTGATGTTATGAGAGATATAATGTTGATACTGCGAGTGGATGAAGTTTCAAAGACAGGGGATGTCTCCACAGAATCGCCCTCTGTTGGAGTGTGTCTGCTTGGGGAAGATGAGGCAGTTGATGTGCTCACTTCTGTGATGGTGCTGGTTTCAGATTCTGTGGTGGTCTGCATGCTCTGAGTCTGGTGTTTCTGAGAAGACGCTGATGTTTTCTGAGTCAAGGTGCTAGAATAGGATAGTGCTGATTGTGCCTCTAGACTGGCTGTCTTTGACTCTGTGCCCGGAGAAAAACTTCTAGTTACAGTTACTGGTGGAGCTTTTGTGGTTCCTACAGGGTTGTCTGCTGAAATGGGAGTTGTGAGAACCATTGATGTCATCGGCGGTGCGGTACTTACTCCAGAAGAGGGTAAAGTTTCCTCTGTTGTGGTTGGTGTCAACAAAATTTCTGACGGTGTGGCAGTTGTATGGCTGACACAAGAAGGGGATGGAGTATTGGCTTCTCCAGAGTTGGATGTCTCTTGAGAATCATTCTCTGTACGACTGTCTTTGCTTGGACAGGATGAGGGAGTTGATCTGCTGCCTACAGTGCTGGTGCGGGTTCGAGATCCTGTGGTGGCCTGCATGCTCTGAGTCAGGGGATTCTGATGAGAGGTTGGTGTTTCCTGAGGGGAGGTGTTGGAAGAGGGCGCTGTGGATGATTCCTCTAGGCCAGTTGTCACTGAGCTTGCTATGTTGTCTGAAGTAAACCGCGTAGTCCCGGACAGTGGTGTGTCCCCGGTGGTTCCCACAGAGGTGTCTGCTGAAATGGGTGGTGTGAGCAGCTTTGATGTCATTGGAGATGCACTGCTTACACCAGAAGGGGATGATGTTTCATCTGTCGAGGTTGGTACTGTCGACAGTTCTGATGTGGCCAGAGGTGTGCTGCCGCCACTGGAAGGGAATGGAGTGCTTGTTTCCCCGGAAGGGGACGTCTCCTGAGAAGGGCCTTCTGTAGGACTGTGTCTGCTTGGAGAGGGTGAGGGAGTCGACGTGCTCACTGCTGTAGTGGTGGAGATGTGAGATTCTCCTGTGGTCTGTGGGCTCTGAGTCTGTTGGTTCGGAGAAGACCCTGGGGTTCCCCGAGGAGAGGTGCTGGAAGAGGGCGCTGTGGACTGTCTGTCTGTTCCGGTCTTTGCGGAGGCTGCTGAGATGAGTGGAGAACTTGTTGCTACAGGAAGCGTTGTGTGCTGTGTGTTTTGTGAAGTGGCATCTGTGGAGGTAGGGTCTGTCAATGTTCCTGACGTTGCCTGAGGTGTGTGGCTGACACTAGAAGGGGATGAGGCGTTGGACTCACCTGCAGTGGATGTCCCCCGGGAAACGCCCTCTGTAGGAGTGTGTCCCCTTGGGGAGGATGAGGGTGTTGCTGTGCTCACTGCTGTGATGGTGCTGGTGTGAGATTCTCCTGTGGTCTGCGTGCTCCGAGTCTGGTGGTTCTGAGAAGACGCTGAGGCTTCCTGAGAGAAGGTGCTGGAAGTGGGAAGTGCTGACTGTGCTTCTGGTCCAGTTGGCACTGTGCTTGCGGTGGTGCCTAGAGAGGAACTGCCAGTTCCAGGCAGGGATGGGCCCCCTGTGGTTCCTGTGGGGGTGTCTGCGAAACCTGGTGTCGTGAGCACCTGTGATGTCATTGGAGGTGTGTTGCTTACAGTGGAAGGAGATGAAGTTTGCTTTGTTGAGATGGATGCTGTCAAAGTTTCTGATGGCGTGGAATTTCCATCGGTGAGAGTGGAAGGCGACGGAGTCTTTGTCTTCCCAGAGGTGGCGGTCTCCCGAGAAACGCCCTCTGTGCGAGTGTGTCCGTTTGGGGACGAAGACAGACTTGATGTGCCCTCTGTTGTGATGGTGGTGGTTTGAGACTCTCTGGTGGCCTGCGTGCTCTGAGTCAGGTGATTCTGAGGAGACACTGGTGTTTCCTGAGGGGAGGTGCTGGAAGAGGGCGCTGTGGATGGTGCCTCTGGTCCAGTTGTCACTGAGCTTGCTGTGTTGTCTGAAGTAAACCGCGTAGTCCCGGACAGTGGTGTGTCCCCGGTGGTTCCCACAGAGGTGTCTGCTGAAATGGGTGATGTGAGCAGCTTTGATGTCCTTGGAGGTGCACTGCTTACACCAGAAGGGGATGATGTTTCATGTGTCGAGTTTGGCGCTGTCGACAGTTCTGATGCTGCCAGAGGTGTGATGCTGCCGCTGGAAGGGGATGGAGTGCTCGGTTCCACGGAAGGGGATGTCTCCTGAGAAGGGCCTTCTGTAGGAGTGTGTCTGCTTGGAACGGGTGAGGGAGTCGACGTGCTCACTGCTGTAGTGGTGGAGATGTGAGATTCTCCTGTGGTCTGCGTGCTCCGAGTCTGGTGGTTCGGGGAAGCCGCTGATGCTTCCTCAGTGAAGGTGCTGGTAGTGAGAAGTGCTGACTGTGCTTCTGATCCAGTTGTCACTGCGCTTACAGAGGTACCTGGAGTGAAACTGCCAGTTCCAGGTACGGTTGGGCCCCCTGTGGTTCCTGTGGGGCTGTCTGCAGAACTTGTTGTTGTGAGCATCTGTGATGTCATTGGAGGTGTGTTGCTTACAGTGGAAGGAGATGAAGTTTGCTTTGTTGAGATGGATGCTGTCAAAGTTTCTGATGGTGTGGAATTTCCATCCGTGAGAGCGGAAGGTGATGGAGTCTTTGTCTTCCCAGGGGTGGCTGTCTCCCGAGAAACGCCCTCTGTGAGAGTGTGTCCGCTTGGGGACAAAGAGAGAGTTGATGTGCCCTCTGCTGTGATGGTGCTGCTTTGAGATTCTGTGGTGACCTCCATGCTCTGAGTCTGTTGGTTCGGAGAAGACCCTGGGGTTCCCCGAGGAGAGGTGCTGGAAGAGGGCGCTGTGGACTGTCTGTCTGTTCCGGTCTTTGCGGAGGCTGCTGAGATGAGTGAAGGAGAAGCTGTTGTTACGGAAAGTGTTGTGTGCTGTGTGTTTTGTGAAGTGGCGTCTGTGGAGGTAGGGTCTGTCGATGTTCCTGACGTTGCCTGAGGTGTGTGGCTGACACTAGAAGGGGATGAGGCTTTGGACTCACCTGCAGTGGATGTCCCCCGGGAAACGCCCTCTGTAGGAGTGTGTCCCCTTGGGGAGGATGAGGGTGTTGCTGTGCTCACTGCTGTGATGGTGCTGGTGTGAGATTCTCCTGTGGTCTGCGTGCTCCGAGTCTGGTGGTTCTGAGAAGACGCTGAGGCTTCCTGAGAGAAGGTGCTGGAAGTGGGAAGTGCTGACTGTGCTTCTGGTCCAGTTGGCACTGTGCTTGCGGTGGTGCCTAGAGAGGAACTGCCAGTTCCAGGCAGGGATGGGCCCCCTGTGGTTCCTGTGGGGGTGTCTGCGAAACCTGGTGTCGTGAGCACCTGTGGTGTCATTGGAGGTGTGTTGCTTACAGTGGAAGGAGATGAAGTTTGCTTTGTTGAGATGGATGCTGTCAAAGTTTCTGATGGCGTGGAATTTCCATCGGTGAGAGTGGAAGGCGACGGAGTCTTTGTCTTCCCAGAGGTGGCGGTCTCCCGAGAAACGCCCTCTGTGCGAGTGTGTCCGTTTGGGGACGAAGACAGACTTGATGTGCCCTCTGTTGTGATGATGGTGGTTTGAGACTCTCTGGTGGCCTGCGTGCTCTGAGTCAGGTGATTCTGAGGAGACACTGGTGTTTCCTGAGGGGAGGTGCTGGAAGAGGGCGCTGTGGATGGTGCCTCTGGTCCAGTTGTCACTGAGCTTGCTGTGTTGTCTGAAGTAAACCGCGTAGTCCCGGACAGTGGTGTGTCCCCGGTGGTTCCCACAGAGGTGTCTGCTGAAATGGGTGATGTGAGCAGCTTTGATGTCCTTGGAGGTGCACTGCTTACACCAGAAGGGGATGATGTTTCATGTGTCGAGTTTGGCGCTGTCGACAGTTCTGATGCTGCCAGAGGTGTGATGCTGCCGCTGGAAGGGGATGGAGTGCTCGGTTCCACGGAAGGGGATGTCTCCTGAGAAGGGCCTTCTGTAGGAGTGTGTCTGCTTGGAACGGGTGAGGGAGTCGACGTGCTCACTGCTGTAGTGGTGGAGATGTGAGATTCTCCTGTGGTCTGCGTGCTCCGAGTCTGGTGGTTCGGGGAAGCCGCTGATGCTTCCTCAGTGAAGGTGCTGGTAGTGAGAAGTGCTGACTGTGCTTCTGATCCAGTTGTCACTGCGCTTACAGAGGTACCTGGAGTGAAACTGCCAGTTCCAGGTACGGTTGGGCCCCCTGTGGTTCCTGTGGGGCTGTCTGCAGAACTTGTTGTTGTGAGCATCTGTGATGTCATTGGAGGTGTGTTGCTTACAGTGGAAGGAGATGAAGTTTGCTTTGTTGAGATGGATGCTGTCAAAGTTTCTGATGGTGTGGAATTTCCATCCGTGAGAGCGGAAGGTGATGGAGTCTTTGTCTTCCCAGGGGTGGCTGTCTCCCGAGAAACGCCCTCTGTGAGAGTGTGTCCGCTTGGGGACAAAGAGAGAGTTGATGTGCCCTCTGCTGTGATGGTGCTGCTTTGAGATTCTGTGGTGACCTCCATGCTCTGAGTCTGTTGGTTCGGAGAAGACCCTGGGGTTCCCCGAGGAGAGGTGCTGGAAGAGGGCGCTGTGGACTGTCTGTCTGTTCCGGTCTTTGCGGAGGCTGCTGAGATGAGTGAAGGAGAAGCTGTTGTTACGGAAAGTGTTGTGTGCTGTGTGTTTTGTGAAGTGGCGTCTGTGGAGGTAGGGTCTGTCGATGTTCCTGACGTTGCCTGAGGTGTGTGGCTGACACTAGAAGGGGATGAGGCTTTGGACTCACCTGCAGTGGATGTCCCCTGGGAAACGCCCTCTGTAGGAGTGTGTCCCCTTGGGGAGGATGAGGGTGTTGCTGTGCTCACTGCTGTGATGGTGCTGGTGTGAGATTCTCCTGTGGTCTGCGTGCTCCGAGTCTGGTGGTTCTGAGAAGACGCTGAGGCTTCCTGAGAGAAGGTGCTGGAAGTGGGAAGTGCTGACTGTGCTTCTGGTCCAGTTGGCACTGTGCTTGCGGTGGTGCCTAGAGAGGAACTGCCAGTTCCAGGCAGGGATGGGCCCCCTGTGGTTCCTGTGGGGGTGTCTGCGAAACCTGGTGTCGTGAGCACCTGTGGTGTCATTGGAGGTGTGTTGCTTACAGTGGAAGGAGATGAAGTTTGCTTTGTTGAGATGGATGCTGTCAAAGTTTCTGATGGCGTGGAATTTCCATCGGTGAGAGTGGAAGGCGACGGAGTCTTTGTCTTCCCAGAGGTGGCGGTCTCCCGAGAAACGCCCTCTGTGCGAGTGTGTCCGTTTGGGGACGAAGACAGACTTGATGTGCCCTCTGTTGTGATGATGGTGGTTTGAGACTCTCTGGTGGCCTGCGTGCTCTGAGTCAGGTGATTCTGAGGAGACACTGGTGTTTCCTGAGGGGAGGTGCTGGAAGAGGGCGCTGTGGATGGTGCCTCTGGTCCAGTTGTCACTGAGCTTGCTGTGTTGTCTGAAGTAAACCGCGTAGTCCCGGACAGTGGTGTGTCCCCGGTGGTTCCCACAGAGGTGTCTGCTGAAATGGGTGATGTGAGCAGCTTTGATGTCCTTGGAGGTGCACTGCTTACACCAGAAGGGGATGATGTTTCATGTGTCGAGTTTGGCGCTGTCGACAGTTCTGATGCTGCCAGAGGTGTGATGCTGCCGCTGGAAGGGGATGGAGTGCTCGGTTCCACGGAAGGGGATGTCTCCTGAGAAGGGCCTTCTGTAGGAGTGTGTCTGCTTGGAACGGGTGAGGGAGTCGACGTGCTCACTGCTGTAGTGGTGGAGATGTGAGATTCTCCTGTGGTCTGCGTGCTCCGAGTCTGGTGGTTCGGGGAAGCCGCTGATGCTTCCTCAGTGAAGGTGCTGGTAGTGAGAAGTGCTGACTGTGCTTCTGATCCAGTTGTCACTGCGCTTACAGAGGTACCTGGAGTGAAACTGCCAGTTCCAGGTACGGTTGGGCCCCCTGTGGTTCCTGTGGGGCTGTCTGCAGAACTTGTTGTTGTGAGCATCTGTGATGTCATTGGAGGTGTGTTGCTTACAGTGGAAGGAGATGAAGTTTGCTTTGTTGAGATGGATGCTGTCAAAGTTTCTGATGGTGTGGAATTTCCATCCGTGAGAGCGGAAGGTGATGGAGTCTTTGTCTTCCCAGGGGTGGCTGTCTCCTGAGAAACGCCCTCTGTGAGAGTGTGTCCGCTTGGGGACAAAGAGAGAGTTGATGTGCCCTCTGCTGTGATGGTGCTGCTTTGAGATTCTGTGGTGACCTCCATGCTCTGAGTCTGTTGGTTCGGAGAAGACCCTGGGGTTCCCCGAGGAGAGGTGCTGGAAGAGGGCGCTGTGGACTGTCTGTCTGTTCCGGTCTTTGCGGAGGCTGCTGAGATGAGTGAAGGAGAAGCTGTTGTTACGGAAAGTGTTGTGTGCTGTGTGTTTTGTGAAGTGGCGTCTGTGGAGGTAGGGTCTGTCGATGTTCCTGACGTTGCCTGAGGTGTCTGGCTGACACTAGAAGAGGATGAGGCTTTGGACTCACCTACAGTGGATGTCCCCTGGGTAACGCCCTCTGTAGGAGTTAGTCCCCTTGGGGAGGATGAGAGTGTTGCTGTGCTCACTGCTGTCATGGTGCTGGTTCCCGATTCTCTGGTGGTCTGCGTGCTCCGAGTCTGGTGGTTCTGAGAAGACGCTGAGGCTTCCTGAGAGAAGGTGCTGGAAGTGGGAAGTGCTGACTGTGCTTCTGGTCCAGTTGGCACTGTGCTTGCGGTGGTGCCTAGAAAGGAACTGCCAGTTCCAGGCAGGGATGGGCCCCCTGTAGTTCCTGTGGCGGTGTCTGCAAAACATGGTGTTGTGAGCACCTGTGATGTCATTGGAGGTGTGTTGCTTACAGTGGAAGGAGATGAAGTTTGCTTTGTTGAGATGGATGCTGTCAAAGTTTCTGATGGCGTGGAATTTCCATCGGTGAGAGTGGAAGGCGATGGAGTCCTTGTCTTCCCTGAGATGGTTGTCTCCTGAGAAACGCCCTTTGTGAGAGTGTGTCCCTTTGGGGACGAAGAGAGACTTGATATGCCCTCTGTTGTGATGGTGGTGGTTTGAGATTCTGTGGTGACCTCCATGCTCTGAGTCTGTTGGTTCGTAGAAGACCCTGAGGTTCCTTGAGGAGAGGTTCTGGAAGATGCCTTCTGTGTAGTTGTCGTTGAGCTTGCTGTCGTGACTGGAGTAGAAGTTGTGTTGCCTGTTGAGGAAAGTCCTGTCATCATTTCTGATGTTTTTCAAGGTGTTGTCTGACACTCTTAGGGGATTTCTCCTTGAACACACTACTGGTCATTGCGTGTCTATTTGTGGAGAATGTAGCAAGAATTGTCTTCCCTGTGCTGACAATCTCTTAAGTATTAGATGCAAGGACTCATGAGACATCAGCAGTTACCTCTGTGACAGTGCAGAGTTAACTCCTCTGGTATTTTGCACATTTACCACTGAAACACAGTGCTTCAGAATGACTGGCTTTCAGGATTTATTTACTTAATCATGGCTAAATTTTCCACCAACACAAGTGGCATCTAGTCATAAATAATACTGCAATGTATTTTTTTGTGCTAAGATTTTGTCCTCATTACCAATTATTTTGGAAAGTTAGTCCTGGACATCAGTCAAGTACGCTTCCTACTCTTCCCACATCCGGCCCAAAAGCCCTGCTCCACGTGCTTCACTCTCAGAACAGTGTTGTAATTAAAATACACGCACAGTTCATGCAGTCAAAACATTTCAGATTGTTGCATGTCCTATACACACTTTTCTCAAGCACTTCAAAGAGGATGAGTAGCCTTCTCTGTTTATCTTAGCCTCTCTTTCTTCTTAATCCAGTCCATATCTCTATCAGTTTTTCTTCTCAATTTATCTCCTAATCCCATTCCAAAAATCTTTCTATTTTCACCCCTAGTGATGTCTTGTGATCTTCTTTTCCTGCCTCCTTTCTCTCTATTACTCCATCTGAAAAACCCAAGAACATTGCCAGCCTATCAGGACCTTCTTTCTAGAGCAAGGGGAGGGAAAATGTTGTGAACTTGTGTATTTGAATGCTCAACGCGCCTAAATACATGTATTGTTGACAGTACATGTCAGCAAGTTGCACCGTCTTTAACAACCTTGTTTATTCAGTATAAAGCATTTGGGAGTGCACCCAACAATAGAAAAGAATTTATTAGGGCTCAAGTTTCAAGTGATTCCTTGTTCTCTTGATATCATGGGGTTCTTTTTTGGGGGGAGGAGGGTGTCCTCTGGATATTCACATACATAGTTATTTTTATTCATTTCACTTTCCCCAAAGACCTTCCTTGTGGGAGTTCCCTCCACTTACAACCCAGAACCTTCCCTTCCTTTGTCACTTTTTCTTTTTAATTGAGAGTAGAGTGAATTCTGCTTGTTTTTCAACATCATGTGGCATACTGAGCTCGGATAAGCTCCTTTTTACAAACCTCAGCAAGCTGCTTCTCAAGGCACCAGCCACCTTACAAATTGCCATCAGGGCCACAGATAGGTGAGGTACAGAGCCCATAGGACCTGGAGGCCAAGCTACTTTTGGGATCTTCAAAACCATTTTCATGTTAATTTCTTTTACAATCAGAAGAAAAAATCATGTAATAGTAATGAACATGTAATAATGAATCCAGCCTTGATTGCATTACTCCTGAGGCCAACACAGTTGTAAAATAGAGTTTTTCACTTTTTTTTTTAACAGAGAAAAAGGTCCAGGAAGGAAAAAGTGCCAAGAGCGTATGATAATCATCCTGTGACCCTTTTTCCAGACGGTCTCAACAAAAGTCTCAATCCTTTGATGAAGAGACAGGCATAGTAGGAGAAGTTCATCGGTGATAACCTAATTTCATTTTATATTTTACGTTAGTTCTTTATATTTTCTATGAGGTACTTTGTGCTGATTTTTTACCAAAAAATAACCTATCTTTAGCTTCCAAGAAAAAAGTTTCTTAAAAAAACACAGAGCTAACATGTTTTTGACTCAATCCTTATGTGGCGCTAAATTTTTTTCACATACAATTATTGAGATGCAACAACGAACCCAGTTTTAACAAATTTGCAATATTTGGTTCTTTATTGAAAACTCTTTTCCATTTATCAGGAGATGTTGTTCTCTTAAATAATGTGAACATCAAGGTTAAGACACTGCTCCTTCTTTGAAGAGAGCTCTTTTCTCCAAGGTGACAATAGTCAGTTTCAAAATACCTAATCAGAAGAAGGAGATTTTTCACGATTAACCAAATTCAAAACACTCAGAGCATTAATATTTAGAAGACAGTGCTTCGATTGGTGGTATAAGGTTCTGACGTACACATTCAGGGGCTCAAAAGTAAATTTGTCAACAACATGCACTAATTATTTTTTTTTAATCCTATCATGTGAATGTCCTTTTCAAATGGAAAAGGCATCATCAATATTTTTTCAAGGAATGAAATTTTAACAGATTTGATTTGATTTGAAGTGGCCAGTCTTTCTTGCTAAAGTTGCTAAATACTCCTTCCCTTAAGACAGCCCTGGGGCGCGCCCGGTGGCACAGCAGTTAAGTTTGCACACTCCGCTTCTCCGTGGCCGGGGGTTCGCCGGTTCGGATCCCAGGTGCTGACATGGCACCGCTTGGCCAAAGCCATGCTGTGGTAGGCGTCCTACGTATAAAGTAGAGGAAGATGGGCATGGATGTTAGCTCAGGGCCAGTCTTCCTCAGCAAAAAAAAAAAAGAAGAGGTTTGGCAGCAGTTAGCTCAGGGCTAATCTTCCTCAAAAAAAAGACAGCCCTGAGAGGTACAAAAGAGATGAAGACAAATTCCATCACTTGGGAGAATAAATAATACCTGTATAAAGGGAAAATATTCAGTCACACAGTGTGGTGCCCATCCCTGGGTAGCCAAGCAGCACAGGGGCTGAATGAGCCCTGAGGATAGGTCTGGTCAATAAAAGGTGCTCCAGGTCAGAAGTTTAGACATGCCTGGAGGGAAGCTTAAAGAAAAAAAATTCTACTATAAAGAATAAAGGGTAGGGGTGCAGGAGCCCTCAGAGGGAGGCATCTGATGAGGGCTGCTTCAATTGTTAAAAAAAAATCTCAGGCAGGAGCTTTTTTGCCAACCATGGGCGAGTGGTTAAGTTCGTGCTCCGCTGCAGGCATCCCAGTGTTTCGTTGGTTCGAATCCTGGACGTGGACATGGCACTGCTTGTCAAGCCACGCTGAGGCAGCGTCCCACATGCCACAAGTAGAAGGACCCACAACGAAGAATATACAACTATGTACTGGGGGGCTTTGAGGAGAAAAAGGAAAAAAATAAAATCTTAAAAAAAAAAAATCTCAGGAATATAAGAAGTCACAGTTGCCTTCCTTGTGAGGAAGAAGGCAAGGTTAGATTAGAATGGTGAGGAGACTGTTGTAAACCCCATGATGGCAGGGAGTGTTAACTCTTTCAATTGAATTATGGCCTTTTAAAAATGCAAATTAAGTTTCTACTTTGGTTTTTCATTGTTAATATTTGTCCCAATCTCGTGGAGGTCTAAGTGAGTGCATATACTCTAATTCTAGTTACTTCATAACGCGATGTTCATTTAATTGATCATGCCTTTTTTTTTTTTTCTCAATTTATTTGCCAGGCAGAATATTTAACTACCAATTTGTTTTGTTTAAAATATTTGACTGCACCCACACTAGCTACAGACAAAGGCTCCGTCGGCCAGTAGAGCGTACCGTCCTCCTGAACTTTATCTTCAGGGTCCTCCAGGGTTCCAAACCAAGAAACCAAGTCTTTGGTTTTCTTTAGGAACTTACTCTTTTGGGTTTTCATTAGTTCCCTAGCTGTCCTCAAACTTTTTTTTAACCTTAGTGCTCACCACTAGTTGGAGGGATGAAATTCACGGAGACCAACTCCTAGAGAAGAATTTATTTGAATGTATTTCCTGGGCTTAACTATAATTTCACCACATTCTCTTCTTAAGAAAGCAATTTAGACTTTTAAGTTAGTGAGAATGACTATGAATCAGGTCTAATTTACTTGAAAAAGAAGTGACTCACTTGCCAGCTTTTGTACTTTATTAATGGTAACTAATTACAGGTGACACGTTTCTAAGCTGGTGTGGACAATGCATGGCCTGAGCTGCAGAGCTGTGCTAGGAGAGTTCTGGATCCTTACTTAACCCCGAATGACTCAACTTTGAAGGGAGACGTCTTTTATTCGGAATTATGAGTAGATTTGTTTACAACACTCCAAATTCTCTGCCTGCCCTCTCCTCAATAAAGTTCCAAAACTGACTTTCTCCAGATGAGGTTTAGATTGGAAGACATTCAGTATGCAATTATTATTAACCTTATTTCATTTTTCTAAGAACATAAATAAGAGCATTGCTCTATCATCTGACTTTGAGTCACCAGATGGAAGCTGTTTACGTAACAAATTTACTAAACTTATTATAGATTCTTGGCAATTAATGTCTTTTCAGAGCCTGCCACACCTCTGTTAACGTCAATATCAGCAGCAAAAGTTTTATGATAGCACAGTCCAATTTTTTTAAGTAAAGATTTTTGTTTGTTTGTTTATAAAAGTAGTACAGCTCCATTTCCAGCAATACAGCAGAAGAGATAAGCCTTTAACCACAAAACCTGCAAACGCCAGATAATGTATTCTGCGCATGCAGAACCAAGATCAGAAGAAAGGGAAATACTCAGGAGTGAAGGAGTTAAAAACTAAGAGGATGTCAGTGCTCTCGCGAGATTTGCAGATTTCTGAGATCTAGAGTTTTGGATTTTAAGGGTTGCATGGGAAAAGGAGATATGGTCTTAGATCAGACACTGTAAATTTAATATCTTCTGCATAAAAGTGAAACTGTCAGTGAAAAGGTGGAATAGAAAAATCAAAAAGAACAAAGAAAAAGAAAGCTGAATGAAGGATACAATTAAGGAAAGAACAAAACTTAATGATATAGAAACAATTGAAAATAGAATCAATAACACCAAAAGTCGGTTCTTAGAAGATAAAATACACAAACTCCTGGCAAAGTTAATTGAGAAAAAGAAAGGAAGAAAAGAAGATAACAGAAATAAAGAATATTAGGACTAAAGCTAATTTTACAACTTAAGGAACCAGGAAAAGAAAAACAAACTAAACCCAAAGCTACTGGAAGGCGGAAAATAAAGATTAGAGCAAAGATCAATGAAATGGAGAATAGAAAAACAAATGGAGAAAATCAATGGAATCAGAAGTTGGTTCTTTGAAAAGATCAACAAAATTGACTTAGTAACTACAAGTGTATCCTCTTTTTTTAACTTTACCCGATCATGAGCATTGCTTTGTGTTTTTATTCTTTGTAAACATGGCCTGAGGGGAGACAAATCTTTTATATCTTAGATGGTAGTTCTTTCTCATCCTCCTTTTGGAGGATGGAAAAGCGGGCTCAGGGCTGGGTCAGCTAAGCGCCCTCCTGGAGCCCTTCCTCCCGTATGTCCAGCTACACCCGCCTGTCTGTGAGATAATGAGTTCGGGGTCCCGTGCCCTCTATTGCTTCTTTGCTCGTAAGTTCTCCCTTAGTAACCCTTACTTTATGCTTGTTCCATGTGCTGCTAGTGTGTGTATGTGATAGTGTGTGCGTGAGCCCCTTGTGGAACATTGGACATCACCTTTATACATTAAATAATATTCCATTATGGAGATAGCCCATAGTTAACTTTATACATTAAATAATATTCCATTATGGAGATAGCCCATAGTTAACTTTCTGTTGGACACAGGCTGTTTCCAATGTGTTGCTACTATAAAGGAAGCTTTCATGACGAACTTTGTGTATAATATTTTGTTTTGCTTCCATTATTTCAGCTCATTTCCTTAACATGAATTTCTGTGAGTGGAATTACTGGTTGACGCTGTTATAAACATTTCCATGTTGTTAGTACACACTGCCAAATTTCTTCGCAGAAAAGTCGTGCTCATTTACAGTCCCATTAGCGGTATGCGAGAAAGTACCTGTTTCCCCATATCCTTGCCCTTTGAAAAAAAATCTTCGCTCGGTAGTACCAGTTTTAAATCTTGTCAAACAGGGCTGTGTCCTCCTTTTGAGTCTTTATTTAAAGAACTTGCTAGTCATGGGCTGAATTGATTAGAGTCTCCTGCTCCAATGAACCGGAAGGCAAGCGAGCGCCTTCACGTCGATGACGTGGTTTTACTGTGTAGGGGGGCAGGCACAGTCTTAGCAAGTCTCTGAAACTGCTGGGCTTGTTGTTAGGATGCAGACATTAGCATTAGTTACAGCAAAACTTCAGTATTGCATTTGTCTTTCACTGCAATTTAAACAACCTTAAACAACTCCTTCAACGAATTACTCAACTATTTAGGAAAACAGTTTGCAGATAACCCAATCTACTAACCTTGAGAAGGTTATTCTTAGGTAAGAAATCCTGGTAAGGCGGTAGGGCTATAGAGAAGCTCTTTTTGGTAAGAATGTGGTCCACAAAAGATAGAGTGCACCCGAATCCCTGGCAGAGATTGTGAAAATGTATTCTGGGGCTCGCCGCCAGAATCTGCATCCCTGTGTGTGAGGCGGGGCCCAGGAATCTGTATTTGAACATGTGTCCAGGGTGATTCTGATACAGGTGGTCTACGAACCACATTTTTTTTTTTTAATTTCCCAAACAGGAATATCCCACCCCAGAAAAGAGGCCAAATCTCCACTGGAAGACTGTGCACACACGCACACAGACAGATACACACAGATACACACAGACACACAATCAGTGCCCGGTCTGCTCCCCTCTTCCCCCCTCGAATGGCTTAGTCCATCACTTCTCTCTGAGGGTCCCTTTCTGCATTGCTGCTTCTCTTCTGCTGACAATCACATTTAGGGCTCTCTTGACCAAAAAGAAAACTCTTTTATCCATCTTGTGTCTTCCTTATCTATCTTTTTTTCACCCACGAGCATCCTGAAAGAGGGGTCCACACTGGACACCTCTTCTTTATCATCTACTCCTTACCCTCTGCCCTCCACCTCAATCACTTTGCTGAAAACATTTTCCTCAAAAGTTACCAAAAAACTCCTTCCTAATCACCAAAAATAATTTTCTTCTCAATCCCTATTAGTCTCTATAAAATGTGGCACCATCCATTCATTCATTCCTTCAACAAATATTTATTGAGCATCTACCTCAATATTCTCCCATGACCAGTGTCCCCTTGATATTTGGATGGTGTTGCCCTCCTTGAAGCTGAACGGTTCTTCTCCGCCCAACACTTTCCCTGTTCCTTCTGGCCCCTTTCCCGCTTATCTTCTCTTCTCAGCTCCCAGGTGAAGTCAGTCTTCTTGGTGTCACCTCCAGCCCTTTCCTGCTCCTTCTATACTTTCTCTATACAAATTGCATCTACTTTCATGGCTTACAAAGCTACAAATCTACCTTGACTTTGCACCCATTTTCCAGACTCATCTTTGTAGTGATTTCCTGGCTGCCCTGTCAAATGCAACATGTCCAAGTCAAACTTCTCCTTGAACTGTTTCTTCTATCTTCCTTCCTTATGTGTGTTTTTTTTTTTTTAAAGATTGGCACCTGAGCTAACATCTATTGCCAATCTTCTTCTTCTCCCCAGAGCCTCCCAGTACATAGCTGTATATTCTAGTTGTAGGTCCTTCTGTCTGTGCTATGTGGGATGCCGCCTCAGCATGTCCTGATGAGCGGTGCCATGTCCCCGCCCAGGATCCAAACCAACAAAACCCTGGATCGCTGAAGTGGAGCACATGAACTTAACCACTTGGCCACAGGGCCAGCGCCTTCCTTCCTTATGTTAATTGTAACATCAGTCCTCCAGAGATTCAGGCCAGAAACCCCTGAGTCATCTTTGATTCCTTCCTCTTCCTTGTCCGCAATATCACAATTTGTCACCAACTATTGTTCCTCCAAGTTATTTCTCCTGTCATAGTCTCTTGTTCACTTTGCTGTTACTCTAACTATTGCAGCAGCCTCTTAACTGCTTCTCCTAATTCCTCTAGTCCTCACCCTGACTCTTAGCTTCCATCACCCACTGCTGGATTGATCTTCAGCTATGGGAACCAGGAAGGAGAGTTTCTCACATCATCTCCTTAGCAAGGATCACTTTAAATGCCTGTATTGTCTGCACGGAAGGCAGCTGCTTCGATCCTGAGGACGTGGGTCTAGTTGTCTTATTAGAGCCGTGAAGACTGGTGACTGGAATTTTTCCTGTCATCTCACAACTGAGAAAAGGAAACCAGAATCCTGAAGTATGTGTCCTCAGAGGGAGGCCATTTGGTGCTGGCTGACGTTCCTCTGGTTGTGGCTAAAGAGAGGGTTCAGTAGTCCTGTCAATGGGCCTGCCTGCACCGCAGAATGGTTTCTGTAATGAAGAATGCCCGTTACCAGGGCATTTCTACACTACAGGTGGTTTCTGTGGAAGTCATTGTCTTCACTTTGAGTTCTTGAGTCAATTGACTTGGGATTAACTGACCTATACGGTTGAGAATAGATTTATTTTGTACTTCTCTGACTAGGCCCGTTTTGACTCTCTAAATTATAAAAATGTTGATGCCACATATCTGTATAGTGCTTACAGTTTCTCTTAGTTTATAGTAGCCCCGTTTCACAGATGAGAAAGCTGAGATTTGGAGAGGCTAAGTGACTTGCCCCACTTTCCATACTTCATAAGTGACGGGGCTGGAACTCAAAGGTAAGAGTCAAAGCTTGGAGAGTGTGAGCTCTGCACCGCTGTGCGACTGTTGTCAAGTGCATGACCTCGCCACAGTTTGGGCTCTTCTAACCCGACTTCAAGAGAGCTGAAGTAAAGGATAGAGAAATAGTGACTGACTTGTTCCAAGTTCTTGGCCTGCTACATGTAGACTAGTCTGAGCCTGGGGACAAGTCTGCCATATTTTCGGGAGCAAATGATGTGACACCAGGCTATTTCTGCCAATTTTCCTGGTGTTTCCTTTTCTGTGATGATGTCAGAGTGAGTTGTGATGGCTGTTGACTGCTTGGGGTGACATGACTGCTGTCAGAATATGTGTGTGGTGTTGCCTAAAATGGATAGTTTTTAAGAAGTTCTCTCAGAGGAAGAATCTGCATCCAGGGACAGTGAGGGCACCACAGCTGGCACTGATGTGGGGCATTCCTCACTCTGAGTCCTGGAACCTTCTAGATTTCTCTTCTACCACTGCAGTCAGAGAGCTCTCAGCAAGGCAGTTAGTTTTCTCCCTTGAACTGCAACTGGTGGGAGATGTCCAGCAGTTGTCCGAGTCCAGTGAGGGATGCAGGTTGGCAAGGTTGATGGTGTTGACAGGCAACGTTTCTCCTGTGTGGGCCTCTGGTGACTCCACAAGTATGAGGAGGGGATGGGTGTGTTGTTGACTCAGGTAAAGGAGTGGTGACAGAAGTGGTGATGACTGGTGGGAGATAACCTTCCCACAGAGTGGCAAAGTCACTCCCTGAAGAGAAAACAAAGCCTGTGTCTTGTGTGCACGCATGCGTTGCCGGCAGAGGGTTATTCTTAGAGCCTGGTCTATTTGTCTTGAGTTATTCCTGGAACTGGAGGTGAGGAACCCATGAGCCACATCCACAAAGTTTCACTTTTCTGCTGTTACTTCCTGATTGGTGGGGCTCTTTGCCAGGCTGTGCCTAGGTCAGTGTAGAGCCAAGGAAAGCACCCAAGTGGAAGGATAGGCTTGAAGAGAAAACTGACTCATGGATGAGCAGCAGGTGCCCTGAAAGGTGTGATAAGTTGGAGCAGGGAGGCGGAACCCTGGCCTTGCCACCCTGTGTAGGGAGCCAAGGCCATTTGAGTTGTATCAGCCTTAGAACCAGTAGAGCCCCCATGCTCATCACGGTAACTGGGGTTCGGGATGCAGCCTCAGCCCCTCTCAGAGAGGGGGGAGCATGTCGTGGGAACCATTGCTCACGTGCAGCTGGGTCTGCACTTTCCACGACTGAGGATGAAGACTCTGTTGTTCCCTCAGAAATTCTTGGTGACTAAAGACTGAAATTTCTGAGCGGTTCCTGGGCTGTGAGTGATTTCAGGCTTCTGCTCCTCTGTAGTCAGGGTTTGGGAGCTGAAAATTTCCCAGAGCTGCCCCTCAAAGACAATGGGTTGGTGTGAGATGATGGATGTGATGGCTGTTGGAGCCACTGCTGTAGGGACTGTGACAGGTGACAACAGAGGTGGTAGCTATGGTTTGTGTTCCTGCTGTTATTTTAGAGGAAACAGAAACTATGACCAGTGTTGTGTCAGCAAACAGAAACAGAAACTGACCAGTGGTGTGTTGGCCAAGTAGTTTTCCTCCATTTTTCCTAGAATTCAAGATGGGGAAAGACACTAACTCAAAATGCCCTTAGGATAACTGATCTCATGATATCTCCAGCACCTGGAACAGTGGCTGGCATACAGGAATTACTTCACAGACATCTGTTGAATAAATGAACTCGTGTCCCCATCCCCTGGTCTTTGGTTCCTTCAGCTGAGGTTGGAGAGAGGGTGAGGTTGCACCTGTTTTCCTATGACTGTCACGGTGGTCCCGGGGCCAGGAGGAAGCCAACACGATGGTTGCAGCCTGGGAGGTGGGACCACCATTGTGGCAGAAGATAGCCAAACTCCTGGGGGCAAAGCTAGGCTCAAGGGTGTGCCTGCCTTGGATAGGAGCCAGGGAGAGCCGAGCTCCAAAACCAAGGTGGTAGAGGCTGGAAACTGAACTTCTGAGAAGAGGAAGGTGTGGGGAAAAAGAAAGTTGGTGCTGTGCTGGTGAGATATGGTCAAAGCTAGAGTTTGATGTTTCTTGGCTTGGTTCTGGAGCTTCTGGGGTTATCACCAGGGTAACCTTGGTGTTGCCACACCAGACGGTGGGAGAAATTGTATCAAATGACCTGTGGTGATGTCCAAGGTGAAGAAAGCCCTGTGGCTAAGCAGCGTCTGGGTGTGACTTCAGTGGGTATAGTTGGAAAGGAGAGAGACGATTCCTGCCTTGAAGCCAACTGTGAAAGGTGGATTCTAAATTATTTTCCTCTGTGTTATTGACTGGAATTTTTGAGGTCAGCTCAAAGGAGATGGCTCCATTTACGGAGGAGGAAAAGGAAGAAGTGCTTGAGAAAGCTGTAATGATGCCAGTGACTTTTCCGATACCCCAGTTCCCTCAGATCACAGGTCAGCTGGTCTTTGACTTGTGGAAGAAGAGAATGAAGTGGGAAAGTGGTATTGGAGTAACTGTTGTGATTTGGTATTTGCTTGGTTGTTTTAGCTGTGATTCCTGACAGACATGGCACTTCTGACACCCCCTAGCAAGGTCCTTTCTGAGCCCGACATGGACAAGAAACAGCAGAATCTGACAAAGCCATGGAGTGGTTAAGAGCGTGAATTCTAGAGTCAAACTGACCAACATTTGCTGTATGACTTGGGCAAGTTACTTGACTTCTCTGAGTCTTGGAGGCATTATTTATAAAAGCGGGATGATGGTAGATAATAGTAACATCAGTGGGGTAACCTATGTAAAGGGCTCAGTACCTATGCTCAGTAAATGGCACTCTGCGCTGCCTGGTATCTTGGTCTCTACAAAGTTCTGAGATCCCAGCAAAGGCAGCAATCCTGTGACCATGTCCTTATCAGGGTAGAACCTCTGCTTGCTGCTCCATTCCCTTCCCAGACCTCCACTGCTACCACCAGGCCAAGCCACAGCATCTTCTGCCTGGACATCTGCAGCCAGCTCCTAACTGACCTCTCATTTCACCCTTGCCCCCTTTCAATCCATCTTCCTCCACAATATCCAGAACGATCATTCCAGAGTTCAAATCTGATCACATCACTCCTTTACCAAAACCCCTCACTGTCTACCCATTTTAGTTCCCTAAAATCCACAATCAATTCCACAGCTTACAAGGCCCTGCATGATCTAGCACCTGCCTACCTCTTTAAAGTCCTCCAAAGGGCCAAGCTCTCTCCTCACTCTGCACATCTTCCCCCCACCTGGCTTACTACTTGGTGTTTAGGTCTCAGCTCAAATGTACAGCACTTCCTCAGAGAGGCCTTCCTGGACTTACTAATCTAAACGAGGTCTCCCTATGTTACTCTCACCATAATACTTGCTCACCATAGCACCACATTTGTAGTTGGGAATTTTGCAGTAATTCTCTCCCTCTGATACTAGATCCCAGCTCCAGGAGGCTACGCCCTGTCTGTTCCAGTTTCACTGTGTACACGCAGTGCTGCCCTAGAACAATGTTAGCTACAAGGTAGGCACTCCTTAAATACTTGTTTAATTAACAAATGTATAAATGAATGAGTGAACGCATGAATGGATGAATATCTCAGCTTCTGCTCTTCCTCCCTCAATGGGCTGTGTTGGTTTGGAGATTTGTTTGTAAGCAGTTTTGTGCTGCAAGGCAAACCTAGTGAACAAGGAATCAGGAGATATGGCTTTTGGTCCCAGCTGCCCTTCTTATGGGCTATGTGACCTTAAACAGGCTTTGGAGGCAGCAACCATGACTTATTCGTCTTTGTGTGCAGAGCACTTGGCACAAGCAGAAATTTAGCAAGTGAATGAATAACTCTAAACTCTTTCCTATTCTGAATTCCCCAAAACCCAGTCAGCAGGATTTTTGGAACTCAAACTGCAGTTTTATTTGGGAGTATTTAAAGAGAGGATAGATGTCTATGCAGAACTCAAAAATGCGTACTTGGAGAACTGAGCTGCCCACAACCCAAGCCTAACCCTAACGCTAACCCTAACGCTCCATCTGAACATGGCCACGGTTGTAGAGGCCTCGTGCACAAACACAGACAGGCACTCAGATCCTGGGGCCTCTTCAGAGTCTCAAGGAAAACGTTGAGTGTTTAAACCTCAATGAAGTGCCAACAAATTGAATTCACTTCAACTCAACTCCTTGATGCTTTGCTGGGAAGTAAGGACTAAGTATCTGCTTGCCACGAATTCAGCCTAGTAGAAGGAAAGATGAACACTCGAGGAGAAACGTTGGAACTGCGAGGAGAGATGGCCTATAACCTCTTCGGTCCTGGCCTTTGGAGAAGTGGCTTTGCTAGCTGTGTGATGTGCCTATCTGAGGCATCTCACGGTGCCATGAAACCAGGGAACAGACAGGGTAGCAAACCACTTGCGTGAGCACGTAAAGACCAGCCGCTTCTTGGCCTCTCCTGGCAATGAAGGCTTAAATCACTCCCGTGTCAAATACCGCCAGGACAGCCTCTGTGTCCGGAGCTGAGCCCAGAAACCAAGGGCGGGGAGGAGATTGCTGGGCAAGGAACCATGAAGTGGTAGTATCAGCTCAAGCAGGGCCTTTGCCCGATGGCAGAGCTGGCATTTAGGATCTGTTCACGCTTCATAAACTACATTCTGAATAAACCAAGCTGGCCCTTGCAAACCCACAGGAAGGACGAGGTGGCTTCTTAGAGACTCAAGGATCCTTGGATAAATGAAAATGCCTCTGAGCCAAGAGAGGTGCCCGCTCCATGTCTGGCTCCATCCCCCTCTTCACTTCCCATCTCCCCAGCTCTGAAATGGAATGATTTCTCTCTCAAACCAACTTTACGACTCTTCGACTTTATTCCAGAGACTACCTCATTTTACCCTCACCACAACCCTAGGAAATAGCCACGTCCCATTTGACTCATTTTGCCGATGAAGACACCCAGCTAAAGGGACTCGTCTCACCTTTCCTGGGCTGGTAAATGGCAACATGAACACGGGGCCTTCTGATCTCAAGTTCCTCCTCTTTGCTGTACATTTTGTTGAGCCGCTGGCCTAAATTTGATTGATTTTCTTGTCAGGACCTGTTCTTCAGGGATTCTCTCCTTTTGGGTGTCCCCAAGCACAGTGAGGGTTTCCTGGGCCGGGGGCGGGAGCTGATGGCCTGCAGAGGGTTTTGGTGCCCTCTGTGGCTAGTTGGTTAGTCCTCTCCCAAACCGACAGACAGACTGGAGGTTCTGTGAGAGAGGGACAGCAGGAGACCCATCCCTTTGGGGCCCTCTGGGACTGTGGACCGCTCCTGTCCTGCACTCACTACTACCCGGTGAACTCCCAGTGGCCGCGCAGGGCGACAGCCCCTCGGTTACTGGGCCACTGATAGTGTTGGAGACTGAGGCTTACTTTGACCCAGTTTCATTGCAGTAGGGAATGGAATCAGGGTTGCCTTGTGAGTCATTCCTGCCAGGAGCCACCAGTAGCCACTGAGTTTCCACTGGCTCCCTATCCAGCCCATCCCTGTCCATCCTCCTTTTCCCTTTCTCCTTCAAGAGCCAGGGCTTTTCCTTAAGGAAGCCCTTACCACTGCAGTGCCTAGGTGGAAACCCGGAGTTCCTCCCTCTGGCCTGGGCAGAGGCTCTGACACCTGCTCCAGGGATGACCCAGGTCTGGACGAGGCTGCTGGCAGCAAGTGTGGAAACAGGCTCTAGATTCAAATATAGGCAGGTCACCCATAAGCCCCCGTCAGGGATCCAAGGGAACAGGACGGACCAGTTTCCACTTTCCCAGAAGCTCCCCCAGGCAGGTGTGGAGACTACTTTTCCCTCCAAGTCCTCATGAAGCTCAATCAGATGCTTGGGAAACCACCTCCCATCCCATTCCCACCTCCTTTCCTAGCCCTGCTCCATTTTATCCCCCAACAATGCACAGGACTCAGAGCTCCAGGATGTCCCTGCACTTCCTCAGGGTCATCATGGGGGCTCCCTTCCACCTTCATGGTCCTCTGCCCCTTCTCTCGCGCATACCCTATCGCTCACCCCCTTGGCTTTCCTTGCCTGCTCTCACCCAAGTTCTTGCCCCTTTGGGCTCCTTTCCACAGATTTCCTGGCTCCTCCTGAGCTTGATGACCCTAATGCAGGGCTGAGTGCGGAGTTGGTACCGAACACTTTTCGTGTTGACTTTAAATCACAGAACATCAAAACTTAAGAACTTAGGGAACAGAGGTCACGCCGTTCACCACCCAGCTTTTTACACAGGGGAACCAAGGCCTTGAGAGAGATACAATAGGGCCTGGTCACAGGGACCAGATCAGTTAGCGCAAAACCAAAACTAGGCCCCAGGGCCCCTAAATCCAAGCCACATTCTCCCCATTGTCCATGGTCATGACTCCCAGAGACACTCCTTCTTCCACAGCTCTATATTTTACCCCCAGGACAAGACCTTGAGTGGCTGGCCGCTGCAGCCTCTGAAGGCTCCTTCCAGCCTCCATTTCCTTAGTGTGTAATGAGTGGGTGGGGCTGGGGGGTGGCGTGGGGGGAGGCTGTGCTGGGAGGGTGGGGAGGCGATGGTCATTTTATTGCCCTTAGCCAAGCCCTTAAACCTTTCAAGGAGGGCGGAATATTCCACTTCACTGGCATGTGTCTCTCACTCTCCTAAGAGAGTGTGCTCTTTCTGACCCTCTCCCCGTGAAATGATGCCTTGGGTGAAAGCCTCCCAGGCCTGTTGAGGAGGGGAAGGAGCTGTGATTGTTGTATCTTGGTTTGGGCTCCTGACCCCTCACCCTCTCCTGGGCCCCAGAGCCTCTGAGAAGACTCAGACATTCAGAAATACAGAATGAACCCTGGTCCTGGAGCCAGAGGGGCAGCTTGGAAGGTGGTGGGGAAAGGACTGGGCGACGCAGGGGGAACTTCTCCGACAGGCCTTGCTTCCTTCCCCACCCCCCAGCTCCTTACAGAGAGGGGAGGTGGCGTGTGTAGGAAGCCAAGGCCAACACCCAACACGGGGCTATGAGCCCTGCCCTGAGGGCTTGAGCCAATGAGCCAAGGCAAGAAGCTACTGCCCGCATCTCAGCTGCTCTCTAGTCCTTGCCTTGTTTCTCAGAGCCAGTCTGCCTCTTTCCTTCCTTTCGGTTCTGCCTGTTTGTTCTGATTTTCTCTGTGTCTATTTTGCTTTGGTTCATCCGTTCCTCACCTGTCTTTTCTTCTAACTCTACATCTTTATACACATTTTTCTTCCAGTTCTGTCACCCAGCTTTCCTGTTTTCCTGTGTCAGATCTCTCTTCAACTCTCTCTACAGTTCTGCCTACTGTCTCTTTCTCTCCACAAAATAGGCCTGGTTCCCCCGATGGGTTTCCAAAAACCAGGCCACTCTTGTCCCCCAGACATCTCTCTGCTTCTCTCTGTCTCTGTCTCCTCTTTTCTCTGTCTCTGTAGCATTCTCCCTCTCTCTCTCTTCCATCTTGTCCCATCTCTGTCCTTTCATCTCTCTCTCCAAGACAAAGGCCCCAGCTCCGCTGATGGGCTCCCTGACATCAGTCACCCTCGGCTCCCAGAATGCTGCCCCAGGTGCGTCACTTACCCAGGACCACTGGCCAAAAGAGGCAGGAACATAAGCAGCTCAGGAACAGCCAGGGGACCCTCCTCCAATGGGCTCCCCTCATGGCTCCAGAAAGAGTCCCTCAGGCTCCCCAGGGGAAGCTCTTCAGCACAGAAGCAGTGGTGTGAGGAGCAGAGGTGAACCTGTCCCCACCAGCTGCTGGCCTGAAATAGGTGCATTTCCCTGAGGGGCCAGAGTACCAGGGGAAGAGGACAAAAGAGGGCGGGGCCCGGTGCCAATCATCGTTGCTCCGTCTTTTCTTTCCTCAATCTCCACCCTCTTCCCCCACCAGGAAAAAAAAACATTGAAACACCCATTGCTCTGCTGCTAGTCAGCCTGAGCCAAGCAGGGGGAGGGATGGGGAGGTTGGCGATAGAAACTAGGGCACCCTGGAAATGAATGGGCCACCCTCCTGCTGGGATCCTGGGCCCTCTCCTCCCTCTCCAGGGGCTGCCCTTGTCCTGCCGAGCTTTGAACCTCTGCGGTGGGAGGCAGCTGGGTCATTTCAGAAGAAAGGGCAGGGGAGATGGGATAGAAAAGGGCCAAGAAGGGGTGAGTTTGGAACTGTCTGAATAGGACAGAGAGTGAGATTTGAGGAGACTCTAAGAAACATGGGACTGGGGCCAACGACGTGCGGTGAGAGATAGGAATCACAAATACCCTGTGTGCAACCTTTGGAAAGAAGTGCTAGGCTTAGAATATCTGCTCCGTGCCAGGCCGTGGTAGACCCTCACCGAAAGGTGGATGTCTTCTTTCCAGGAGAGGGAGCACAGAGCCAGGGTCCAGATACCCTGAGGCAACCTGGGAAAGTAGCTTGAGGGATCTGGGATGGGTAGTGAGGTTGAGGGTCGAACCTGGGGAAAGGTCATTGTGACCCCATGAGGAAGTGGGGACTGCTCCTGGAGACCTTGGAGCTCCGGTCATCCCAGTTTGATCTCATGGGACTCACAGGCACGACCAGGAAGGGACGGGAACCACAGACAGGGTGAGCTCGGCAGAGTTTGAGGGTGAGAGAATGCGGCTGATGCAGCTCTGCAAAGGAAAACCACGGAGATCTTCCTCCACACTCTGCCACAGCACGAAGCCCTGTTTCTGGCTCCTCAAGACTTGATTCCCTGAGTATGGGGTCTGTGGAGTGATTGGTCCCAGAGCAGGGAGCTCAGGCTCTCAGACACCACACAGCCCAGGAGGAGGAATCGGTATTTCCACATTCCCAGGCAGAGCCAGCCTTGCCCAAAGAGGAATAGACAGCTGGCACTGTGGTGCCATCTCAGAGGACCATGAAGGCTCCACCACCATGTTGGAAACTTGCTTTCTGAAACTAAAAGTCCAATTATAGCCAAAGCCCAATGGTTGGACCTTCCAGGTATAACGCAGATACTACAGAGGGGTAGCATGGTCCCTCCATCTGTCCCTCTCCTCTTTATGGGTGAGTTGATCCCATTATTTCCTGGAAGCAGGAAACTCACAAAGGTAAGAAGGAATTCAGGCAGAGAGCAGCTGGACAGGATGGGAGGAAGATAGCACTGAAGAGAAATCACATAGCCACCAGGTCTGTCTTGGCCTTCTTAATCACTTGTCTGTGTCAGTTCTTGCTCATGAGTTCTCCCTGTTAACTCGGTGTGTGTTTTGTTTGGTGACACTCTCTGGACTACAGTTCCCCATCTATAGAGGAGGAAAAAGCATCACGGGTTAGATCAAAGGAAGAGTTCGACATCTTGTTGAGCTCACACAGATAACCTCCCACCTTCCAGGGCAAGGAAAACCAGAGGCGCAGAACATTCTCCAGAGGCTACTGTGGGGGCCAAGACTCCAACTGGCTATCTGGACACCTGGACTTGAATCCCAGCTCGGCCACCCAAGGCAAGTCACAACCTCTTTGAGCCTTGTTTTCCTCTTCTATAAAATAGGGATGATATGTCAATGAAAAACCAGAGCTGGGGAGTAGTTAAAGTGGTAAAGACAGATTTTACTCAGGACTATTGCAATAGGGTGAAAGGGACCTCGGTGTAGAGCCAGGCTCAACTCTGAATACGGCGCCGGCAAGTGGGAATTGATAGGCAAGAGCAGGGTGGGGGTCACTGGATGGAAAATGACTAAGTGAAAACATCAGGAGTGAGGGGGATTCTGGTTCAACTGACCTAATAGGACATTTTGCTGAAGACAGGCCAGGGTGATCAGACATCACCCAGGGCTACTGGCAGATGCAGAACCTGGGACATGGAGGGTGATCAGATATTGAGGATGGGGCACTCTTGCCAAAGTGACTTAGTAGGGTTCTTGCTAAAGCTGGATTTTACAAGAAAGTACACAGATGGGTCTAGAAGAAGGTTTAGAAGCCTGACTAAAGTTTGGCTAAGCAAAGAATCTTTGTCAAATAGCACCTACCCAGAAGGTTTTGAGACTGAAAAGAGTGCATACATGTTACAGTGCCTTATAAATGTTAAGACACCTGTGGAGGTTCTTGGCTTCTCATTTCATCCTGACATCATCCCTGAAGGTAGAAAGGAACAAGGAAGCCAGGAGATAAGGAGGAGTCTGGAAAAGAATTTTCAGGCCCATCTTCATACCAGTCTTTCCTGAGTCCCTGCCGGGTTTTAGGATATTAGCATGTACACATCTAAGTCATCTTCTCCTGCCCTCCTCCAGTTCCCTTCTCCTTTCCCTTTGAGCCTAGCTCCTTCTCAACTTGCCCATTTTCCAGAGTTGAGATGCTTCTAGGTCTCTGTGACAAATGTCTCTCTCTTTATCTGCTTGTCCTTCCTTCTCCCCTCCCAAGGCATCTGATGGAAATTGAGAGGGGTGAGTAACAGGGGAGGAAAGGAGTGGATTCTCTGAGTTCTGTCTGGTGGAGACCTCCTAGGCCCGCAGACTGCTGGTTTCACCTAGGCGCAGGAATCTGAGACGAAGTTTAAGTTGATATTCCATGGGGTAGGGGGGGCAAGAGAGCTCAGTCTTGACTTGGGGTATAAGTAAATTGGAGCAAGGAAGACACGTGGAAGGAAGACACAGACTTGGTTTAAACAGACACAGCTTGGGTCCTGAGCAGCGAAGCCAATATCTTAAGAGGACATTTCTCTTCTAAGCTAACCAAAGTGGGAGGCCCTGGTTTTTTGGGGACCCCCTAAAATTGCTTACCGCCATAGAATTTGTGCCCTAATAGACTCTCTTGCTGCTAATAAAGTTCCTTCTGGTCAGACTTAAGACACCCCGACTGAGAAGGGGCAGGGAGTCGAGCAGGCATTAAGTCCAACTTACTAAGTCTTGAATCAAAAGACTTGCAACTGGAGTGCCGGGCCCGGTACATGTCTCCACTACCCTGTGGGGTGCATACCATCCTCCCCTTTCACATGGGAGAAAGCTGAGGTTCAGGGAGGTAAATATGTGCTCTCGTCATCACGGAGTCATGGCCCAGGTTGGGTGATCAAGTGAAACTGGAGAACACTAATGCCCTGATCACACTTGTCCTAGGCCACCAGTAAGTCACAAATGTGGAATCTGAGCCTAGATCTGCCTGGTTCCAAAGCAAAAGAAGGGAGTTAATATGCATCGAGTGCTTACTCTGGGCTGAACTATGTTACTTCCCCAAGGCAGACACGGAGATATGCCTTTAAGAAAGGATTCGCTGTCCAGCTGCAAGGAGAGCAATAGTTGACAGTATCCAGCTGTTCGCTCCTTCAGGGCGCACCCCAGTTTCAAGCCAACATCATGCTCATCTTGGGGTGACAGTTGGGACAATGACTGAGCAAGGCAGCAGCGCAAGGTCCTGGCTATGCCCCCTCCCCCGTCTGTGGAATTCTTCTAACAGGCAGTCTGTCCCCAGAGCTTGGCGCAGGGCCAACAGGGACGTTGAGAATTTGTCAGCTCTGCCAGCTCCCCCTGCCCAGTCCTGCCTCCTCCCTTTTCTTTTCATAGGTATTACTCCCTAGTATACCTTTTCATTTCACTCCATCTCAGCTTTTGCTTCCAGAAGGACCCAACCTGAGACGCTCACTTAAAAGAGGATGACCATTTCACAGACATGGAAACTGATCCTCTGAGCTGGGGTTCGCACCAAGATCTGTACAACAGCAAGTTCCATACTCAATCGTTCACCAAGAGGGTGTGTGAGCCTGGGGGGCCTGTTACCCTCCAGTGCACAGTCTCTGTCCATGAGAAGTGTGTGACCTGCTTGCAAACACAACATTCTCACACTACAAAAGATAAAGACCAACGGAATTGATGCTGGGGGCCCATGACGGGACCCTCAACAGGAGAGTGTTGTGTGTTGGTGTCAGTGCCACCGCAGAGGAGGGAGCCAAGGTGATGACGGCTCCCAGGCTGGCTTTGGTGAAATCAGGGGCCCTGGCATTTGGGCCACACAAAGGCCCCCGTCATTCTCCCAGGATTGGGTTTCTCAGCCCCTTTCTCTAAAACTGCCGAGCATTTTCACACCAATTAGCTCATTTCCCTTCTCATTTTACCTCCAAGGCAGAGGGGGGCCTATTCAAGCAACATCCTCCTGGCTTGGGGTCCCCATGAAGGAGGGTCCCCCTGAATGCATAGGCAGGGGTGAAGGGGCAGTACTGACTTAAGGTCCAGGAATCTAAGTTTTTCCATTCACTCAACTTTAAGGAGAAGAAAACCAAGGCCAGGAAGTTAGCAACAGTGCAAGTCAAAAACCCAGCACCAGGATGCTAGATTTGCTGTTTGTGTCTTAAGTTAGGCTTCCCTTTTTAAATTCTGAAAGAAAAAGAATCTCAATGTAATTTTAGAACTGGAAGAGACCTTGGCCATCATGTGGTCCACACTTCTCATTCTACCAAGGAAGAGGTGCAGGCCTGGAGAGAAGGGAGTGTCCAAGTTCACGCAGTTCGTAAGTGGAAGATGCTGGCCTTGACCCGATGTCTCCAGTGCACGTTCTGCCTCCCACGTTAATGTTAAGTGGTCTTTGCTACTCCTAGCACCCCAGTCAGAACCACTGGCCCCAGTCGAAGGCTCTGTCCACAGGCAACACCCAGTAAATGTTGTCACGATGGGCACCGAACAGTGATAGACTGTCCTCTCAGACAGGGCAGCAGGAAGAGATCTCCAACGCAGAGTTCTGACAGAGAGCCCAGCTGAGGCCTAAAATAGTCCTTTAAAATAAAGGTTACTAGTTGTGGTTTTTTTCCTGTTATGAAAGTAATTCATGCTCCTTATAGAAGAAATGGAAAATACTTACAAGTAGAGAAAAGAAAAACATCATCAATGTTTCACCACCCAAGAAAAGCCTCTCAGTACATTGATAGATTTCTAGCCTCTTCCCCATGAGTAGCTCATATACATAGTTTTAATCTATCATATTATAGATAAAATTTGGATTCCTGCTTTACCGCTTAAGGAACTTTAAACCTAAACATTTCCTTCTGTTGTTACAAACACTTCATTTGCATATTCTTAAGGAGTGTATAATATCCCATTGAGTGGGCTGCCACTGTAAATTAATTAGGTTGTACGCTTGGGTTATTCATAGTCATCTCTATTACAAGTAAGGCAGAGATGACATTCTTTGTGCCTAAAGGTCATTGTATATTTAGGCTCATTTCCTTAAGCTAGAATCAGGCCTGGTATGTTTAGCTAGGCCACTCTGACCTTCCTTATCCTACAGCAGGAAGTGAATGAACATGAATTAGCTAAGTCTACAGCATGTGGGGCATATTCTTGGACACTTAGGGTCCATTAAATCTCTTACGCTGACAGTGTAATGGTAGAGGCAAAATTAACGTGGAATAATTACTCGTGTACTCAGATGAGCTAAAAGTGATGGGTGGGTTAAGGACTCTATAGGTGGGTTGGGAAACAGGTGGAGTCACTGAAGGACACTTTCCTGGGTGGGCTCCCAGCCATGAGTCATTACTAACTGCCAGGCCTCTCATTTGCATATCTGAGCCTTGAACATAGCCCAGGTGAATATTCTAGAGAAAGTGATCCAGAAGGATTTTGAAAGAGAAAGGGAGAGGAGGGTCACTTAGAGGGTTAGGGCAGAAGAAAATGGAAATGGTCCTGGAGCAATAACAGCAAAACCTAGCTGGAGAGTGAGGCTTCCTCTCCCTCTCCCTGCTCACTGGGGAGAGGAACCAGCCAAAGATGGAAGGGAGAAGGCCAAAGGGAGAGAAGGGGAGCAGAGCCAGGAATCCCAGCAAGCCCGGTGCCCCGCTGTACAGTGGAGGGTCAGAACTCAGAAGGAGGGTCAGCCTGGCACTCTAACAGCCAAGTTACTCCGTGAACCTGTGTGCCAGGCACTGAGATGAGCAAGACACAGCCCTGCCCTCACAGGGTCACAATCTAGACGGATGTAGACATGGGAGGAGGCATTTAATGACAGGCCCTCTGGGTCTGTGGCCCTGAGGTCTGGGTGTATGTTGGGCCATGGAGGAAGCTCACTGAGCTCAATCTAAGGGGATTTCTGTGTTCATTTCCTAGGGCTGCCATAACAAAGTACCACAAATTTGGTGGCTTAAAAACAACAGAAGTTTATTTTCTCACAGTTCTGGAGGCCAGAAGTCCTAAATCAAGGTGTTGGTAGGAACATGGCCCCTCAAAGGGTCTAGGGAAGAATCCGTCTGGTGGTTGCTGGCATCCTTGGCCTTCTTTGGCTTGCAGCTGCATCACTCCAACCTCTGCCTCCTTCATCACATGACCATTTTCTTCCCTGTGTGTCTGTGTCTGTTTTCTCTTCTTCTAAGGACATGAGTCACTGGAGTAGTGCCCACTAATCCAGTATGACCTCAGTTTAATTTAACTGATTATATCTGCAAAGACTATATCCACATAAGGTGGCATCCTGAGGTTCTTGGTGACGTGAATTTTGAGGGAACACTTAGCCAAACCCTCAAAGAGGGAACTCTTTGAAGAAAGTCTGGGAAGGGTAAGTATATGGGTCATTACAATAGATGATGATCTCTACAGGGAAGCCCAGAGGCTGAGCCCACTTCACCCTGGGCTGGCCCTGGAAATGCCTAAAGACTTGCCTTCATCACCACTGTCACAAGCCAGGCCAGGTGATTAAGGGAAACCACTAGACTGATCCCTTGATGAAACTTTACAGGAAGCTGGGCAGGCCACAGACCCAGGAGCTCCCAGCCCTGCCTGCCTCATTATGTCCATTATGTCTGTCCTGAGACCGCCCCTCCACTGCCAAAGGAAGGCTGGAGTGGTGGCAAGAGGAGAGCAGGGCCCGGCTGGAGCTGATGGCACCTGCCCCCCATGGTTGCAGCCCTGCTCTCTTAAATGTGGACTTGCTGCAGCTGCGTGAAGCTCTTGCACTTCATGATTTCCTGCTGAACCCGAGACGAGAGTAAGGATGGGCAAGGGGAAAGGGATGGGACAGTATACCTAAAAATAAACTAACCCCGCCCCGACTTCGGGCATTCCACAGCCACAGGTCAGCCAACCCCCATCCCCCAGATGACCACTCCTGCTCTCGAAAGGTGGGGAAGCGCTGGACCTAGACGGTTTCTCTTCTGCCTACAATACGCAATCCCAGACTCTCCCTTTATCGGAAAATGTGACTCCTCGCCTTGCCCCGCCCCCTCAAAATTACTTCCTCAGGTGCCCTTGGAATGTTCCCTGCCCGCAGCCCTCCGCTCCCACCCACACTCCCTGGAGCCCTGGAGAGCTGGGAGGCAGGTGGGAGGAGGAGGCAAGAGGATTACAAGTAACAAGCCTGCGTCCCACGTGGGTGCAGTGACTCCAAGATGAAGTTTCCACTGAAATGAAGGTTCAGTTTCCAGGGTCCAGAGACTGCTTTAGCCATGAGGTTCCAGGTGCAAATTAACTGCCCAGGATGTGGCCCCAGGTCCAGGAGATGAGCCTGGGGGAGGATCTCTGGCTGGTTCTCCTTCAGGGGAAGGAGGGTGTGAGAGGGGCTGCAGAGTGAGTGCTCCAGGAAAAGAACAGGGCTTTGGAGTCCCCACGGGTGGACAAGCGACCGCCCAGCTGAACCTTCGTCTCCCCATCTGCACAATGGGAACGGCAATAATAATTCCTATTAGCTTAGCACATAGAAGGTTCTCAGTAAATGTTAGTGTCCTCACCCAGGGAAGGCGGACATGGAAAGGGAGACAAAAAGTTGTTTAGAGCGAGAGTCTGGGGTTCTGGGTGGAGGGACCAGCTCGTGGAAGCGAGGGGGTTACAGTATGATTCTTGCTGAGTGAATAGGGAGCCAGGGGTGGGGGACATACCCAGCTATAGCGCTCAGGAGGCTTCTGCCCCGACCAGGGTCCTGGTAAACTGGGAGATGGTCAGCTTGGCTGGACCAGGTGAGTTGGTGTTAATCATATGCTGAGAAGCTCATTTTATGCAATGATTGTGCAAGTCGGTAAGTGCTTCAAGGACTATGGTTTAGACGCTGGGAGAGAGGGGCCTGTCTGAGAGGAGGTTTTGAGAATCAGAAGCGATGGTGTTGAATCAACCAACTAAAAAGCATAATATGCAAGGACAAGGGCGAGGCGGGTCCTGGAAGGATATTTTTGATTTGAGGGATTTCTTATTCTGACACTAGACTGTCTCACAGAGGAGGGAAAGCCTGCGGGCTGTGGACACAACCGACTGTAGTCCAAGTTTAGGCGTAGGCTCTAATCTCTTATCATAATAGTGAATATATATTGTACAATAATTACTATATTGTGATATGTGATATAATAGCATATGTTATATATGGTTATTCTATTAGCCTAATTTAAGTGTGAGATTGGCTTTTTAAAAATGCTTTAAAAGCTTTCATGACTGTTATTGCCTGGGGAGCCCCTGAGTGTCTGATCCCCTTTGACATGTCCGGGCAGTTGACCCCGAACCCCCGGTCACCCTGAGACAATGAGGCCACCTGCCTCATTGGTTAGTTTGTTCCTCTGCCAAGAGGCAGGCAAGGACCTGGCTTTCAGAGGACTCAGCCTGAGGGAAGACCTACCCCACCCCCACCCCATGCCATCACAGTAAAGACCCCTGTACTTTGCCTGAAGAATTAAGAACACAACACCCAAACTCTTGTTCTTGGGTTAGAGCTTCTCCTTCTTTTCCCCACCAGCCCTCGGCAGGAAAGAGAGGCAAAATTAAAATTCACTTGTGTTTTTATCCATATCGGTGATCGTGCTTCTGTATAAGTGACCGATGCATTTTAAAGGAACAATGACTTTTTGTACCCTTCTCAGGACCTAAAGTCTGGCCTTTCATCAGATGCATACAGAGGGTGAGGGAGGCAAGGAGAAGATGGGGATGTCAGGAGGGGATGCCGAGCAGATTGACAGGTTGCAGCCAGGCATCCAGGCCAGACCTGGACCACCGGAAAGAGCCGCTGTGTGCAGAGTCTGGGACACAGGATGACAGTCGTTTTCCAGTCCCTGTGGATGCAGCCCAGGCCTGGGGGTGGAGGGAGTGTTAACCAGAACAACAAGGAGGTGAAACCAGAGCCCCCTCCGCAGGGTGTGAGTAGTTTAATGCTGCCAACCTGCATGCCACCATGAGAAATGTGAGAATTACTAGTGGCTGATGAACCCAAATTCCCTCAAATGTGAGTAAAGTCCTTTGGGTACTTGGTTGGAATCCAGAAAGTGCCTGCCTGGGGTGGGGGAACCTCAGAAAGGAGGAACATTGCAGAGAAGAGCCTGAGGGGCCGACAGAGCATCCCTTGTAAGAAGCAACATCTCTCATCTGCTGTGCTGGGAGCTGGGTGCTTTGTGCAGAGGGTGCTTGTGTTTAGGGGTTTCCTAGGGGTGAGTGTCTCTATTTTCTACCTGGGGTGGAGGACTCTGAGTTCACGGAGGGGAGTGAGAGAGAGAAGATGGGTGGGACCAGAATGTGAAAGTCATTACCTTGGGGAGAATGGGCTTTCTGCATGAACAACCTTGGCTGGAGACTTCCTGCTTCCTTCTGGTGCCCAAAGATTCTTGGAGACTTCAAGCCCTTCCTTTCTGGCTTTACAGCTACCTCCCACCCTCCTCAGGAAGCTCTGCCCAGGCCCTTAGAAGGCCTACAGCTGGGGAGGAGGCCAGCCCTCATGCTGCCCCGAAGGATTCCTGCCCCGGCTTTCTTCTCCCTGGGTCACTCTTCTGTTTCCTGCTCTCCCTGGCTGGTCTTCACAGTGCCTCAGGGTTTGACTAAAACTCATTCATCAGGTCTTTTTCTATCCCCTAGGCGAACTTTAGCTTCCTTACCTGCCCTCCTGCTCAGGTATTTCCTGAGACAGTCCCCCAGGTGCCCAGTGCCCCAGCCTTGTCTCTCCTTCGGCTCCCTCTTGGACTGCCCTGAGCACCATCACTTCACAGTCCATTCACTGAGCTGAAAAGATAGATCCACCTGATGTCAAGAACTGAGAAGGCCCTCCTGCCACAGTTTCATGGATGCTGGCAGAAGAAATGAGACTCCTGGGTCAGAGACAAAGGACTTTATTACTCCAGGCACAGCATGTAGCATGAACTTCGTGTTCACATTGGCTTCCCTTGCCCCCTAAGTCCCACAGGAGCAACACAGAGGCAGGCCCAAGTGGATTCTGTGACATGGTGGGTTTGCATCACAGCTGAGGAACCTAAGGTCAGGAAACCCCAATCTTTCTAAGGGGCTTCAAGCAAACCTGCCCAACCTTTCCCCAGAGGTAAACGTTATCTTTATTATATTGGACAGCAAACAAATCTGCCCCCTGCCCTACAGGGAGACACTATCTCTGTCTCCTAAGGCTGTTCACTGTGTTCATCCTTGAAAAGCTAGTCTAGAACAAAGGGCTGTCAGGGCCTCTGCTTCTGAGACTTGCAGAAAGGTGAGAGACCGACGGAGAATCGTCTCCCAACACTCATGACCCAGGGAAACGCAGGTCCAACTGGCATGTGTTGCTGGCTCTTCCCCCGCCTCGGGTTTACTGGGGTGACTTGTTCAAGTGCCATAAAGTCCCTTCACCTAGGTCTCCATGCCCAGCACAGTGCCCGACCCCTAATAGGTTCTCAATAAGTGTTTGTCAAATGGATGGGTGAGTAAAAGACTAGGTCTTTAGAGAATTTCTGATTTTCAGGATGAAAATAGCTAAAACATTAAAGAAACCACAATAGTAGTGACTAACATTGGTGAGTGTTTACCACATGCTGGTAGAATCAATTCCACTGTCACCAGAGCTGGCTTCACGGGTCCGTGACCTATACAGCCACACAGGGCCTCATGCCAAGGAGGGCACCAAGCTTGGTTAAATGCTCTGCTGTTACCATCTTGAAATTCTTAATTTTTGAACAAGGATCCCCATGTTTTCATTTTGCATTGGGCCCCACAAATTATGTAGTTGGTCCTGGCTATAACACTACACATGCATTCCTAAAAATTACCGTGCTATGTAAAATCATGCAATAAGAAGCAGAAGGCATATGGGGAAAATGGGGTTAGGGACACAATACTCAAAAACTTTGTTGACTATATCAAAAATCTACCTAGTAAAAACAGTAACATAGTTTTGCGCATTAAATGGTTAAGAAATACGTTAATATTACTATAAATATGGCACTTTTATATATTTATATGAGATTGAAAAATGAGATAAGCCTCACAAACCATAAGAAACTCTGGATTATCTGCTTCTGGAGTGTGCATTTTTTGGAGGGAGGAAAGAATAACATGCAAAATCCAAACATTATCATGTTTGGTTTTTGAATGCATTTGGCAATATATGTATATATATTTTTAAAGATTTTATTTTTCTTTTTTCTCCCCAAAGTCCCCCAGTACATAGTTGCATATTTTTAGTTCTGATTCCTTCTGGTTGTGGCATGTGGGATGCCGCCTCACCATGGCTTGATGAGCGGTGCCATGTCCGCACCCAGGATCTGAACTGGCAAAACCCTGGGCTACTGAAGTGGAGCGCACAAACTTAACCACTTGGCCATGTCCGGCCCCCATTTGGCAATATTTTAAAAGAAGGTTGACCCTGTATGTAAAACAAAAAGCATAAGTTAACTTCAAAGGCAGTTTTAAATAACTCAAGAAAAACATTTGCAATGTATTTGAAAGATATGATATCCTGAATATATAAATATTATATACTTATGTATTATATTTATGTTATTTATATATTCATTATTTATATATTAAATATTACATAATAATATATTATTATTACAAAGTAATAATAATAATACAAAATAAAAATAGGAGCAAAGGACACGAATAAACAAAGAAATACACGGAAGAAATTTTCAGTCCCACTAGTGTTTAAAGAAATGCAAATCAAAATGATATATCAGGGGGCCGGCACCATGGCTGAGTGGTTAAGTTCACGTGCTCCACTTCGGCTGCCCAGGGTTTCGCTGGTTCGGATCCTGGGCCTGGCCATGGCACTGCTCATCAGGCCATGCTGAGGCAGCATCCCACGTGCCACAACTAAAAATACACAACTATGTACCGGGGGCTTTGGGGAGAAAAAGGAAAAAAAAATCTTTAAAATGAGATTTTTTTTTAAAATCACATTCATAAAGATCTGGAATAAATAACAATACCCAGGATTGATGAGCATATGGAGAAATGGACATTCGTAATTGCTCTTGAGATTATAAATTGGTACATTTCTGGAGAGCAATTTGTTAACACATAGTGGAAGTCTTAAGATTTTACTTCTACTCTCCAAAAGTCACTTCTAGGAATTTATCCAAAGGAAGTCACAGACCAAGTAGACAGAGACACGTGTACACAGCAAAACCCAGAGACTGCAGGGCGAGTAAGCACTGGGATTTGCTTACGTTCTTAGCGCAATGGAGTGTAACGCATTCATTAACAATGATCTTTGGAAGAATAGACAGCAGAGAAAAGTTTATAAAACATTGTGAAGTAAAATGTTTGCAAAATAGTTTACGCCCTGTGAACCCAAAATCTTTAAAAGAGCTGTATACAATGAAAAAAAAAAAGCCTGGAATGAAATACACCCACATGTTAACACTGGTATTCTCTGAGGGGTGGATGACTCTTCTTTTTGTTTGTTGGTGTCTTCAACGATAAGTATTATTTTTATGATAACAGAGTAAATGTGTTGTAAGTTTTTTAAATGAAGGTTTACCTTCCTAAATGAGTTTTTCTCAGGTGAGTATTAACAGGAGTTTGAATTCCTTGAAAGGCAGCCACAGAATCCCAGCCCCGACAGGACCTTGGGGCCAGGCAGTGCAGTGCCTTCCGCAGGCTCGTGCTCAGCACCGGCCGGGGGGCCTCACGCCAGGGAAGCGGGTCAGCACCAGCACTTAAAACATTGTATGTGACATGAGTAGAAGACTGCAACGCGAACCGTATTTTTATGTGGGTTGTAGTTTGAACACAAGAAAGTTTGAGACATCCTACCCCACAGTAGCCCCAGCAAGTGCTGCCCAACCCTGGCTGAGCCCTTCTAGCAACGGGGAACTCGCTACGTTTCTGCTGAGTTTTGACAGTACGAACTGTTAGACAGTTTTTCTTTCGTTTAACAAGCTCTGGCTTCTCATCATGCCGGGTCACCCCCAGTTCCGACCTGCCCAGGCATCACTAGACATTGGAAAGCGGCCACCATGTCACGCCTGAGTCCAGGTCTGCCTCATCCTCTCCCCAGCCCCCTAGCCCATTAAACTATGACGCACACACACCCCTCTCCAATAGGACTGAGGCCACCATGTCTGGCCATTTGGCTCATTAATTAACCCATAGATTCATTTAATGATCAGTAAGTGAGCACCCACTGTGTGCCAGCTCTGTGCTGGGTGCAGGGGAGATACCCAGAGAGTAAGAAAAACCCAGCCGCCTGCCATGGGCAGTCCCTGGTCTAGTGGGGTGAGATGAGTTGACACTGGTCATCTTTGTCATGAGCGTTGCCCACAAGGGCTGGCTGAGAGCCTGCTGGACTCACATGCATCCAAGGTCCTCAGCCTGCCATTGTCCTTTCTGCCTGGGCAGAGAGAAGCCAGCTTCCGTGCCCTGTGCGGGCATTGTCTGCCATCTGCCCTCCAGCAGCTCTGGGCCTCGGCCAGCTCCCGGACCAGGCATTTCCCTCCAGCCACAGAGACCTCTGCCCTTCACCCACCCCCACCCGGAGCTGCCGGAGGCTGCTAAGGACCTGCAAGCTGTGCCACCTCATGCACAGGTAGGAGAATGAAACCGAACCATCCACCCAGGAGAATGTACTTGCCACTAACTGTAAAGCTCTACGCCAGTTCTTTTGTGCTGCTTATCTCATTTGGCTGTCATTTTTGTTTTTTTAAGCTACCGTTTATTGGGCTCTTGCTGTGTTTGGCATTTTGAAGGATTATCGGTAATCATTGGAACTTTTTGAAGTGGGTGTTGTTGTCCTGCTTTACAGATCAGAAAATTAAACACAGAGGTTAGTTTTTTGTACAAATAATGTCTATTGAGTTCCTATCTGTCCTAGATATGTGGCTAGAAGCAGAGATAAAGGCAGTGGAGAGCAAGACTGCCAGTCTCTGCCCTCAGCAGTCTGGTCCAGAAGCAGATATTCAACAGAAAGTCAAGCAAATACTTGTAATTGTGATAAGTGCTATGAAGGGAAAGTCGAGATTGTCCTACGGACATATAGCAGTAGCATTTACTTTGGTGGGATGGAGGACAGGCAGAAGGATACCTAAGCTGGGGCTAAAGGGGAAGCAGGAGGTAGCCAGGCAGAGGTGGGGCAAGACAGCTGTGAGCAGAGGAATGGCATGTGCTAAGGCCCTGAGGTGTAGAAACTTTGCCTGATCAAGGGTCTGAAACAAGGCCAGAGGGATTGAGGCTGAGGGGCAGGAATTAGTGAAATGAGGCTAGAGAGCTTGGTAGGAGTCAGATCCTTTGGGTTTTCAAACTCTATTGGCATAAGAATCTCCTGGGGGAGCTGATTTCAATGCTGGCTCCAGAGCCCACCCTCCACCAAGCCTCAGACAGAGGTCCTGCACTTTTACCTATTTCCCCAAGCGATGCTGAGGCAGGCAGCCAGAGGAGGACTCTTCGAGAAATACAGAGGTAGGCCTTATCAGCCATTTGGAGGATCTGGGGCTTTTTCTAAGAGGAGGGGAAGCTGTTGAGGCCAAGCCCACACAGCAGGCTGGCTGGCGCAGATTTGAACCCAGTATTGTCTGATTCCCAAACCAGAGGGACACTGTCTCTTCCTAAAAGGAAGGTGGTGTCAGATGGGTGCACCAAAGGCCAGAGGAAGGACCCTCCAGACAAGGGAACAGTGTCAGGCGCAGAGGTGGGTGGGGCAAGGCCGCCACAGAGCCGCTGGCCTAAGCAGAGCCAGATGTCCCAGATGCAGGTCTCCTCCTCCAGGACCTCGCAGGGCCCTCACACGCTCCTGCTCCAAGTGGTTTTGCATCTGAATCTTGGTTTGCATTTACAATACCACTGTGAGGAAGAAGGGTCTACTGGATCACTCTCCCCTTTCTGTGATGGATATACTGAGGCTCAACCAGGGGGAGCCATCTGCATGATATGGTCAGTGAGAAGAAACATGTAGCACTAGGGCCCAGGGAGGGAGCAGGACTGGACTTGTCAATGGGCAGCCAGTGTGTTCCTTGCCTATACCAGAGGTTATGGGATAGCAGCGACCCCTGTTATCATCAGCCCCTTGGAGGCAGGAGGCTGGACTAAATGACCCCCGGCTTTTGCTCACAGGGGCTCTCTGTGTGGGCGCTGCTTTGGTTCAGGGAGGTCATGGAGATCCCAAACCTGGGCCGGCTCACTGCTCTGTGACCTCAGGCGTCTATTCCCCATTCTATGCCTCGGTTTCCTCATCTGTGAAATGGGGTTGGACTAGTCATTTTCTACAGTCCCTTCCAGCTCTGATGCTGTCAGACTCTGAGTCCGCCTGGGTGCGTCCCTGATTCTGGAGGGTGCTGGCACAGCGGGCATTTTGAGCTGGGACAACAGTGACCCAGGTGCCAAGAGGAACAAGGAAGTAAAGGAATGTTTCGAATTCAGTTTCAATCTGAGCTGCTATGAGAACTGGGTGGGGAACAGGGTGCAGGGGGTGGGGGCGTGTCACAGGACTGCCCTCGCTCTTGTCTACTGGGCAGAGAGGAGGTGGCTGTGAGCTCAGGACCCTGGGCCAGGCAGAGGACACAGAATCGGCTGCCATGGTATCCTAGCAGAGGCAGGTTGGGCGGATCCTCTCGAGAGGGGTTCTCACCGGTTTCTACAGGCCCACAAGGAGCTCTCTCTCCTCTCACAACCAGGATGGGTCAGAGGAGCAGGACCAGAGCAGAGGCTCACGGAAGGGACGTCCAACAGGAAGATGGGGCATGGGAGGCTTTGAGTTCCCAGTCCCTAGGGCTTCTTGCCACCACCCAAGACGCAGCCAGGCCCTCACCATCCGCCGGTCCCTTCTCCCCAGGTGTGAGAGCTCAGAGCAGGTGTCTCCCCCAGGGATTGCCCCCGTGTTCTGTCCAACCCTGCGGGACTCCACGATGGTTGTGCAGACCCCCACCACCTCTCGGCCCTCCTGGGCTGGGACAAGCGTCTCCTCCTGGCTGGTTCTCCTGGGTTCAGCTTGAAGCTGCTCTGGCCTATCTCTCCTCCTCTTTGGTTTTCTGCCCCTTTTCTCACTTCTCTCCTCCTTCATGTACCTCAGGCCATAGCTGGTCTTTTGCCCATTGCTAAGATGGCTGACCCATGACAACCCCTTTCGCCCTCAGCAAATGTAACACTTATGAAAGATCCATGTTTCCTAAAGCCCACAATTCTAGAGTTGGAAGGTGCCCCGTGGGAGGTAACAAGGAGCCTACTGGTCACTCTGGCTGGGCCCATCCTCTCAGCCCAGTGGCTCAGCCTTTGGAGAAATGATTCCTGCTAACCGAACCCACAGGAGGACAACTGATGCATAAACCAGAATGCCAGTTTATTACCTGAAAATGTAAGACAGAATTCCCAAAGTGGCTGAATGCTTGATGCCTATTGGTTTACTCTGCCCTGTTCTGGCCTATTCGTCTTCAGTGGGGGCTGTCCCTTTGTGTCTGACGACAGGGTGTCTGGGTAACTGAAGACTCCATTTAGGCAGCTTGGTGAGCCTAGAGCCAGAAGTAGAGGAGAGGGAAGAGTGAGGCCACATTTCACAGAGCAGAACACTCTTGCAAGAGCAGCTTTCAAAATAAAGGACTCTTAAAGCCAATTAAGTTTGGAGACAGCTGCATACTTGACCTCCTCCTGGAAATTCACAATATGTTTTGGCCTACTCAAGGCTCTGAAATGAAGTTTGGCAAGAAATTTTCCTAATATATTTGACCACAAAACCATTTTCCCCTGTACTCCATAATACTATGGGATGGCTAGCGCTGGGCTACAGCCAGGGATGACTTCTGGGAAGTGGAGAGCCATGTTCCTGTACCCAGGGCCTCCCCCATCAGGCCGCCCCGCCCGGTTCAGCCTCTCGAGCCCCCTCTCTTGTTTTCCTTGTTGAGCAGCCTATGCTGGCAAATTCTTTCTTTCTTTGTGTTAGTTGCATTCTCTAAGCACTGACTGGTCTACACCCTGAGGTCAGCTTGGGAAGCCTTTGTGTGTTTAGTATGACTTCTATATCAGCAACAGAGGAAGAAAGTGCTGTTTGGAAGAACAGGTTGAAGGAACTCAAGAAAAAAAACACCAATTGTGGGTGTACTGAGCTAATAAAGGGGCAGATGTCCTTGAGGGATTTAGAAATGCAGATGTGGACCTGGGCTGAGTCTGGGGATGAGGTCTGAGCCCAGAATTGCTCTGACTTATACAGTGAGCAGGATCGGAAGTGTCAGGGGGATCTTGGAGGGAGGGGCAATGAGAAGCCTTGGAAAAGGAGAGGAAGCCAGATTTAACAAATCAAAATATAGAATGTTTCCTCTTTTTTTTTCTTTTTTCTTTTGCTTGAGGAAGAGTAGCCATGAGCTAACATCTATGCCAATCTTCCTCTATTTTGTATGTGGGTCACTGCCACAGCATGGCTGACAAGTGGTATAGGTCCATACCTGGGATCCAAACCTGTGAACTGGGGCTGCCAAAGCAGAGCGCACCGAACTTAACCACTAGGCCATGGGGCTGGCCATTGTTTAGTTAAATTTGAATTTCACATAAACCGTGGATAATTTTTTAATACATCCCATACAATATTTGGGACATACTTTACTAAAGATTACTTGTTTATGTGAGATTCAAATTTAACTGCGCGTCCTGTATTTTATCTGGCAACAACTAGAAATTAGCCCTGCAAAGAAAGGAGAGGGCTTTCTGGAAGAAGGAGAGGCCTGTGCAACATCTGAGAGTCTCCTTTCTCCCCGACACTGAGGGGGAGAGAGCTGGGCCTCCAGGTGGCCCCAGACCAGCCCTGGGCAAATTAATCACTAGTTGTCAGTTGGTTGGCTAAAGTCCTAGGCAAGTTTCTGGGCCTAACCCTGGTTTCCTGCCTTGTTGGATTCCCATTGAGAGAGGAACAGGGAGAGAGACTGGCTAATCAATCAAATCCTCAGAGGGAGGACCTGGAGTAGGGGCAGGAGGAACCTGGTGTGGAAGGAAAGGCGGCTGATGCGGGAGGGCCAGACCACAGCTCTTCCCTCCCCTCTGGGAGCTGGTGCCTGCTCATCTCCTTCCTGGAGGGAGTTGGGGTCCAGAGCCTATACACTGAAGGCAGGATTTCAGCGCTAGAGCAGAGGGGAACAGGCACAACTGTGCTCCCCGATAAGACAGTGCCCCAAATACCTGCAGCTGGGAGGTGTTCTCTCATCTCTTCCCTCTCCCCCCACCTCCATTCCTTCCTTTATTCTTCTTTTTTTTTTTTTTTGGTGAGGAAGAGTAGCTCTGAGCTAACACCTGTTGCCAATCTTCCTCTTTTTGCTTGAGGAAGATTGTCGCTGAGCTAACACCTGTGCCAGTCTTCCTCTACTTTGTGGGACACCACCACGGCACGGCCTGAGGAACAGTGCTGGTCCTGGCTAGGATCCAAACCCACGAACCCCAGGCCACAGAAGCAGAATGTGCGAACTTAACCACTACACCACTGGGCCGGCCCCCCTCCTTTTTTTTTTTTTTTTTGAAATAAATGCAATATGCAAGTGTTATAGAATGCCTGACGTTAGAGGGTGGAAAAGTCACATATATCCCATTTTCTCCACAGATAACCCTAATAATTTTTGCTCCTAACTTTCTCATCTACATATATATTTTAACATGACTGGAGGCACACTGTAGATATAATTTTATATTCAGTTTTTTAGTTTAATTTATTAAACATCTTTGATGTTACTACGTCTTTACAATCTTAATGGAAGAGTTTCATCAAGTAGTTATGCCATAATTTAATTAACTGTTCCTCTATTATTGAATATTCAGATTTTTTTTGTTTGCTTTTGGTTGGTTTGCTTGTTAAGTTATGATAAAGAGAGCTCTGGTAAATATCCCAATAGCTTTTCCTTCTACTTATCAGTTTCTTAGGACAGATTTCCAGAGGTGGTATTACTGAGGCAAAGTGCATAAATCCTTTATTGGCTGTTAATGTATGGCTAAATGACTTTTCAAAAGTGTTGTACCTAGAAATGTATGACAATGGTTGTATTAGTCAGGGTTCTCCAGAGAAACAGAACCAATAGGATTCATATATATATATACATATATATATGAAGAAATTTCCTTTTTTTTTTTTTTGAGGATGATTAGCCCTAGCTAACTACTGCCAGTACTGCCAGTCGTCCTCTTTTTGCTGAGGAAGCCTGGCCCTGAGCTAACATCCATGCCCATCTTCCTCCACTTTATATGTGGGACACCTACCACAGCATGGCATGCCAAGCGGTGCCATGTCCACACCCGGGAGCCGAACTGGCGAACCCCAGGCCTCTGAGAAGCAGAATGTGCGAACTTAACCGCTGTGCTACTGGGCCGGCCCCAAGAGATTTCTTTTAAGAAAGTGGTGCACACGACTGTGGAGGGAGGCCAGCCGGCTGGAGACTCAGGAAAGAGTTGCAGTTCAAGTCCAAAGGCAGCCTGCGGGCAAGAGCCTGTGCTGCAGGTGAATGACGGCCGCGCCGGAAGAGTCCCTCTTGCTCAGGAGAGCAGCCTTTGTTCTATTCAGTCCTTCCACTGATGGACGAGAGCAAGCTCCCTTACTCAAGGTCCGCAGATTTAAATGCAAGTCTTGTCCAAGAACACTCTCATAAAAGCATCCAGAAAAAACGTTTGACCAAATATCTGGGCACTGTGGCCCAACCAAGTTGACTCACAAAATGAACCGGCACCAAGTGCCACTTTCACCAACTCTTTGCAAGGACCGGGGAGTATTTGAAAAATTATTTTTATGGTTTAACAGTTTTAAAATCATACCATTATTTTAATTTACATTTTTTACCACTTCTGAGAATTGAACAACTGTTTTTTTCTTCTACACATATGCCGTGTATACATACATATATGTTCTCTTAGTGAATTGTCTATTCAAGTCCTTAGTACTTTTCTTATCAATTTATGTGAGTGTTTTTATTTACTATCGATAAGAACACTTAGACAGATTAGTTGCAAATATTTTCCCCATAATTTGTTATTTCTCTTTGTCTTCTCCTTCAAAACGTAAAATTTTGTGGGACCTGCAGAAAAAAAAAAAAAGATTTTGAAAGATGTTCTTAAGGAAAAAAACAGATGAAATAAACTAAAAAAGAACATTTTTATTTCTTTCCACAGAAAAAATAGCTAACGGGAAACATAGGCAAAAAACCAAGGCGTTGAAGTGGAAGTGGCCATGATCCTGGGAAAGATGGGAGCCACTGGATCGAACACTGGAGGGAGAAGCTCCATGCAGAGGGCAGCCCCGTGCTGCAGCCATCCAGGCCTGTGCAGGCAGCAGGTGGGGTGGTGTGCCCAGGAGCCTCGCCAGTCAGAGGGGTTAGCATAGCTGTGCACAGTGGAAGGCAGTTTTGTTTTGTTCTTTTTGGCACGTGTAACTAGGACAAAAATTGTCTTTCCTTCCCTAGCCGGCTGTGACAAATTTTGGCTTTGCCCACGTTACTGAGCAGCCCTAAAAAATGAGGGATGTGATCAAACTCTCTCGAGGAGGGAAGTCCTCTGCCATTTGCTAACCTCTCAGCTGAGCTTTTAAAGACTTAAGGGCAGCCTGGCCAAACCTTTGACAGTGGCCTCCAACGGCATATGAAGCAAAATCCCATAAGGAGGGTTAATATATATCTTTAAGGGAGGAAATATATTAGAGGCTGACATTGCAAATTGTTTGCAGGGCTTTTGTTGTGTATTTCGGTAATGAGATGAGACACCTGTCATAGAGATGTCCACTGAGGTGGAGAAACGGCCAGTTCCGTCTTCCCAATCAGCCTGTGACATCTCGAGCGCGGGACCGACCGTCTCGGTCACCTTTGCATCCCCAGCATCTGGCGCAGTTCCTGGAAGAGATCAGTGACTTGATCATTGTTGAACTGAACAAAGCCACAGAATATGATTAGGAGGGTGGTACAAGAATCGTTAAGGCAGATTTAGATCAAAACCTCTTCTGACTGGACAAGGCATAATTTTCTCCATCAAGACTGGACAAGAAACTGAAACGTTTTAGTGGAGGCCATGTGCGAGGAGGATAGCAGCATCTTCAACCAGGGCTTGGAAGGGGAAGAGGTGAACGACAGTCTGCAAATCCCCTCACCAGGGACAAACACCTGTCAGGATCTAGAGGCATGTCGTGTCCTCAGGCCAGGCTGGACAGTGCTGCTGATCATAGCACAGCCGGGAGGAGAGTGTGACGCAGATGCTCACAGCCAGAGAAGTAGAGCCAAGAGTGAGGTCTGAGGGGCACGTTGAGGTGGGCAGGAAATCAAGACCCAAGGGCAGAAGCTAGAAAGATCCAGAACAGGCTGAGAAGTTAGTTTGAGGTAGGTCAAGGCAGGCTGCAAATGATGGGAAATGATGGGGGGTGGTGAGGCCAACGATCTGTGGTGCCAGCAGCGTAAGACGGGTGTGAGCCACCAGCCTAAAGATGCATGCAGGACCAGGCGGCCACCAAGCAAGAGAAGAGGAGCAGATGTCAAAGATGGCCAGGGAATGGTGAAGGCAGGTGATGGCACTCAGGAGTCTCTCACTGGGAGGGACCAAACATTGGGGAGGTGCCCGTAAAAAAGTCCTGTTGACTCTCTCTGAGTGCCCAGAGGACAACCAACAACGAAATCAGCCTTGAGAGTAGGTGGAAGAGAGGGCGATAGATGGCTCCAAGGGTGTATTAGCTGCTTCCTCTTGCTTACCTGTAACCTCCCACTCAAACAGAGAGGTACATATGTGGTGGCCACCATCACCATTTACTTAATTGTCAACTCCAGTATACATGTGGTGTTATCAGAATTGTTAGCCTGCACCCCCACGAGAAGCAGCTTTATGTACAGTTTCTCTTGCCTTTAGTCTTCTATGCTCCACTCACTTGCAAAGTTACTGATGTCAGCACCATTTTCCCCAGCCCCGTTAGTGAGACTGTTGCATGCATTTGCGATGAGTTAGATTGCTTAGCTACATTCTGCATTCTACCCTGGGATTCCTGGCCTCCTAAATGATTCTTTTTTCATTTGCAAACAGTCGGGCTCACTCTATTGCCGCAAAGTTCTATGGGTTCTGACACATGCATAGTGTCCTGCATCCACCATTACAGGATCGTACGGAATAGTTTCATGGACCTAAAAACCCCTGTTCTTCACCTCTTCAACTCTCTCTCTCCTCCTTCCCCTTAGCCACCACTGATGTTTTTACCATCACTATAATTTTGTCTTTTATGGAAAGGATTGTATTAGATTTTGTAAAAAATCTCGATTTAGGATGAAATAAAAATTTTTTAAAAACCGAATTCTTCACCACAGATAATTTAAGAAGCAGTGAGCTAAATAATCTGCCCAAGGTCACTCCGCTGCCACAAGGGCAGAGTGCGAATTTGAAGCCAGATCTATCTGGTTTCCACGTCTGTTGCTTGATTATTCCCTATTCAAGTATTAAGAGGGAATCTCTCATTTTGAGCTCTGAATAACCACTATGAGATGCTTTAGGAGCCCGTTGGGCAAGATTATGGAGGAAAACAAAAGGGGGCAAGCCATCGTTACAAAGTCTTTATATGGACTCAGGAAGTTGAAGGAAGAAGGAGGAAGGAAACCAGGCGTTAGGTAAACCCCATCGAATTTTTGGGTGATTCTATAGCCCCACATGGGTAGCCTACCTGATGCTAGGCCTTTACTGGGTGTCTAGGATCTAGGACACAAAGGGACACTGTCCCTCAAGAAGTTCACAGCCTAGCAGAGTATTATCAACACATATATAACCTGATACGTTCTACAGAGAAAACAGGAGAAAACTCTTTCAAAACAATAAAAATGTAAGCCTCAGGAGAAGAAATGAGCGGCAGGATTTTTACCCACTCAACCAAAAAAAGATGAAGAGTCACATGAAAAGATCAAATATTTTCATTTATTGCACTTTCAAATGTGTGGTAATTGAATGACTGTAAAACTTTTGCTCTATTTGGTGAGGGGAGAGAATTAGAAATGGAGATATGAAATGTAGAACAGAGGCTCAGTCACAAGCACCAAAGACGTCAAAATAAAAATACTCTTGTGGGGCCAGCCCGGTGGCATAGTGGTTAAGTTCGTGTGCTCCGCTTCAGCAGCCCGGGGTTCACAGGTTTGGATCCTGGGCACAGACCTACACATCGCTCATCAAGCCATGCTGTGGTGGTGTCCCACATACAAAATAGAGAAACATGGGCACAGATGTTAGCTCAGTGCCAATCTTCTTCACCAAAATAAAACACTCTTGGTGATTACAATGAATGTGGGAAGACATTCTGATGGACTTTGGGTTTAATTTGACCCCAGAGAAACCAACCACTGAGTAATTGAGCACTGACAATGGGAAAAGCCAGATTCTGTCTTGCCATAGAATCGATCCGGGCTGGGCTCTGTAACAGAAAATATAAGTCTTGGAGGGCTTGGTCTGCCTTGGTAGCTCTTTTTGTTATACTGTGTGTACACTAAGTTGACCTCACTCCTCATATGAAAATACAAAAATCTGCATATTGCAAAGGCGGCTAATAATTAACCGGAAGGGTAGCCTGACCTTTATCTCTGTGGGTACAGACCGAACGCAGCAGCAGGATCTCCTGGAGAGGAGTGGACCAGGGGGAGAAGGACCACGTGAGGCTGAAGTGGTGTCTCTGTGGTTCCGTGTGTTGATAGCTCCATCTGGAACCTCTTTCCTGAGTCAACTGTCACAACAACTACCTGCTGGGAAATTCCGCTTGGATGTCTCGCAGACACTCCAAATTCACGTCTCCCAAACAAACTCATTGGACCCCAAAACTGCTTTTTTTAAAAATTAATTTTTTATTGAGATAAAATTCATCATTTTAACCATTTTAAAGTGTACAATTCATGGGGGCCAGCCTGGTGGCACAGCGGTTAAGTGCGCACATTCCACTTTGGCAGCCCAGGGCTCGCCGGTTCGGATCCCGGGTGCGGACATGGCACCGCTTGGCACGCCATGCTGTGGTAGGCGTCCCACATATAAAGTAGAGGAAGATAGGCATGGATGTTAGCTCAGGGCCAGTCTTCCTCAGCAAAAAGAGGAGGATTGGCAGCAGATGTTAGCTCAGGGCTAATCTTCCTCAAAAATAAATAAATAAATAAATAAAGTGTACAATTCAGTGTTTTTTAGTATATTTACGATGTTGTGTGACCATCACCACTAATTCCAGAACATTTTCATCACTTCAAAAACCAACACTATATCCATTAAGCAGATACTCCCCATTCCTCTCTCTCCATCGCTCCTAACAACATGAATTTACTTTCTGTCTCTATGGATTTGACTATTCTGGACATTTCGTATGAACAGAACCAGGCCACATACAGTCTTTTGTATCTGCCTCCTTCCACTTAGCATAAATTTTCAAGGCTCATCCATGTTATAGCATGTCTGAGTATTTCAGTCCTTTTTATGGCCACATAACACTCCATTGTATGGATATACCACAGTTTATTACCCCGAACTTGATCTTGCACCTATCTTCTGTATGTACTGAGTAGCACCCTTCATCCAGTGCTCCAAACAATAAATTGGGATGTCTTCCTTAATCTTCTTCTCTTTCACCCTCAAAATCCACTTAGACAAGATAGAAGTCTTGTCGATTCTATCCTCCTCTAAATCTCTCCTTCCCATCCCTTCCCCTATCCTCTATCATCATGGGCCCTATCCCAGTTCAGGACACCCTCTTCTCTCACCCCAAGCCTCTAAACTGTCCCCCAGCCTCAAGCCTTCCATCCATTCTCAATACTGCGGTGGGAGTGACTGTCCTTATTTTCAGAGCTGATCATGTCTCTATCCTGCTTAAAACCCTTCAATGCCTGCCCGCTGCTCTCAGGATGAAGTCCAAATTTCTCATCAGAGCTTATAAATCCCCCCAGGACATGCACCCTACTCGGCTCTCAGCCTCATCTTGCATCCCACACTCTGTCCCCTGAACATTCTGTCCTGAAGCAGCCAGGCTGTCCCCCTGTCCTGAACCAACCAGGCTGTCCTCCTGACCAATAGGAGCTCGTTGATCTGCACTCACCTCAGTGGCCGAGTTCTCTCTGCAGTTCCTCTTGATCTCTTGCCCACCCTCCAGACTGGACCCCACCCAGGCCTCCCCACGGCAGCTAGACCCTGAGCTGCACTCATGTTCACCTCTTTCTCTGGTGGTCATGTGCCTGACCCCTTCTCCTTGTTCAAATCTCCACTTAAATGTCACAGAGTCACCTCCACAGAGAGTCCTTCCTTGAGGATACCATGCCACCACCCACCCCAGTGCTCTACCACATTTCATTTTTAGCACTTACAGCTACCTGAAGTCTTATCAACCTGTTCGCTTGCTTATTGTCTATCTCCCCAAACTAAACTGTAAGCTCCTTGAGAGCTTTTCTTATTTAACTCTGAACCCCAACCTCAGATCAGGGCCTGGCACGCAGAAGGGACTCTATAACTAGATAATACACAATGTATATATATATTTTTTTTTAAAGATTTTATTTTTTTATTTTTTTCCTTTTTCTCCCCAAAGCCCCCCAGTACACAGTTGTATATTCCTCGTTGTGGGTCCTTCTAGTTGTGGCATGTGGGATGCTGCCTCAGCGTGGTTTGATGAGCAGTGCCATGTCCGTGCCCAGGATTCGAACCAACGAAACACTGGGCCGCCTGCAGTGGAGCGCACAGACTTAACCACTCGGCCACGGGGCCAGCCCCACAATGTATATATGTTTAACGTGAAAATAGCTTTTATTTTTTAAAAATCACATAGTGATTTTTTGCAAGTCACAAATCTGAAGCCACTTTGCAGAAGTGAAGCCCCACATCACTGCGATGCTGACCTAGCTTTGACTTCCTCCTCCTTTAAGAAATTCTTCTCCCTCTCTGACCTCTGAGTGCCTGGGCCCTCCTGGTTCTTCTCTTACGCTCTGACTGCTCCTTTGTTTACTTGTTTCCTGTTTGCTCTTTCTCTTTCTTCCCCTCCCAGTTAAGGGCTTTCCCCACCACCTGGTCTTGGTTCTTTCCTTCAGCATGGAACGCATCCCCTGGAGCGCGTCTGGGTCTCTCTGGCTCACTGGTCCATGCACCGGACCCTACGTCCTCCCACTACCTGCAACCTACAAGGTCCCACTTGGAACTCCTTTTGTGCCTTTAAATGTGGGATGGAAACTAGGTTCGTAATGACTACAGACTCACCATGTTGAAACCTCATGATAGCATCTTTACACGACTGTGTCCCATGCGGCCATTGAAAAGAATGTGAGCTCCATACGTATTGATTTAGAAGAATTTCCACAAAACATTATGGGAAAAAAAGCAACATGTAGAATAGCGTGCCGGGCGATGCTGTCCACTAGAAATATAATGCAAGCTGCACGTGCAATTTTAAATTTTTCAATAGCCGCATTAAAAGCAAAAAGAAACAGGTGGAATTAATTTTAACAGAATAGTTTATTTAACCCAATATACCCCAAATAGTATCATTTTAACATATCACTATGAAAAATTATTAATGAGATATTTAATATTTTTTCTCATACTAAGTCTTTGAGATATTGTGTCTTTGAGGTGTACTTTATACTTACTGTCCATCTCAATTTGGTCTAGCCATATTTCAAGTGTTCAAGAGCCGCATGTGTCTAGTGGCTGCCATACTGGACCGGTGCAAGACTGTCCCTTTGAAGAGTATGTGAACAGCAAGCACACAGCCAGAAACGACTACACAGCACACCCTGGAGAAGCATCCTCAATGGCTTCAGTCATCTTTCCCCCTGGAATGCCCTATGGGACTCTGGTGACTGACCGTGGGCCTCAGGATCGGTGGGAGGCTCCGCCCTGAAGTTCACACTCTAGCTCCCTCCCAGGGCCCTGCTTAGACTTCTCAAAAGGACCGCCATTCTATAAAGACTCCTGCCATTTTTGCCCAGAGGCCATGTCTTTCCTAAGAAGCAAGCTAGCTCCTCTCATCCCACCCCCATTTTCACCATCCTTTGTGCAGCCCCTCTAGGAGAATTTGTTCCAAATCAATATATCAGTCAATCAAAAAACATTCATTGAGGGGCTGGCCCCGTGGCCGAGTGGTTAAGTTCGCGCGCTCCGCTGCAGGCGGCCCAGTATTTCGTCGGTTCGAATCCTGGGCGCGGACATGGCACTGCTCGTCAGACCACGCTGAGGCAGCGTCCCACATGCCACAACTAGAGGAACCCACAACGAAGAATACACAACTATGTACCGGGGGGCTTTGGGGAGAAAAAGGAAAAAATAAAATCTTTAAAAAAAAAAAAAAACCATTCATTGAGCACTTATTATGCACCAGTTGCTTGCTAAGCCCTGGGGACATGATTCTTGCCCTCATGGAGCTCCCAGTCTCTCAGGAAATCTCTCCCCATCCCTCCAAGCCCACTCCCTCCTCCTGCCCCTCTTCTTGCCCTTGGCCCCCTTCCTTTCTCTCCCTGGGACTCAGATCTCTCTCTTGGCACCTGAGGGCAATGCCTAGGTTGCCAACCACACCCCTTTGGGCTTGGTTTCCATTTCAGAGTTCAGCCTGGTCTCTGCTCTTCTTGGGGAGGTTTCTGTGCATTAGTCACTCAGCTCAGGGAGCACAGGATGGCAGAGATGATGGGGTCACCAGGAGGACAAGGAGGAAGTCTGACCTGTAGAGCAAGGACATGGCTCGGGTCTCACAGCCTCTGGGCTGCTCTGGAACCACCATGGCCAAGCCTGACCTGGAGAGAAAGGAAAGCACAGACCGCGGTGGGTCTAGTTGCGGCTGGTACTGGGTGTGGGGTTCCAGCAGTGACTTACCTGATCTGCCCACACACCCGGAAGAGAGAAGCACTGGCTGCCCCGGGGTATCCAGTCCTGCACTGACTCTTCCCTCCCCTCAAGTCTGTCACAAACCAACACGCTTCTGGCTCAGCACTGTGGTTTAGGCCCTCAGACCTGCTCCTTGGGGTCATGCAGGAGCCTCCCCACTAATCACCCTCCCAGATGCCCCAACTCTGGTTCATCCTGCACCCAGCACCACATTAAACTTCACACAGCCCTCCTCTGTGGGCACCCCATTCCCGCTGAATAACCCTGCACAGCACCTTGCCCTGCTCGGGGGTTGACTTCAACCCAACCTTCCCAGATGTTTCTCCCACTAATCCAGGAACAATGGGACAGACCCCGTGTTCACCCCACCCCACACTCTTCCTGGGAGGGGTTCTTTAGGAAAACGGAGGGGCAAAAAAATAGAGATGCTCTTAGCATAGTAGTGCACCAAAGTTATGAGGCTGCCAATGGTGGCAAAGGAAAGGTTTACTGATCTTGTGGACGTGCTTCTGTGAGGCTAGACGTGCAGGGCCATTTTCCTTCATCCTCTCCCGCTCCTATATAGCTTCTGAAGTCACCTCGCCAACTCCAGGAGGAGGAAAATCTGATAGAGCCAAGACCCTGGGTTGATGGAAAGGCCTACAAAACCCAAAGGACTTGTCCATCTGTGTGTGTGTGTGTGTGTGTGTGTGTGTGTGTGTGTGTGTGTGTGGAGGGGGGTCATTGGAGTCAGAGCAGAAATTCCCCAGCGCCCCCAGCTCCCGGACAATGACCAGCTGTGGCAGGGATATTAACTTGTTCCTGAGAGCCTCAGCTCCAGGACTCCCCGATGACTTTGTCGAACATTCCATAGACTACCCAGTGGTCTAGGATGTCTCATTCAACCTTCCCTCCCTCTCTCCTTCACTCAGGTTCAGACTTGCACAGTGGGCTGAAGACTCTCCCAGTGTCTCCGGCTTCCTCCTGATTTTCTCTCACACTCTCACTTCCGCAAACAAAATCCCATTTGATCCCAACCCTTGGTGAGTGCTTCTTGGAGGATCTGGACGAACACAAGTGGTCTGTGCATTTCTTCTCCACACACCCTCAGCCCCAGCCAAACCCAACTCACTGAAGGAGTTGAGTGGGATTCTACCAGCAGGGGGCGTAGGCACAAAGAGAGCCCCTCAGCCCTTCTCCTCCACCAGGCCATCCAGGGAGAGCTCACTCGAGGAGAAGGGACTCCTGCCTCTGTCCCCACCTCCATGCCTTTGAGACACTCTCAGGGGTGCCTCCCAGATCTGGGCCTGCTGGTTTCTCCGGGATCTGTTGTGGTGTGTGGGCACGGACAGCCACTTGAGGTGCCACCTAAGGAAGGGGGCCTGGGTCCACAGTTCTATCTGCCCACCCAGGCCCTGAGGGCACAGGGAAGTTAAGGTGGAGGTTCCCCAGGGAAGCCCAGCTGCTCTCAGCCTCCAGTTCCTACAGTTGCGCTATGTCCACACAAAGGGTGGACCCTAAGTGTTTATTCTTTTCTGCTATAAACAAACCTGGTCACGCCTAGTGACCAAGCAACTCTTAATAAACTACAAACACCTCCAAAACAATCCACAGAGGGAAACATGATCTTGGTGACAGGTAGACTTGGGTTCAAATCTTGCTCACCCCCCTAATTACTAGCTGTATGAACCTGGACAAACTACTTAACTTCTCTGAACGTGATTTTCTTAGCTAGAGAGAGGGAATAATAATGCTTTCCTCCCAAGCTTTTTGGGAGGATTAGATGAATAACACGTAAAGTTCCAGCACAGAGTGTTCTCTATGGGACCGATGGTTCTCATGGAGGACAGTAGTGACCTCTAGGGGACAATTTGGGAATGCTGGGAGTGTTTTCAGTGGTCGTCACGCCAGGGGGTTCCTGGGGTAAAAGGCAGGGACCAGGGAGCTCCTGCCACACATGGACCGTCATGCACAATGAGGAAATGTCCTCTGTTCCAAATGGCAGAGTAGGTTTTTTGCACAATTTGAAGACATGATGAGTTTTCCAGGAACTCAACTGACGAAATTTCATAATGGGTTTTGTTTGGTACTTTACCAAGAGTTGATCACTAGTCTGAAAAATCTCATCACTGACGGTATTGCCACTTGTGGTGTTTGAGTGGCCGCGAGATACCCATGTGTCAGTCCACATTCGTAACCACGCATCAGACTCACGCGATGTCACCTAATGAGGTGCTTCTCACGCTCTCTGTGCGCACGTCTCCTGGGGACCTTGCTGAGGTGCAGATTTGGATTCCAGCAGGTCTGATGTAGGCCCTGAGATCTGCATTTCTCACATGCCCCCAGGAGAGGCCAGTGCTGCCAGGTCGTACTGCAGTCACGCCCGAGCAGTGACGTGCAGAGCACATGTGCTATTATAAATTACCCTTCTTGTATTCTTCCTTTGTATGACAGTTAGGGCATTGTCTTAGGTCAAGTTCCCCAGAAAACAGACTCAGAGGGAGAGTTCCATGCAGGCGGGGAACTGGGGTGTGCTCTGGGAAACCCCCGTGAGCAGTGGGCAGTGAAGGACTGGGCCGGGGAAGAAGTTCAGCCCTGATGCCGTCACAGCAGACGCATCCTTTATTTCATTCATTCACTCATTCATTTATTCATTAAATTCTTATGAAGTGCCTGAACCCCACCGGGGCCTCTTTCCCTCTGCAGCTGCCCCTCCACCGTGTCATTCTATACCCAGGCCCCCAGTGACTCATGTCTGGGAGAGATGTGCAGAGACTGGGGCTAGTCAAGGAGAGAAGGGGCAGGTCGCAAGCACGTGGCCCCCATGGTCCGTCCACAGCAACCTTGTCCTCCTTTGCTTTCGCTGCCCCCACCCCCCCGGGGGGCAAACCTCGCTTCTGTCTGGAGTCTGGGTCCTCAAGGCTCAGTCCCAGCCAGAGGGGCCCAAGGAGAGCCAGCTAAGGGCCCAGATGGAGGAACAGAGCTGTCATTTTCTGTGCAAATGGACGTGTGCACACTTTTCTGCATTTTTCTCACTGGGAATCTAGAAGCCTGGGTTTCTAGCCAGGCTCCTTGATGAACCTTCTGGGAATCAGGACCCATCAGCCCAAAATACCCACTAGTAACCACAGTTATTACAATGGGTCTATTTCTATAATGTTTGATTTCCTCTGAGTGTAAAATCACGCACACACATACACATGACTCGGAAAGTTGAAAAATTAAAAAGAAATATTGAGAAAAACTGAAGATCACCCACAATTTCACCACCCACAGCCAGGCACTGCTAACTTCAGGATGAATAATCTTTCTGGGTTCTTTTCTCGGCAGAGTTGCAACTGAACAGCTATTAGTAGCCATTACAATCGTGGCTGCATTTTAAGACCTTAGCATTTGTTCAAGGAACACGTGTTTCAGCAACATCGCTGTCCACTGATTTGCGTTCCACCACAGCAGCGAGTCCCCCGCCCAGCTGTCTCTCTGCATCCCCATCCTCCAGCTCCTCCAGCCCAGCTCTCTCTCTGCATCTCCATCCTCCAGCTCCTCCGGCCCAGCTCTCTCTCTGCATCTCCATCCTCCAGCTCCTCCAGCCCAGCTCTCTCTCTGCATCCCCATCCTCCAGCTCCTCCAGCTCCTCCAGCCTGCAAAGGAGAAACTGCTGTTCGTGCCTAGTGCTTCACATTCTTTATCTCATTGAATCCTTACAACCACCTTAAAGTATGTTTTATTATGCCCATTTTACGGATGACGAAACTAAGGCTCAAATGGACTAAATGGTTTGCCAGAGGTGGCAAGTAGAGAACCCAGGTCTGGGTTCCAAGGCTCGTGCCCTGTCCACAGCAGCACGCAGCCTGTCAGAAGCCCTCTGCGGATTCTCCAGGCTGGAGAAGAAGCGGCTGAGGGAAGATTCAGGAAACATCTTCTGGTCCATGTGGAGGTTTAATTGGAGGAGCTAGTGCCTGTCCTTTCTGAGAACAAGGCTGAGCGTGCAGCCAGAGGCATGGCTGAGCACCCCCCAGTGGTAGGGACGTTTTTGAGAGTGCTATTAGCAACACACAGGAGCAATGGGCATAAACGGGAATGTGCCAGAGAAACTGGGAAGGACGGTCACCCTGCTCAGTGGAGGCAGAGGGTGGCGGTAGGACTCTCTTAGGGGATGGCCCAGGGTGGCCGGAATGCACGAGCTCATCCCCTCAGGTGAGCTCTGGGCACCAGGAGAGATTCCGAGAAGTCACGTGGTCTCTTTGGCAGTCCTCTGACTCTCTTCATGGCTCGGTTCCCAGAATCCAGTTTGGCAGCCACGCTTGGTGTTTATACTGCAGGCGGCTATATGGGTGCTGGAGTCACCCAGATCTGAACTTGGGTTCCAGGGCCACCTCTTTCCACGGCTTTGAGAAAGTCACTAAACTCTCTCAGCCTCGGTTTCTTTGTCTGTAAAATAAGACCAATAAAATCTAATTTGTGGGGTTATTGTAAATAACACAATGAGATGAGGTGTGTGAAAGTGCCGACTGCTTAGCGTGTGCTCAATAAAGATAGTGTTAGCCTCTGAGTGGGGTTTTTGGGTGGGTAGGACTGGAAATGTCAGGGGAGTGTTAATCGACAGGGTCAGTATAAGCTTTCTAGGCCAGGGTAAATTCTTGGCCGGCCTGTGGCTTTCTTCTACATGAACACCCTCAGGAGTACTAACCTGGGGGCACATCCTGATTCTAGTCTGAGGATTCCTTTTTGAGACTCTGAAAAGTAAATGGTGGCAGTGGATTGGGGAAGAAGCCAGAACCTGAAGTAACATCAAACCAACAAGTGAGTTTTCCCTCTCCTCCTCCCCCACCCCTCGCCCGGGGCATCTCCTAGCCTGGACTCAGAGAGCTGAAAACTAGAACTGTGGTCTGGACACAGACAGAAAGAGCTTCAAAAGAAGCTCTCTATTTCTGGTTAAAGGAGCAGAAAATGGGGCTCCTATGGGTTAAAGTGGGTTAAGAGAATCTACATTTTTAAATGTTGTTTTGTCCTTTCTCTCCCATCCCAGTTTCCAGCAAACCGGAAAAACCTAACATGAGGAAAAAGACAACAGACACCAACCCCAAGAAGATGCAGATGTTGGAATTCTCAGAGAGAGGCTTTAAAGCAGCCATTATAACCAGGCTCCAAGAAGTAACAACAAACACACTTGAAGTGAATAGAAAGAGAATCTCAGCAGAGAAATACTAAAAAGGACCAAATGGAAACTTTAGAACTGAAAAATACAATAACCAAAATGAAAAATTCACTGGATGGGCACAATACCAGAATGGGCCACAGGACATGAAGCTCCACAGGTAGCCCCTAGGGTTCCTTAGGTTTGGAAGGGTAAGGTCGGGGCACTAAGGCCAGCACCAAACCAAGGGGCTTCGGTCCAGGAGCCCTTGCTGCTGCTGCCACTGAGGCCTACGTATGTGTAAATCTGCCCAGCCCTTTCTAGCCCAGCCACACTAGCTCCCCGCTCATGCCTGGCTGTGGTCGCCTTCCAGCTGCCATGATGCATTTGCTTAACACCCCCCGTCTGTAAGCACCCAGCCCCCTCCCATGTGTAAACCCCCTGCAGAAAGGGAATGGTGGTTTCTCTCTCTCTGTCTTCATAATGCTCCGCATACAGCAGGAGGCACACGAGGAGGTCTGGTAAACTGAGGACTCGCCTCCAACTCGGGCTGTGGGGGAGAGGCAAATTTGACAGGTCACCCGATCTTACAGCTGGCAGCCCTGACACAAGACTTTCTCACAATTGCTCACCCTCATTTCAAGATGAAGAAATTGATGTTCCGGAGAGATTAAAAGACAGGAATGAGGCTGGATGTGAGTAGCAGAGCGTGGTCTCAAACCAGGGCTTCTGCCTATAACCTGGGGCTTTAGCCGGGGAAGACGTGAGAGACGAGGGCGAGGAGCGCAGACGGAAGCTGTAACGAGAGTTGAAGCATCAGCCTCTCCTCCCTGGGAAAGAACGCAGAATATCAGAGCTGGCGAGGTGGGAAGGACCCTCTTCCTGCCCCTCCTTTATGACCTGGGAAACTCAGGCCCAGAGAAGGACAGGGACTTAGCAAAGGTCACACAACCCGCGGCAGCACTACCTGCTTTCCTGGACCTTCTGTATTTAACTAGAATTAAGTACAATAAGGTTTTTAGACGCTTCATTAAGCATTTCATTTTTACCAAAATGTGTACAGTTTAAGAAAAAAGGTACTTATGTGTAGATGTACTTAATAAATATTTTGTTAAAATAGTATGATGGGTAATTATTATTTTCCTCAAGGAATACGCCAGATTAAATGCTAAGCCCCGATTGGAGTTGATTAAATAGTAATAGATTTAGCACAATTAACTTTGGCAATAAGAACTAAAGAAAAAACAAAAAGGGGAACTACTCCTATACCCAACCAAGGAGGAATGATTAAGAATATTTCAGCACATGTATTCAACAGACTCTGTTTATGAATTTATGATGAAGTGAACACAGTAAAAAAAACAAAAAACAGGACAGAAACACCAAGATGTTCAACAGTGGTTGTACTCCAGTGTCAGGCTACAAATGAGCTAAAGATTCTATTCTTCTATGTTCCAGAAATTATACAATGAGTATGTTTTTTGGCAAAGAAGGAAAATGCTTTATTCAAGAAAAAAAAAAAAGGCCAGTCTTCTTTTTGGTGGGGGGACAATAACTGGAACAATAGCTTGTGTGACTTTAAGGAGCCTCCGTCCTGTTAACCCACTTCTGTTTTGCTCATGAACGCGCCTCTAGCTCCAAGTACCGTGCCTGGTGCACAATAGGCACGCGGGAAATATTTGGTGTTGAATACATGAGTGGATGGATGGGTGGATAAATGGACGACCTATTCAGAAATATTTAGTACTTGAAGTTGTAAAACGCCTAGTAGAGAAATAAAGGAGTTAAAAAGAAGAATGATTCCAAACAGGAACCATGTAATGGAAACAAAGATAAATAAGTGCACGTTGGAGGGAGCTGTTAGCCCGCTCCCCTGTGGCTCGGGCTGTGGTTTAACGGAGTGTGGCGATCAGACGTGACAGAGTACTCTTCACCCCAGAACTCTTGGCAGACAAACCACTTCTCCAAAACATAGGCCTGACGCTGATATTCTGCACTGCAGCCATCCCTCTCTGACCAGCACTCCCTTCCCTCCACGGGATGATCGACCCAAGGTTCTGAGGGGGAAGAAAGTAAGAGAGAGGCCGGCAGCTGGCAGGCCAAGACCTGGGGGCCCTCCCTCCAGGTGGAGTCCCTCCAGAGGCCTGCCCCCGGACACAGGCGGGATGCTCACTGCCCTGAGTGCCTCTCTGGTCCTGGTAGGGGAGGAAGGGACTGGGGAGCCAGGCATCTGCCATCATAGACAGCACGTCTCGTGTTAATGCAATTAAGGTATAGTGAGTACCCAGCAGTAGCCACTTGGCTACAACAGGGAGGGAGCAAGCGGAATAAAATCAAAACGCTGATCTGGAAAATACTGGAAGCAAAGGGGAAATCCAGTCAGCACACTTTCCTGGAGCACATAAGGGGGAGTAAGGACAGGTCGGCTCTCCAGAACTTGAAACCTAATCACGGAGACAAAACCATCCCGAGGCCACCTGGCCAACTTTTTCCCTGGGGCCGCTCCCCAGCCTCCCTGCACCCCATCCAGCCACCATGGCCTGCCACACGAGTGCCTCTGTGAGTCCAGATCTTTGCTCAGGCTGCTCCTTCTCACTTCCCTCTCCTTCGCCTGGCAACTTTTCATGCTTCAAGGTCCATCCACTTCTTCGATTGTGCTGCCAGGGCTCCTGGTCCCTGCCTGGCCAGTCAGAGCTCTTGGCCCCGCGTTATATAAAAATTGTGTGTGTGGCCATCTCCCCTCATTCACCGTGAGCCCATAAGAGGCTTGTAATGGTTCCAGAGGGCAGCTGACAGCTAGACAGGACAACTGCGGAATGAACCGAGAAGCGGGACATGGGCCCGCGGGAGGGGCAGGCTGGGCTGGAGGGACTGGGAAGACCCTGAAGAAGGCAGTGTTTCACAAGGGCTGGCTGCCACCAGCAGGACTGCAAACCGTCCCCAGACAGGTGTAAAGCCAGCCTAGATGGGGATGATGAGAAGCAATTCAAGGTGCTGCTCCTCCAAGAACAGGCTTAAATACCCAGAAACAAGGAAAAGCCAGGACAGAAGGTGCTGGGGTGGGTGGAGGGAGAGCTGGGCCCATATGTCACATGCTTGGAGAGAAGAGAAAGGCAGAGAGCAGGATTCCTAAGTCCAGGGAAACCAGACGGCGAGTGATGAGGCTCCAGGTCACAGGGTCTGGCAAAAGGGCAGTTAGGACAACAAAAAACCAAACCACCCAATTAAAAAATGGGCGAAGGGATTACCGGACACTTCTCCAAAGAAGACAGACAAAAGGCCAACAAGTACATGTAAAGATGCTCAGCATCACTAATCATTAGGGAAATGCAAATCAAAATCACAATGAGATATCACCTCACATCCATTAGGATGGCTGCTACTAAAAAAAGTTAATGTATATTTCACCACCATAAAAAAAATGTAAAAAAGTATAATAGGAAGAAGCCATTTTGCAATGTAACAGAATACAGAAGTTAAAAAATAGCCATAATCCCATCCCAGAAAGAATCAATTTTAATATTAATTGAATTTTAATTGAACACTTAAGGATGATTTGATTTGCTGTGCTGTTTCAATTCCGTGAATGAAATAAACTATTTCTAACCAATTCTCTAGTACTGAACATTTTGATGATTTCCAACTGTTTACTGTTATAAACACGGTTGCAATTAAATTCCTAGTATATATTTAAAAATTAATTGTTGGGGCCGGCCCCATGGCCGAGTGGTTGGGTTCATGAGCTCTGCTTTGACGGCCCAGGGTTTTGCTGGTTGGGATCCTGGGCGTGGACCTAGCACCGCTCATCGGGCCATGCCGAGGTGGTATCCCACCCGGCAGAGCCAGAGGGACCTACAACTGGAATATACAACTGTGTACTGGGGGGCTTTGGGGAGAAGAAGAAGAAAAAAGATTGGCAACAGATGTTAGCTCAGGTGCCAATCTTTAAAAAAAAAAAAAAAAGAATTAATTGTTGCAGCCAGCCCAGTGGCATAGTGGTTAAAAGTTCACGGGCTCCACTTCAGCAGCCTGGGGTTCACAGATTCCGATCCTGGGCATAGACCTATACACCGCTCATCAAGCCCTGCTGTGGCAGCATCCCACATACAAAATAGAGGACGATTAGCACAGATGTTAGCTTAGGGACAATCTTCCTCATAAAAAGAAAAAAAAAAAAGGGAAGGAGGGGCCAGCCCAGTGGCAGAGTGGTTAAGTTCACGTTAAGTTTGCATGTTCTGCTTTGGCAGCTCTGGGTTTGCCAGTTCGGATCCCAGGTGTGGACCTATGCACCACATATCAAGCCATGCTGTGGCAGGCGTCCCACATATAAAGTAGAGGAAAATGGGCATGGATGTGAGCTCAGGGCCAGTCTTCCTCAGCAAAAAGAGGAGGATTAGCAGCAGATGTTAGCTCAGGGCTAATCATCCTCAAAAAAAAAAAAATGGGAGTGAGTTAGGATGGGTGATGACAGGAGAGTGGGCAGGGAACAGAGCCTCTGCTTAGAGAGGACCAGGGGCTCCCTGGAGCCAGGCAGGGACACCCAAGGCCCACCTGTTCTTTGGGATTAGAGTGGAGCAGCCTTAGTTCAATGCTTTACACTTTATCATGTCCACAAATCCCCTGGGAATCTTGGCTGAACGAAGATTCCAGTTCAGTAGGTCCAGGATGGGGTCCAGGTTCTACATTTCTAACAGGTTCCCAGGTGATGCTGACACAGCTGGATTTCACGCCACCCTTTAAGCAGCAAGGCCTTAGGATGAAGGATGAATACATGGGATGGGGCCTGTGACGAGGCTGGTGATGACAGGACTGGAGATGTTTCCCTCAGAATTTGGTTCAGTGGTTTGTAAAGCTCCACCTTGTCTCTACCTCACAAAGGCCAGTAAAGAAGGGGATTCCGTCCACCTTGTGCCAGAGCCAAAGGGGGAAGCCAGGCATCCCTGGGGGCCATCCTGGTGGCATCAGCAGGAACAAAATGAGAAACCTCCAAAAGGACAACTTCAGAGAAGACAGCTGGACCAGTGGGAATGTCCCCACCTGGACATTTTAACTTTACTGTGGACAGGTTCATGCATCGTCTTAAGTAGAACAGAACAATGAGCCTCACATCCGACCACCAGCTCCAACAAATCCACTCACGGCCCATTTCCTCCAACTGTCTAGACCCTTCTCAACTGAGCATGTCACTCAGCAACACCTTGAAACGTATCTCCAGAATATAACTCCTCTCTTGAACAACATATATGCTCTGTTTTTAAAAAGGAGATAAATCTTTCTGGAAAGCCATTTAGCAATATTTGTTAAAATAATTTGCTACAAAATAAAACTGTCAACAAAATAACATGTTAAATAGAGAATTTCTCTATTTCTATAGAATGAAAACTATGCAGTGTTTATCCTTTGAGAAGATGAATTTAAAGATATAGAGAACTTCTAGTGGTATAATAAGTAAAGAATGGTTACAAAACAGTATGACAGGGATGACCTCGTTTTTATAAAACTGTAATACACACAACCTGGGTGTGCACAGCGAAAAAACTGGAATAAAATATATCAAAATTCAAGTGGCTTTCTGGGTAATTTTTATTTTCTCATTGTGCTTTTATGAATGTTCCAATTCAACAAGTATGTATGACAATCATAAAAACACTAAAAAAAAATACAGTGGTGGTGGGGCTTCCCGGAGGGCACCTGTGTCATCCCAAGATTTTTCACTGGTGAGTGAGCGCGTGCTCTCCCCTAGCCCCCAGCGCCCTGCCACGCAGCCCAGGGCTTTTTCCCTAGGTTTAGGGGTGGCCTCCTTCGGAGACCCCCCCGCCACTCCCTTTTCCTGGCATAAGGTCCTAGTGGCCCTCATCTGGCTCCAGATGGTAGGTGAACCTGTTCCCTCTTCTCCTAGCTTCCCTGGGATGCGTCCCTTTAAGCACCCATGGGCCTGGGCCAGCAGCTTTTTGTGTATGTCTTTGAGGAAGATTTACCCCTAGCTAACATCCAGTGTCAATTCTTTTTTTTTTTTTTTTTTTGCTTAAGGAAGATTAGCCCTGAGCTAACATCTGTGCCAATCTTCCTCCACTTTGTATGTGGGATGCCATCACAGCACGGCTGACAGTGGAGTAAGTCCACACCCAGGATCCGAACCTATGAACCCAGGCCGCCTAAGCGGAGTGTGTGGAACTTTAACCACTCAGCCATACAACTTTTAGACTTGATTTATTGGGCAATGACTTTACACAATCTTAGCCTTCTCTCCATCTGGAATTGAGCCTGAGAGACTGCAATGTCACATCTTGCCAATAGGTGGTGCTGCCTAACACAAGAGTACTTTTTGCCCAGAGTTTCTGACGATAGATTTCAGGTGTCATGAAAATAATAATTGCTGGAGAGGGCATGCTGACATCACATTGCAACATAAGGGCATGGGGACAAGTTTATCACCTACCAGTACCACCACCATCACCCTACAAGAATAGCCATTTCAAAACCAAACATGGAGGAAGACCAAAATCTGAGAATAAAGACAGTCCTTGAACTTGAATACATTTCATTGTAAGAAAAACTCAGTTGGGCTGGCCCCAGTGGCCTAGGGTTAAGTTTGCACGCTCTGCTTTGGTGGCCCAGGTTTGGGTCCCAGGATGCAGACCTACACCACTTGTCAGTGGCCAGGCTGTTGGCAGTGGCTCACATACAAAAAGAGGAAGATTGGCAACAGATGTTAGCTCAGGGCAAATCTTCCTTAGCAAAAAAAAGAAAAAGAAACCTCAGTTTTGTGGTTCATATTCTTATCATTTCACCTCAGACCAGTGAAAACTTGACCCGAGACCAGCACTGGCCCTGGACTGGCCTTCAGGAACCCCTGCTCTAGCCAAGGATTCCAGGAGTTGGAGGTCCCTCTATTCCCCAAGTTCACATTTCTGTAAATATTAATTTGCTTCAACTTAGGGACACCACGTGTTTCCAGTGTGCAGCGAGACACATCTGCTAGATCCTTCCTCCACTCGTGGCTGCAGTGGAACGGAGCCACCGACCACATCACTTCTCTGCTTCTCTCTCCTCGGCTGTCTCCCTTTGTCTACAGGGTCAAGAGAACTCAGCATTGCACACCAGCAGCTTCATGAGCCAGCCTGCCTCACTCACCAGGATCACATGAAAGCCACCTCCAACCCAACCTCAAAATACAGCCACAGGATGGGCTCCAGCCTCACCAAACGTCAGAGTTTAGGACAAGCCAGTTCCCTCTGCCCGCAATACCTGCGTGCCCCTCACCTTCCTGACACACGCCTATTCTTCCCCAGCAAGCCAGCACAATGCCACCTCCTCTGCTCCCAAGCTACCTGGCACCCAATGACCTTAGAGCACTCACCATCTTGCTATAACGTCACAGTCCCTGCGGCACAGACTGTCTATTTGGCTTGTATCCCCTCTTCAGGGCCTGACTCAGAAAGAACCCAATGAGTCCTCGCTGATTTATTGATTCTCCTTGTTGGCAAACAAGCCTGGGCCGGCTTTTTCAACATCTTCACTTAAGATCTTTTCAATAAACCCAGCAGAGGCTGGTAAAGCTGGCAGGCTGGTTAGAAGTGAGAAAAACAGCAGGAGACTCTAGGGTTTAGGAACTGTGTCCAGCAAGAAAAGCACATCGTGTTTCCTGACCCCCCGTGGGGCCCCCAGATGCTTTGGTGTCCGCCCTTGCTAAAAAAATCTTCCTGACATGTATTAGCTCTGCCATCGTTTACCAAAAGACAACATTTTAAAAATGGAGTCAAACACGTCCAAATAGGAATGATTTGTAGCAAAAGAACAAATTGCCTCCAAAAATATAAAATTAAGGGAAAACGGGAAAGAAGACAGTTGTACACAAAAAGTTGTGGTCAGTGTATAACAAAAGCAAGTGACTCATAGAGACACGCAGGAACACGAAGAAGTAAAATGTGTAACGATTACAGTTTGTTGGGTACTTACCATGGCCCATGCACTAGGCTCAATGTTTACCTACGGGACCTCACTGAATCCTCACCACCATTCTCTAAAGCAAGAATTACTCTCTCAGTTTCCAGGCTCAGAAAGGCTAATAACTTGCAAGATAAAACAGAGCCAAGAATGGAATCCAGGTCTAAAGCCCTAAGGTCACTTAATACCAACTTTTTCCCTTTTATGATAACGTGTTTTACTAAACGGGAGCCACAGACACAACGGAGAGCGACCGAGGCCCATCCTGAATGGCATTTGTTTTGATTTTACTAAACCTAAGACATCAGCTTACTCTCTCATGATTTACTCTTTTCCTAAAGTTCAGATGAGAAGATGGTAACGGCCCAAAGGGCTAATTTCCTTGATCCAGTAATTTCCTAAAACCCAGTAAGAAACCCAAGGATATTAATGGATAGTTCATAGAAATGGAAACGTAAAGGGCCCAACTTATTTTTTATAATGCTTATTCATTCATTAGAGAAATGCAAATTCAAACCAGAGAGACCCCATCTTCCACCATCAGACGGCAGAGCTCAGAGGGCTCCATTATCCACGGGTGGGTGTGACAACTGCAACCATGTCCTCCTGGGAGAGCAGTGCAGCACAGACCCATCAGGACCGCACACACTCTTCGAGGCGGGAGCGCCACTTCTGGGAACTCATCCTTCAGGCTGACTCGCAAGTGAAAAGTAAGCTACAGACGCCATCTACTGCAGCGATGGTTGTAACTGCAAAGGACTGGAAACAACCAAAGTCCCCCTTCACGAAAAGGGGCCAGGTTAAACAGCTTAGGATACAGCCACGCCACCCTACACAAGAACGGGGAGCTCTTTCAGTGTGGCCACGGAGCCCCTCAAAATACGAAGTGAAAACACAGGAAACACAAGAAACCGATGACAAGGGCAGCCTCTGGGGAGGAGGCAGGCGCCGGGGTGGGAGGCTCTACTGTTTACTCTTTAGTACCTTTCGAATCTTGAACTGCGTGAAATATTAGTTATTCAGAAAAACAAAATTAAAATATTTCTACATATTGCAGCCTTTGCTGTTACTGAAGTTTCTGGCCTAGCTCCAGCTGAGCTACGTAGTCTCTCCTGCAGTGCACCCCGCCTTAGGGAGCTCTATCGCAAAAACACAGGATGGTGAGTCAGTGACGACACCAGGTGGCGGCCCTGCAAGGGGTGAAACCCTTCAGGGTCAACCAGGCCTGCCCTTCCTCCCTCTGTCCACAGGTGGTGCGATAAGGCCTGCAGACCTGGGTAGACAGCAGGCACTTGGGGAACCCTCGGGCCTCTGGCTGCTGACCAAGAGGCAAAGAAAGAGGCAGGTACAAGTAAGTAACATAAAATAGAAATTAACTTTATTTTTCTGGAAGAAGCAGGTATCCATAGCTGGGGCAGTAACTTTGGCGACAGAGGCTGGTGGGAAAACACGGAACAGCACAGGGGAAGAGCTGGGTCAGAGAGGAAGCAGTGGTGTCCCTCCAGGGCAGCTGCCCCCTTGGTCTCCTTCCAACCCTGGGGCCTTGGGCCCTGGTCCCTGCCAGAGGACGATCTGGCACCCTTGCTCTGCTTCCTGAGCCACCTCAGGCTATTTCCAGGCACAAGATTCTCAGACCAGCCAAGTCCTGTAACATGTCCATGGCGAGGCCCTAAGTCACATTCTGTCCGACACTCCAACTGCCCACCAGGGGCTCCATGGAGAAGGGCCCAGCCCTGGGAAGGGCCCGCCAGGTGCTGGTCCACCTTTCTGTGTAGCCAACACATCCTCCCTGCCCAGGGTCAAGCCTGGCTTCCCCACCAGCAGGGCCTAGGGACACACTCCAGCCACAGGCCCTGCCGGGCCTGGAGCCAGAGGCAGGTCAGCCGCAGGGCCTACTGAGGCCACCCTCAGGCCTGCCTTCTTGGGGTCCCTTCCCGCACCTTGGCTGGGGGGCACCGAGGGCTGAACTGAAGTTGCAGGGACAGCGCTGGGTGAGGGAGGGACTGGCAAGGCAGGGCTCCCAGCCTCCTGCTGCCTTGGCCTCATTCTGCCACTGGGAGCAGCAGGTGGCAGCAGGTCCTCCCGGCCTGGGCAGAGCATCTCCCCAACCTTGTCAGCTGGACAGGCTCAAGTGATTCCTTCAGGGCACATCCTCGGCTCTCCAGATGTTTCAGCGCCTAAGGATGGGAACCAACCAGAAAGGCGCTCTGTCAACAGAGTACGGAATGTTCAGCACGGGTGGGCACAAGAGGACCTCTCGGTGCCAAGCAAATCAGCTGAAAACTGGTAGTTCTAGGCAATAATTCTGAAACATAGCATCTTGGGATGCCTTTTTTCTTTACCTTAATAAACTAAAAATAAGAGAACAGCAGTCCCGTGTATTAAAGCGTCCGAGGGCGACAGGGACAGTAAAGCCTAAGTTTATTTGGATGCAAGTTAGTGAGAATAAGCCCGAGATAATGGCTAACATTCAGTGATGGTGTCCTGTGTGCCAGACACATGCTGTGTGGAACGACGGACGCTGCCCTCCTCAATTCTGACCACTGCTGTGCGGTGGGCACTCCCACTCCCACACATTTATATACAAGAACACCGAGAAGTGAGCACACAGGCGGAGCTGACGCAATCCATGAGCAGAAGGCTGGGCTCTAACTCGGGACGTCCAATGCCAGAGCCCACAACTCTGAAACCCACACCCCACCAGCGCCTCTCCTGGGATATGCTGGGATTTACCCATTTCACTACTTTCTGATTTGGTAAAACTTTCATATGTATATATACTTATACTATATTATATCTAGACATTTTGTTATATACACACATATGAAAATTTTTTACAGGAAAGGGATTTTTTTCGCTAGACGTTCCTTTAAAAATGTGTTAAAGCTCTGTGTTGGGGCCGGCCCTGTGGCTGAGTGGCTTAGTTTGCGTGTTCTGCTTCCGCAGCCCAGGGTTTGCCGGTTCGGATCCTGGGTGTGGACCTACGCACAGCTCATCAGGCCATGCTGAGGCGGCATCCCACACAGAAGAACTAGAATGACTTACAACCAGGATATACAACTATGTACTGGGGCTTTGTGGAGGAAAAAAAACAGGAAGATTGGCAACAGATGTTAGCTCAGAACCAATCTTCCTCACTAGAAAAAACAAAACAAAACAAAAAAACTCTGTGTTACTTTAAACTGCAATATGAAATGAATAGATGAGAAGTAGTTGTTTAAATCAGGTCCTAAACCCCTGGAGCGGGCTCAGGGGCGCTGTGGGAGAGGCCCAGGAAGTGAGCCCCCCCTGCAATGGGAGGCTCCAATTCCCTTCTTACTCACTATTGGAACCAAGTGCTAGAAAGTCTAAACAAACAGGCTTAGGAGAACCTGTTTCCACCCAGAACTGTCTGCGTGCTGGGATCGGGGCTGCCTTCTCTCCCTCTGGCTGGGGAACCCTGTGTCTCCTGGCTGTGCGTGGCCTTCGAGGTGCTGGACTTTCCCCTGGAGTGGTGTGCCCCGGGACAGCCCTCCAGGGACAGGCAGGTGGCAGGGTGGGGCTTGCTCACTTGTGGTGGGCAGGGCCACAGGAGCCCAGGAGGTGGCAGCCGGCCTGCTCCAGGTTCCAGTCGAACATCTCCAGCACTTTGTGGCACTCGCCTCGCGGCCGCAGACCCAACCCAAAGAGCTGCTCCACCTGAGGAGCAGAGGGTGGCACCATGGGACACACTGGGGCTGAGGGGCACCGGACCAACATGGGGGCAGAGGAGAGCCAGAGGTGGGGGGTGAGGGCGGGGGAGAGCAGCAGAACCAGTCTTCAGGGTCCCTGAAAGCCAGAGTGGGCAGGAGGTGGCGGTACCTTCAGATACTGGGCAGCCCTCTGCACGTTCCAGCTGTGGCTCTGCAGGGCCGCCTGGCACTCCTCTGTGGTCACCCCATGCACCATGGCCTGCAGCTGGGCACACCCACCACCCACCGGTCAGCACCACTTGGGCCCGTTCCTCTGTGCCCCTCGGGCCCATGCCCCTCCTCACTGGCAGCCATGCCTGGCACTCACCATCTGGATCTTATCTGCTGGCCGTCCAGCCTCTGGTCTGTCCCCAGGGCAGCCCCTCTGTGGCAGCCGAGTGGTGGCCCTCAGGGCTGGTGGCCGGATCCCTGGGTTGCTGTTGTTGGTGGAGAAGTTGGCCTTGGGGTCTGGGGCAGCCTGTGGCATCGGTCGAACAGTAGCAGTGGGGGCAGCAGGGGCTGGGGTGCTGGGTGGGGGCAGCAGCAGGGGCACAGGCAGGGGGGCTGGCTCTTCAGGGCTCTGGGCCTCACGCAGGAAGCGCTGGTAGCGCTCCAGATAGGGTGGGCGCTCAGGCAGCAGGTAGTAGTGGGTATTGCTGACCTTCTTGCCATCACGGACGATGGGCAGGATGCAGGGACCAGCCCGTGGGCCAGGGGCCTGGATCACCTGGGGTGTGGCGTACTTGGGGTCCGAGGCGAAGCTTTGAGTGGTGGGCATGGTCTTCCCAGGTGAGCTTGAGAGCCGAGGTGGCAGCGGGGAGCTACCAGGTGGCACCAGGGGGCTGGGGGTCCTCGAGCCTTGAGGGGACAGGGGCTCCCGGGGAGGTACCCGGGGAGGGGAGGCAGGTCCAGGCCATCGCCCCATCTCCTCCTCGCCTGAGGGGGCTGGAGACAGCTCGCCACGTGGGCGTGTGGGCCTCGGGGGGATGGGCACCCGGGGGGGCACCTGGGGCTTGTCGTCACCCGGCGGGCTGGGGGAGGGGCCCAGCGAGCCAGCTGGGACCTGCAGTTGCCGCATGCATTCCTGCTGCAGTGCCTGGAAGATCTCTGCGGTCTGAGCCGAGTCAGGTGGCTTGCTCCCACCCTGGGGTGGGAGGAACAGGTTGTCCTCCAGTGGAGGGAGGAGCCGTGCCTGCTCGGGCACAAAGGCGTAATTGGTCTCGCCCTGGTTGGACCCAGCAGAGACCCCTGCATCCACCAGGGTGCTGTTGATGGAGCAGACCTCAAAGTCATCCTCATCTTGGGCCACATCGTCGTAGGCAGGAGGCGGGGGCAGTGGGCGCGCATCCCAGTCCACCACCGGCGTGGGATGCAGAGGCCGGGGCAGTGCCCGAGTGGGGCTCTGGGGCGGGGTCTTGTCCAGCAAGGAGCAGGCATCCATTGCCAGCTGCGCCAGCGAGGGTGCAGAGGGTCGTGGGGCTGGGACCACAGGCTCCTCGCCGAAGTCAATGAGTGCGACCTCGCCGCTGCCGTGGCCTGCCTTGGCACCTGGCACCCGGGCCGAGGGCTTCGCCAGCCACAGTCCACGGGGCAGGCCTGGCTTCCGCAGGCCCAGCCTCTTGAAGTCGCTGGACAGGGGGTCTTGGTCCTCACTCACAGGGTCGTAGGTTGGTTCTGCAATGGAAGGGAGACCCCGACAGGGAGGCAGCGTTAGGCACTGGGACAGGGAAGGTGGGCTGTGGGGAAGAAAGCCACGTATCCCCCACCAACTCCCCATTCCCAGTTCCCCCGAGGTCAGCCCTCAGCGGCTGAACGTCTCCATGCGCACCGACCCTATTCACACAGGAGGGCCAAACGTTCTCTGGACGCTGTCAGCCCTCTACACAGGCTGGTGACCCCTGCCTCCATCTCGGCTAGAACAAGCAACACCCCACACCTGGCTGCCTCAGATGCTCCCTCCATCAACACAAGACCCATATCCCCTGCTCCTGGGCCCTGGTTAGTAATCCCTCTCCCCACCCCATCACGGCACACCATTAGTGCAGGCAGGGGGCTATGGGGCGTCCCCTAGCATCAAGGGCAACAGAAGTCATCATTGGAGAGGACAGAGCTCATGACCCACCGCCATGAAAGCCCAGACACAGCCTCTGCAGGTCCCAAAGGGAGCGGGGCAGGGCCACGCAATGGCAGAGAGAGGCAGAGGTGGGCGCCAGGACCACACATGTGTTCCAGAGGCCCAGGCCTTTGGGGTGGGGGGCGAGGCAGGCATGCTGGGCCGGGTCAGCAGCCAAAGCTCCCAGCACATCTTTGCTCCCCTCCCGCCAGCCAGCCCGCCAGGGCCCTGTACCTTCCAGGAGGAGAGGAGGAATGAGAGGAGAGAGGGGGCGGGGGCCAAGGCACCGAGCGCAGCCCCACTTACTCTGAGTGAAGATGGTAGGCTGAGGTGGGCGAGGTGGAGGCTCCCCTGCAAGAAAGGCCATGCGGAGAGCAGAGGAGGGCCAAGCAGAGAGACAGAGGACAAGGGAGGGAGGACAGAGCCAGACGAGACGGCAGAGTTGGGAGGGGGGGTGGGGAGAGAGAGAGAGAAGGAGAGCCGTGAATAGGGGCGAGTGACGTAGAAATTCAACAGCAATGGGAAGCAATGGGGCGGCAGGATGGGAAAACCGTGTTCCGGAACGACAGTCCCAGGATCCGGGAGATGGATGAGGCTCCTGGCCAAGATGAAGGCCGTGGGGTGGTTTTGGCTCGGGAGAGGAGAACAGGATTAGAGGGCAGTGAGGAAAGCCAGGATCTGAGCACGGCGGGAAGGAGGAGGGAGGAGGGAAGCTGAGGCGGGCAGGCCAACGCAGGAGCAACCGACCGAGGATGCCCACCTCGGCGGATACAGCTGCCTCTCATCTTCCACCCCACGCCCAGCCAGAGCCAGGGACACAGCTGTCCCCCTGCTGCCCTGGCCCAACCATCCCAGAGCCAGAATAGCCGGCTCAGGGCGGCCTGAGGAGACAATGCCCCTTCCAGGGAAGCTGAAGCGCCAGGGGATGTCAGGGAGTCGGGCTCTTACTTTTTCCCCTTCCCAGATGCTGGGCAGGTTGGGAGGCGCTCAGTTCCACACTCAGCAGGTCAGGAGGGTCCATGGGGTTTCCCAGATACAGCCTGTAGGGAGAGAACCAGGTCAGAGGGTGGGGGGAGCATATGGAGCGGTGGCAGCGAGGAAACCCCTACAGGAGATGCCAGGCCTGTCCCCTGGGGTCAGGCAGAAAACAAACACCTGAGTGTCCAGGGGACCATCTTGTCCTAGACCCCTGCAGACTTGGGTCTGGAGCACAGGACTTTCAACTCCCAGTAGCTCCCTTCTGCGGATCTAAGCTGTCCCCAGGGAAGGGTATCGTGGAGAGAGGGCAAAGAAAGAATCCCTGACTGCAGGCTGAAAAGCCCAGGACTGCAGGGGCTCCAAGAACACCCTACAAGGGCAGAGCTGGCCCTCTGCAACCCCCCGGCCCCCCAACCCACACCTGGCAGCCACCTGCTGACACTCTGTTCTCTCCTGCCAGGTCCAGGGGCATCGGGGCTGCATTCCCCTGGTCAGGATGGGGAGGAGGCATCCTTTTGCCCCACTGCCAGGAGGTGGGGTAGGGGCAGGGCCACCTGTCCTGCTCTCAATTCACTCTCAAACCCTGTGCCGACTGTCAGGATCTGGGACTTAGTCACTAGGGCTGATTAAAGCCCAGAGGAATGGGGCTGGGCCGGCCACGGCGCCAGGAGCAGGGCAGAGGGCGCTGGGCCTCCTTCTGGGGGGGGTCGTCTGTGCTCTCCTGCCCCAATTCCCTCAGGCCCTCGCCTGGCCCTTGTAAGTGAGAGACACAGGCCACCCTCCAAGAGCTTAGTGTTCTGGTGTGTGGGGGCACAGGGGTCAAGGGCCTGCTCCATCATGCTTCTCAGGGCAGGAAGCTGTATCAGGAGAAGTCAGAGGAGAAAGGGCTGCAGAGAGCCAGGCATGGCAGCCCCCTGGGGCCAGCAGAGAGGCATGGCAGCCTGGGCTGAGGAGCTGCCAGGTGGCTCCCTGGGGCGGGGCACCCAGGAAGTGACTAATTCTTCTCCTCTGTGTCCTCCCCAGAGGCCTCTCCATTGACCTCATCCTTTCACTTAGAGGAGACGGAACTCCCCTCCCGGGTACAGAGTGAGCTGCTGCCTAATATTCCCTCTGAAGTGTCCCCACAGTGAGTTCTTTCTGCCCTTGTGCCCCTGGGCCTGACCCAGCAGCTCCCATCTCCAGGACTCTGGTACTCCCAGCAGGAGAAGGGAAACTGCCACTCAATTGCTGGGGTCACAAGGGAAACTTTCCTACTAACGCTTCCAAAGGCTATGCCCAAGTCCATTTCCCTAGGGCCAGTGTGCCGGGGTGCCAGGCTGTGGCCCCTGGAGGCCTGTCCACCAAATGGAGTGTGGGTCCATCCTTTGAAGCTCCTAACCCAAGCTCTGCCAACAGGGAAAACCTGCTGGACAATGACAGACTGTGCCCCATGATGTGACAGGGACCTCAGAAGCCTAGGGGTTGCTGGCTGGTGCCCAAGGCAGGGTCCTGCCCCGTACTCACTCGTCAATCTTGTCGGGGAAGCCCCAGCAGTGGCGGGGGTCGCTGTCACCATGCCCCGTGTGGATGAAGCTATTCTGCAAGGGCTGGCTGATGTCCTGGGCTGAGAGGCCGGCCACGGAGGTCACCACATTGCGAGGGAAGGGTCCCACACACAGTGTCCGCGTGTTCTGCCCACGCCACCAGTAATTCTCAGCCCTGCCCAACAAAGATGACATGGTGAAACCCAGGGCATGGTGGGATGGCCCCAAGGAGTGGGACCCTTTTCATACCAAGCTCTCTTTAGCCAAGATATCTGACCACCTTGGCAGAAGGGAACACAAGGGCTAAGGTCCTAGGATCGGTGGCCACAATCAGCCCACCTCCTTCTTAGCAGCCCCCCAGGATCTGCCTCTCCCCCAGGACAGGGCCTGGCTGTTTGCATACAGCCTTTTCCCTAAGCTACCTACGTGGGTCAGACAGCTTTTCCTACAGTTTACAAATAAGGAAACAGGTTCAAACAAGTGACGTGACTTGCCGACAGTGGCCAGAGAGATCGCAGCAGACCCAGGATTCAAATCCAGTTGTTGGTATGTAAGCCAGCACCCTTCTCACAGTACCACCTTCCCTCCCTCCTCCCCTCTGGCAAGGCCTGGGCCCCTGTCTTCTTCTGACCACCCAAATTCATTCTTCAACCAGTTCTGGGAGATCTGAACTGCCAGGGCCCAAGGGAGCACCATGCCCTTAGCACTGGGCTGGGGCCAGGCCCTCCAACCACGACCCATCTCCTGCACACAGCCCTTCACGTGTTTGGAAGCAATCTACGCCTTCATGCCACCAGTTTACACGTCTCCAGTGCGTTCCACCACCTCCTGGCAGGGCTGTGGGACCCTCGCCCTTGCCCCCATCTCCCTCATTGGGAGGAGCTCTACTCTTGTCTTAAACAAGGGGTCCAGAAGGGAGCCTAGCCTCCCAGTGTGGCTGGACTGTGGGACCACCAGCTCCTTGCACTGACCTCAGATACAAAATTAGTTGACTAGGCCTAAGCCTGGACCTGGGGTGGGGTTAGGCAGACAAGAAAGAACAGAGTGCCCTCCTGGACACTTCGAATGCTAAGAGCCAACAGGCTGTGAGGCTCCTGTATCCGCCACTGGGATCACTCACGCCTGACAAAGTGGGCAGAATCTGAACTCAGGCAGAGGTGGCGACAGCCTCGTGCTGCTGTGGTGGACACATGTGGCACCAAGCTGCATGCCCTCACTGCAAACCCCCACCTGTACGTCACCTGTCCACCGCCAGGAGCGTACAGAAAGGTCTCCTCCAAACAGCAGCCAGACCAGAGGGGCTGGGGGAGGCTGCAAGGCCTGAGAACCTGGACCCTCCCACTGGGGCAGCAAGACCCCCAAACAGCCTGTTCCAGAGACCAAAAGTCGAACCCCACGACACAGCAGTCCTTGGGGAGCCGAGAGGTGGGGTGGGGGAGGGGGAAGGGCCGAGCCTCCTTGTAAACAGGGCCACTGAGCGGCCCACCAGACACAGCAACCCTGTGATTACCACCCTGCCCTCGGGCGGGACGGGCAGGAAAGGAAGGAAGAAAGGACAACACCCAGGAAGGGACAAAGACCATCCAAAAATAGCAGGGCCACTCCAAGGAAAGAGCCCCCCACTCAGGGCTGGCTGAGGTCAAGGCCCTCCCTTGGAGCAGGGTGGGAGGAAGGCCTAGCAGCAGGGGACCCCGCTGCTGCTCTCCCGCAACACCCACTGGTGACCTGGGTTCCGCGTGTCCCTCCGCGGAACTGCCTCAGACACCAAGCCCAGGGCTGGACGTTGGACTCTGCTCTCCACACCTCTCCAGAGGTGCTCATTAATGGGGGCGGGGGGAGAAACGCAGCCGAGGCAGAGATGTAGCACAGAGCAGAAGGGATTCACGTTCAAGGCCAGGTCTACCCCATGACCACACCCTCCCTCTGTGGACCCTGAGCAAAGCCAGACTGACAGGAGGTCACTCCCTCCACTCTTTTCCTTTTGCCAACACAGCCACGCTCCTCACACAGAAGCCTCCTTTGGACCCCTCTCTGAGAGGCAGAGGAGACGCCAAGCCCACCTCCCTTATTAGAGGTATGGCTAAGGCAAGAGCCCCCAGTGACTGCTGGGAGTGATGCCACTTCTCAAAAACGTCTTTGCTCCTGGGGGAGGGGGAGTCAGAGCGCAGACTATGCGTATGGAAGAGACCGCCTTGGGAATCTCATCCCAAGCACACTCGGAAGCAGCATCCTCCTGACAAGGTTCCAATGTAACTTCTGAGATGGCCAACGCTACACTGCACTGCCCAGCAGTCCCCTCTGGGGCTCAAAGGGGCCAAGGTACCAGCAGCCAGAGAGAACCAAGGCGACCCCTTCCCACTCAGCCTGATCTGGCCACACCCTCTCTTTCCCCACCCCCAGGAGAACAGGCCAGAGTCTCCCTGCCAACAGGAGGGCCGGGCCATCTGGTATTCACCACAGCAAAGACAGACACAGACACGGTCCCCAGGGAAGTGAGCAAAGGGCCCAGCACCTCCAGCATGAGCTCTCTATTTCCTGCGGCAGCCTGTCAGCATCCTGGGACAAGCAAGATGTAAGGCAGCGCTGAGAAACCAAGGCCTGGGCCAAGAACTGCCTAAGGCTGCCATGCTCCATCAGGGACCACCCTCTGGAAATGTCAGCCCTTGTCCCAGTCCTGGCCTAAGGGAGTCCAGAAATGGCTGACAAAGGTTGCTTAAACTTTCTGCTCAAAACACCAGGCCACCCACTTCTCTGTGAGTGTCCCAGGCAGCCCCTGGCCTCAAGGGACAATACAGACCCTTGCTTCCCCCTCCCCCACCCACCACAGGAAGCAGAGGCTCCAGGCACCAGGCCAGGCCAAGGACCTGCAGATGGATTTCAAAACCTCTGTCCCCCTTCTCCAGTTCTGTAAAAACAGACCATGAAAGTGCTGCCAGCATCCCAGCCTCCAAATAAGACCCTCTGGAAAAGAGCAGCCACCACTGTCCCTCGGTCTAAACGGAGCCTCACACGCTTGGCTGACAGAGCATCTGGGTGTCCTCTCTCTGTCCCCTGCCTGGTCCCCCAAGAAGCACTGAGCCTATAAAGTACATTAGAGCCAAGGGCTAGGGGAATCCCAGACTCTGGACTAGGAAACAGATACTGGAGACAGATCCACAAGCAGGGATCCGAGACTGACAGCAAAGCACAGATATGGAGAAAGCTGAGAGCAGGTGGAGAAACAGACAGAGAGCCACATCTACAAACCCAGACTCAGGGACACACAACAACAGAGAGCCCATCCACCCGAAGACATGGAGACAGAGCCAGCCAAACAAACACAGATATTCAGACACCGAGAAAACAAGGAGGCAGAGGTCAAGCTGTGGTACCACCGACACACAGCCCCACTCCCAAAGCCTCACCGGCTGTCGTGGCCTCCTGCCCCTCACCTCCCACCTCCTGAGCAGCTCCAGGAACCAAGTGCAGGCGCTGTGGTCCAAGTCGGGCTGGTGGCCCTGGAGGAGGAGCCCAGCGAGCCCACACTGGCAGGCAGCAGCAGAGCCAGCAGCTGGGGCCCAACCGGAGCCTATGACGGAAGGGCTGGGCAGGCCACGCCCACAGTGGCCTCCCAGGAGGAGCGGCTCCCCTGACCCCTCCTAAGGCCTGCCTCGCCTCCAGTGGTGACCCAGCTCCAGAGACACACACCCCAAAAACACATGAAGCTCCTGAGTCACCCCCTGGGGAACATGGGGCCCTGGCACACAGGCCCCCACTGGGAGCAAGGTATGGAGGAAGTAAAGACCTGGGGACTACATGGCACTACAGGCGTCAGGTCCAAGGTCCTCTGGCTCCCGGAGGTGGGAATGGTGGCAGGCTCAGACTTCTGGCATAAGGTCCTGCCATGCACCTCCAGAGGGGCCCTCAGCCTAGTCTTCCTATTTCCAGACTGTTCCCCAGAATGCCACGCCTGCCATCCCTGCCTTGGCCCCTCCGCTCCAAACCACAGACTGTATTCCTTCCTGTCCCCCAGGCCTCTCTTCTTCTAGAAGCTTTCTGCTTCTGTCCACCACCACTGACTCCCCAACCATACCCCTCCCCCAACACAACTTGCTGGTATGTCATTCTTAGTCCCAGATACTGGGCCCAAAGGCAGGGGGAGCCCTTGGCTGGGGAAGAGATGCTGGGGCCACAGTGGGTGCAGGTCATGTTCCTCCACAACCAGCCTGATTCCAGGGCCTACTCCATCACTCTGACTCAGACCCAGAGGCTCTCCCCTCTCACCAACCCCCATGAGGCACAATGTCTAACCAAAGGCCCCAGACTCCCAAACCTGAAGTCCAGGGAGAAAGGGCTCTGTGGGAAGCAGCCGCTACCCTCATCCCTGTCTGGCTCTGAGTCAGAGGACCTGGGAACGCAGGGAATTTCCTCTGCCTCACTCCTCTTCCTGGTCCTCCATGCTCACCCCCTACCCCAAAGGCATCTCAAGCCTGCCCTGCCCCAACCAGTTCCTCAGACACCCTGGGGATCAGATAACAGAGGGTGGGGTGAGGGTGGGTGGGGCTTCCACAGTAGGCGGCTTGAACCGCAGGGGCTACGGGTAGGAGACAGTGACTCAGGAGATGCTGCCTGTGGGCAGAGATCCATGTTGCCAGGTGTGAGGAGGAGGAAGGGTTCAGGAATAGAGGCCCTGCGAGAGGAGCCTGGGCAGTAGCAGGGCGGGGGGCTGTGGATGGACAGCAGAAGATGGAGGGGAGCCCTGGGAGAGAGTAGTGGGGCTCAGTGGGAGGGCAGAGGCTGCCAGGAAGAGGGTGGGGCCGCTCTGGGTACTGAAAGGCACCCAGGTGGGCAGTCCAGAGTCTTTATCCTGGGAGGAGGCAGGGAGGGGAGGGGAGGGGAGGATTAGAGAAGGAATGTTAGGAGTTCCAGAGTCCCCAGCTGTGGCCTTGAGGCCAGGCTCAGCCACTTCCTATGCCTCACCTAACACCACAAGGGCAGTTTGGCCCTGACCCACACAGCCAGGGCTAGAGTCCAGTGGGAACAGGCGGTGGTGTGGCGGGGTGGGGGTGGTGATGGCAGCCAAATCCCCTGGGAGCGGCGGCACCTGGATACCAGGGGCGGACACAGGCCTGTCCTCCTCTCCCGTGGCATGGCTCAGGCCCACCACAGCCTGCGGGTTGCTGGGGGACTTTGGAGGCAGAAGAGCTCTTGCCCACAGGGCACCTTCAAGGCAATGCCGGTGCAGTCCCGTGCTCCCTACCTCCCCTCGATGACGGTGATGACATCGTTCATCTGGATATGCAGCTTGTCTGGTTCTTCAAAGTCCTGAAGGGCCCGCATGTCAGTGGGCTGGGCCTGGGGGCAGAGACAGGTCATTGCCCTGCCCAGGACCGACCCCTGATTGGGCCACCAATCCCAGCCACCATGGGCAGACAGGCCCCCACCTCCAGTAGGAAGTCCCGCAGGGCCACAAAGGTGGGTCTGTCCTCTGGCTTGTGAGCCCAGCACTGGACCATGACGTTGTAGATGTCCTGGGGGCAGTCCTCGGGCCGGGGCAGGCGTTCCCCTTCCTTGTCAATCTTATGCAGGATCTGGTGGTGGGGTGGTGCAGGCTGAGGACGAGCAGAGCCCCAGCTCTTCACTTCTCACCTTCCCTCCAGCTCACGGAACAACTAGAGCTACAGGCCACCATGCCTGCACCCCAAAGAAGAGGTCTACCTATGTCAGGGGGCCAATCCCTGGGCCTCTGACCCTTACCCCGTGGGTCTAGGGCCTCCCGACAGGTGGCTGCAGCAAGGGCTAAGAATGTGAGCAAAGCCCAGTCTGTCACTCTCCTGATCACTCGGGGCCCTTCTGTTTGCTCAGCTATCCAAGAGGTCATGCAGACACAGGGCATCGGGGACGGGACTCCAGCAGACAAGAGCCAGTTCCAAGGGGACCAGGTTGGAAGCGAAGGATCAAATCAATGCTTGCCCTCCCCCAACCCTGTGGGGAGCACATCGCCAGCCCCCTCACCTGACTGCCATTGAGGCCAATCCAGGGCTCCTGGCCATAAGTGAACATCTCCCACAATGTGACCCCAAACATCCAGGTGTCACTAGCATGGGAGAAGGTACGTGTCTTCAGGCTCTCGGGGGCACACCTGGCAAAGGCAAGGGTCAGACAGAAGAAGGTATCTCAGGGAACCACTCACATCAGCCCCAATGGACGTAAAATGCTCATTCAATAAGAGTGCTGTTGCCCCATCTGCCAGGCTCAACAGCAGGAGCTGGGGAAACAGTACGACGTGGACAGGGCAGGACTTCTTGACTGTGGGGGGCACAAACTTGGAGAAAATCATCTCTGCTCAGATCTCTTACCCACATGCAGCCTGGGATGGGGAGACGGTGAAGGTCCCAGGTGAGGGAAGCAGGGAAAGGAAGAAGGTCAGAGGCTCCGGGAGGTGGGAGGCGGATAAGGTCTCAGGCTGCTTTCTAATTGTGGTGGGAGGATGACAATTTCCAGATTTTGGGCAGGAGCCTAGGATTTGGGTCACTTCAGCAGGAAGGTGTGGGTGGGAAATTTGGATAGGGCCTGGGGAAGAACCAAAATGGGTGGGAACAGCCACACTGGCTTCACCCAAACATCCCCACACTCGGTCCAGGACTCCCTCTTGGGGGAGGAAGAGAACCACCACTGCAGGGAAGCCAGCAAAGGGGGTTCCAGGGTGGGCTGAGGCAGAGAGTAAGAGGACTCTGCCCTAGGTGGGGAATCAGAAGATCGTTCATGAGACTGGAGAACTGGCCCTGCCACACAAAGGGGTTGGGACCTAGGGAAAGCCACTCAAAATCTCTAAGCCTTGTGTTCCTTGTTTGTGAAATGGGAATAACAATAATCTGCTCACTTCACTGAGTTGTTTGCAGGGGGCTGCATAAAAAAATGTGACCTTGTAATTTACCATCTGAACCAGGACGCTTGAGTATGGAAGGGGGTGCTACTAATTACTCCAGGACAACAGGCATAATCCAGGAGGGACAGTCACCCCAGGTGTAAAGTCAGTCAGTTATTAATTAGGGTGACTGTCCATCCTGGATTAGAAGGGCCCTCTGGCAAGCAGAACTAGACTGACTCCTCCCACCCCAAAGCAGGGAGACCACACTCCTTCGGGTGCTTCAGACACCAGAGGACCACAACGGTCTCAGCACAGGATAAGCTCACACAGCAGGCAGGGCCAGGTACCACCCCAGCATGCAGGTGAACATCCCTGGTGACAGTCTCCAAAGCCCAATGTGGTCTGTCCCTGCCTGCCACTAGCTGTACCTGGAACGTGCTCACCAACCAGTATTTGCCTGGTTAACTTCTGCTGATATTTCAGGGGCTTAATGTTGAATTCTCCAGGAAGCCTCTATGAGTCCCCACAGCACCTATCCCGGTGCATTCCAGTACCTGGCACATGAGCCCTCAAGAATTCCTGGATGGATGAGTGAATGGATGGGCACACAAGAAGGGCAGCCCAGGCCCAGAACAGACAACGGCTGTAGTGAGTATAAAGGCCCTGGAAGCTCTGAGGTCTGGGTGTGCAGGGGACAGGGTGGGGCAGGGTGGGGTCCAGGCCCTGTGAGCTGGCAGCACCTGCCCCTCACCAGGCAAAGGGCACCTTGCGATGCTCCTGCATGACGTAGTGGTCGTCATTCTGGGGTAGTGCTCGCATCAGCCCGAAGTCCCCGATCTTGACCAGGTCACGGGTGGCCAACAGCAGATTGCGGGCAGCCAGGTCACGGTGAATAAAGCGCTTGGACTCCAGGTAGCCCATGCCCTCAGCCACCTGCACAGCATAGCGGCTCAAGGTACCCAGGAGGAAGTGGCCCTGATGCTTGCGCAGCCGGTCCAACAAAGATCCCAGAGGCGCCAGCTCTGTCACCTGTGGCCACAGAGGAGGCGGGAAGAAAAAGCGTGACTAAGCCCTGCCCCTCCCTCAGCACCCCATGCTGGGCTCCCAGTTGCTCTCCTGAAAACCTAGATCTGCTCAAGCCATATTCAATGCTCCTACCTAGCCTGTCCTCTGGGGACCTCTAGGAGTCCCACAGCTTCTCAATCCCTTCCCTCCAGGCAATGTGGGAAACTGAGGCCCAGAGAAGCAACCCAAAGAGCCTCAGGTTAGAAATTCCAAAAACTAAACTCTAGGGCCACCCTCTCCCACGAGTATAACTCTCTGCCAATGAACATGAGCAAAATCCAGAGGTATACGTGGGCTCCAGCGCACACAGTCAATTCTGGGCCAGGCCTGTTAACCCCTTTCCCGTATCAGGTGGGGACCAAAGCAGGATCTGGAGGACTTCTGACATTCGTCAGGATGAAGAGAGTGACCACAGCACAGGCAGGAGGAGGGGCAGACCTGGGGGCCCAGAGCCCAGAGCCCTTCCCCATACTCACCATCTTCATGGGCGGTGTGAGCACCACACCGTAGAGGCGAATGAGGTTTCGATGGTCAAGCGAGTGCATGGCATTGACCTCCCGGATGAAGTCGTCCATGGCCTCTGGCTGGCTCAGCACATCAGGCTTCAGGCACTTCACAGCCACACTCACCTGCCCAGAGTGGGACTGAAGGGAGTCAGGACAGGCCCTAGCCACCAACACTGAGCTGCTCCTCCCTCCAACTCAGCTCAAACATCCCTGCCTCAGATCTGCTCTTCCAGGCAGGTGATGGTGTCACAGGTGCCTGTGGCCTGGCTGACCCCCAGGGGCCATCAGCTGGGCCTCCCTTCCTCGGCAAATGCCCAGGTTAAATAGCGACCATAAGGTAAGAGATAACCAGTACGATGAAAGAATATTAAAATGTCATAACAAAATGGAATATTAAAAGTGTTTATGGTTTAAAAGTAAAATGTTTTAAATAAAATGCCCAAAAACTAGTCTATGGTGACAGACATCAGAATAGCGGCTTCCCTTGGAAGAAGGGGCTACACAGTGGAACAGAGATGAGGGAGCCTTCCAGGGAGCTGGAAATGTTCTAGGTCATGATCCGGGCAGTGGTGACATGGGTCCAGGCACACGTAAAAATTCACTGAGCTGTATCCTCAAGAACTGTATGCTTTATTGTACTTATTATTGTATTTTAAATACGATGCCAAGACCAAAGGGCAAGATTTAAAAAGTTGTATCCAAAACGTGTACCTTAACTAAATTCAACAATACACCCTAGGAGGGAGAAAAGGCAGAAATGCTAACTCTGCTTCCTCTGAGTAACGGGATTATGGGCAATTTTTTTTTCTTAGTTTTTAAATAGTCCCCAACTTTATAATAAGCAAATGATTTTTGTAATTGAAAAAAGAAACAGATGTGTCTAGTTAAACCGGAGCATGGACTCCAGGGTGAGTCACTTTGCAACCTATCACCAGCTCACTTCACAACCCAGCAGCGTGGACAGATCCACCTAGAGGGCAGAGCAGGGCCTCACCCCACAGGACCCAGAAAGCTCACCGTCTTTCCCGAGGGGGCGTCCCACTCGCCCCTGCGCACCACGCCAAAGGAGCCATCTCCCAGTTTCTCGAAGAGATGCAGGTCCTTCTCCCCAATGAGGCAGGTGAGGCTCTGCAGAGGCCCCTCACCTGCTGGGCCCCCTGGGGTGGGTGAGGTCTTCCGGAAGGTGCTCTGAGAGTGATGAGCCGGGAATTCAGCCTCCAGCCGCTTTCCACTGAACACCTGTTTGAAGGCAGCCAGGGGCCAGATGGAACACTGAAGCCCCAGGGCTAGTCATTCAGTCCCGCCCCACTGGGTCCTCGGCTAGGCCTCTAGATAGGTCCTGGCTTTGCCAAACTGGAGGCCCACGGACCCTCTGGACCACACCCCCAAATGGAACCCACAGTGTGGTCTCAGGGTGTGCACCAGAAATGGACTGACAGGCATGTAGCTTGTGGCCTCACACCCAGCTGTGGGGTCAGAGACAACTCAAAGCCACTCCAGGCACCACCTTCTGCCCAACCCGTCCCTCCCTGTCCCCCCTACCCCGCACAGTCTCCAGCCCCTAACCCGAGCAGATGGGCAGGAGCCTGAGGGGCCCTCCACAAACACCTCCCTGTCCATTTTTAGCCCTGGCCCCTTCTCTGAGTTGCCCATTTGGCGCTGTCTGTCCACCCTCCCCAGGGAGTCGGCTGCCCTTCATCCTGCCAGCGGAGAGGATAATTTGAGCCTGACACTGGACCGTGAGTGTGTGCAGGGCGGGTGCAGATGAAGCAAGGCTTTGCTAGGGAAGGGCCTGGGAAGACAACTGGGCCTCTGGAGGGACGCCTAGAGCTGAGGCTCAGAAAGAAGGAAAATTAGGGAGGACTCTGCAGCCTGGGGTGGAAAGGGAAGGGCTAAAAGTCAGGGGACAGGAGGAAAGAGGCCCTGAAGGTCAGAGCTGGCTCCATCAGTGGCCACTCCCACCAGGGCACACAAGGCCATGGCTTCAGGCTGCAGACTGTGCCCAGTTGGGCCCCTGCCTCCCAAGGTTGGCAGAGCCTGTCTGTATGGGGTAGGAGGCATCTCCAACCTGGGGGCCTCTACTGGCTGCTGCTCCATCCCTCCTCCCAGTAACCAAGATCCCTTATGTTTACAAGCAATGTTCAGCTGACAAGGCCCTTCACAGCCTTTATCTCAAGGGACCTCCCCCACGGCCCTGTGAGGTGAGCTGGGTGATGTGGCCAGCACCGTTTTACTGAAGACATGCCTCAAGTCTGGCCCAGGGACCTCCTGCAAGTCAGGGGTAGATCCAAGACCCTGAATCCTGGCATACCACACAGCTCTTCCTCCCACCATCACCCGCCCCACACACTCCTCCTTCCCTAAAACCTGGGCAAGGGACCAGGACAGTGTCCCCAGAAAAGGCCACAGGATCCCAAGAGACAGCCCCTTTGCCAGATGGCAGCCAGGAAACCTCTACTGCCCAATCGAGGTCCAGCTGTTCTGCCCTGCCCGCCCCCCACCCCAGCCCTGAGGCCAGAAGTGGGGAGGGAAGGCCCTGGCTGGTTCACTTCCTCCCACATTGTCTTCCAGACAATGGGCAAAGTTCCACTGAGTCAGACCAGGCACTCACCACTACAGAGACCAAAATTAGGGCAAAGGGCAGGGGGGTAGGCTGCGGGGAAGGATGCTGTCAGCAGGGCCAGATGACCAGAGAAACCTCTACAGACTAGGGAGGGGGAGGAGGGAAGCACAGCAAAGATGTCCTGGGTCCAGACAGTCCCCACCACCCCACGCTGGACACCAGCCCCAACACTCAGACAGAGCAACGGCTCCAGTTACAGGGCACTTGTCAACGAGTGCCCAGCACCACCGCACAGCAGGAGGGACGTGAAACCATGGCTATACGCAGGCTGCTCACATGCCGTCTCTGGCGGAGACAGACACTCAGCCAGGCAGCTCTGCAAGTACCCTGCCCGATAAGACCCTGGAGGAGGGAGGTCAGTACAAAGTGTGAGATTATACCTGCCCGGGAATGCGGGAAGGTTCCCAGGACTGACACCAGAGTGGGGCCCCACGAGGCTGCCCACCCCATCTCACACACCTTGCTCATCCAGGACTTGCGTTTGCACATGGCCTTTCTCCTCTTCACAGCCTCCCACAGCCGCCGCTGGCCTGTGGGGAGGGAAGGGGAGCCATGTGGTTAAAGTGGCTCACAGCCCACCAGGAGGCTGCTGCCCACCTGCAGGCGTCCTCGCTCCCCCTGAGGTGGGTCCACCACTACATACTGCCCAGCACAATGACACCAAGGAAACAAACCATCCCAACCAACCAGGGGCGGCAATTAACCAGACGGTCACTGCATTCCACTTCTACACAGGGGTTCTCAAAACTAGGAGGAGGAGTTTAACCACCAAAATTGAACAGAAGTGCTCTTTTCCCTACTCTCAAGGAAAAAAAAAAATCAAGGTAACGGATAGAATTTTCCCAATTTTGAGTTTTCTCTCATATAATTTTACTATGTTACTGCCATCAGCACCAAGTATCCAGGCCAAAAGCAGCATGAGGGTCTAAGTCAGCACATTATTACTTATTCAGCTATTTTAAGTTGAACGCACCCATAAGTTTCTAATGTTCTACAAAAAACACACTGACTTCTAGATGCACAATCACCACTCTTAGGATCAATACATAGAAAAGAAATGAGTTCAACTTAGAGAGCAGATCTTTGTGAGAGAGACAAAGAGAGAAAGAGACAGATTAAGAGAAAATCAGCAAACCATCTGAGGGCTTGTAATCTTTCCTTCTCCATAGAGATCGCTGGACATCGACCCCTCTGGTGTTCAGAATGGTGAAAAGAACAGACTCAATTCTACTAGGGAGTGGGGAGGGGGGTTTCTAACAGAGGAGGAGATGGAGGAAATACATCCTACAAACATCCAAACAAACAAAAAGGGGTGTGTAAGTAATTCTGAGGAGCCAGAGCTGTAAGTGACGACTCCTCAAACGCCAATTCAGCTTCACAAGTGCACACTGTCCTCACACACTCACTGTGGGCAGCATCTCCTGCTGCCCCTCCACCCCACCTCGGGGGTTCTTGGACAGCAGCTAGGCCACCCCATGGAATAAAGGGGGCAGGGAGGGCTCTTTCATGCAGTTGGTGGTCCTGAGGATAGAGGAGGTAAATGGCAACCAAGGCCAACTCAACGGCCCCACCTACCAGGCCGGCCCATGCCAATCTTCTCCAGGTCCTCATTCTTGACATACTCAAAGTGGGACAGGCGGGTAACATTGAGGTCGTCGCGGAGCCGCAGGAAGTACTGTTGCAGCTGCACCTCGGACAGCAGCTCCAGCAGCCAGCCCGTGCCCTCCTCCGGCTGCATGCTGCTGCTCCCCAGCCTCTGTGGGGAGGGAAGAATGGCTCAGGGACCAAGGGATGCAGGGAGGTAACAGGGGACGCTGCCTCGAGTGCCCCAGACTCACCCACATCCTACTACACTGCTGCGGGGAAGGACTCAAACCACCGTCTTGCTCCCCCAAAATGGCTGTACAGAATGCCTGGACCCACCTGCCCCGCTTCCTGCCAGCAACAAAGGTAGATAAAGGGCAGCGGGGATAGAGCCCCCGCCCTGGAGTCAGGGTCTTGCTCTCAAAACCTGTGATCCACGGCCAAATGACCTGAGGTTGACTCCTCTGTTCTCAGGTTCCCCATGGGCTCTTAAACTCTCCTGGAGTCACAGCCCTTTGAGAATCTGATGAAAACTATCGATTATGTCTCCAGGCAAATATATATTCTCAATCATAGAGTTTTAATGAAAAATTTGGGGGGAGGATGCAGTGGTTGCAGTGTCCCTTGAGACCCATCCATGGGCTTCCCAGACCTGATGGACCCCGCAGAAAGAGCTCGGGACTAGACAAGCTCTAGCTGAGTTCCTCCCAAGGCCTGACATTGCCAGAGCCTCTCCCCTAATCCAGAGACCACTCCACAGGCCAGCACTCGAGTGCCTCCAGGACCACGGGGAGGGGAAGACAAGAGGGAGGGCAGGGGCTCAAAGAGCAGCACTGCTCAGCTCCCGTCAATGGCTGACACAACAGACTGTGTGGCCCAGTGTTGTCAAAGCTTTCAACTGTTTCAAGAAATACCAGAAATCAATCTGTATGTGAAACCTCGCCATTAAAAGTTTTTTTGGAAAGGTAATATATGCACATGGTAAAATATTCAAAGGGCACACAGGAACCATAAAGTCTTATTCCCTCCCTCACTGCACAGCTGCCTAGCTCCCCATCCCCACAGCCGGCTGCCATCAATGGCTCTTAGTCTCCTTCTAGATTTCGCTTTTCCCCCACATAAATATTCACGTTACCCACACCATTCTGTTCTTTGTTTTCACTAAACATTATATCTTCCTCTTGACTTTTTAACTATGTCAACAAATTTATGTTTGAAATATACACACACACGCAATGTGCTGGCCAAACAGAACACACATGCAGGCCACAATCAGCCAAAGGGCCACCAGTGAGTGACCTCTGACTTACACTCTCTTGGGCCCAGAGAAAGAGGCCAGTGGCACCCTCAAAGCTAAGCAGCCTGACCCACCAGACACCAAACCCATCCCTGTCCAAATAAGACATTCGGAGCTCAGGACTAGGCCAAGGCCAGCCCCTGACCTGTGTTCAATCCCCACTGAGAAAAACAGGCAGGAGGGAAAAGGCTAGCTGCCCTGTGACCCCCCCTCCTCCCCAACTTGGAGGTGGCCTTGTTCCCCAGCTCTCAGCACAGGTTGCACTAAGAGAAGCAGGCGCTCACAGTCCAGGCCCAGCATGAGCCTCCTGCCCCGACAGTTCCCAGCGGTGCCGTCAACCCAGTGCCAGGAGTTCCGCCTTTCCCAGGAGCTCAGAACAGCACAAAGAATGACAAACGGAAACGAGAAGCCCTCCGTTCAAACCCTGGCTCTTCCACCAAGGCGGCTGGGCCAGAGGGAAGTTTCCAAACTTCAAGCTGTAACCCTTTACCCAGACGGTTCTCAGGAGGGCCAGACAACCCCCTAGGGGACATTTTTGGTTGTGACGATGTTGGCGGCCGCTAGTGGCATTTAGCGGGTGGTTGGGGGAACAAGAACACAAGTTATCCAGCAATGCCCCAGGACAGCCTCACACTGTCTCAAATCCCACACAACTGAATTCATGCAGGTGAAAAATTTGTTTATAATCATCTGAACCTAAAATCAAATTCCATTTTATACCTGAACGAGAAAGTACTTCTGCAGTTTTAACACACACTGAATTTTCCTGGAGTGGAACCGCTGTGTAAATGGAGGGAAAACTGGCCTCTGCTTTGTCCAGAACTTAGCAAAAGTTGTTCACTGTTCAGAAAAATGTCCCTGAAGGCAACTCATCCTTATTATTCCAAAACTCCCCTCTCACTCGGCACTTGGAGATGCTGCCTTCGAGGTTCTATGGAGGTCTCAGCACCTGACGACTTCATTATGTCATATGTACTGATGCACTGGAATACACGAAATGTTACAATTCTTTCCCTTTTATTTCTCCTTTATATCATAGGTGACATTATGTTGACTGACTATCTACACACGCACACAGTAAACAGGTCATATTTCAATTAATGTTTTTAAGAAGAATAACAATAAAAATAACTCCAACACTTCAACTACACTTACTGTATGCCAGGCAGAGTTCGAAGCATTTAGCTGTACTAACTCCCTTACCCTCAATAAACCCATCTGTTACCAACAAGATGGTGTGGGCTTCCCAGGGCAGGGCACCACTGCTTTCCAGAAGAAAGCCCCCAAGGTACACTGTGAGAACCACTGACCTAGGCAGCCCGGCCAGGCAGGGCCAGCCAGAATTTTCACCATCATTGCCCTGTCCCTGGAGCAAAGCGACCCTACCCCCTACACAGCTCAGGGCTGAAGGCCCCCTCCTCTTCTGCTCCAGTCCCAAGTCCCAGGGTTCCTGGCTCCCCAGTCTAGCCTCCTCTGGGGTAGGAGGCAGCAGCTCCTGGAACAGCTCAAAGCCTTGTCCTGGGTAGACGGGGCTGGGGGAGACCCAGAGGCCCTTCCCCTGAAGCTGCTTAGAAAGCACAGTCCAGCCTGTTCCTTTTCTCTGAAACATCAGCTAAGAAATCTCCCTGCTCAGCTGGACACTCCCCTCCCTGCGCCCCAACCCCAGGAACAGGGCTGCTCTGCAGTGAGGAGTGTGTGGGAAGACTGGGACGAAGCGTGGGATCCTGGGGAGAAGGCGGCAGTCAGGGTCCCGGTCCTGCCTCTACCACCAAGCCCAGGATGACCCTGGACAAGTCCCCTCCCCTCCCCTAAGCCTCTCTCCAGCCCAAGTTTCTTTGTTTGTGAAGCACAGAGCATGCCGCAGCCTCCCCCAGCTCTGACAGTCTCCAGTTGTGTGTGTGCCCGGCCCCCAGCACAGGCCAGAGCCCGTACACCTGTGTCTGACGCGTGCAGCTCTCGTGGCGGGCACGCACACTTCTCGCACACACTTTTCTAACACACTTGCCAACAAGAAGGCAGCAGCCGGAGAGGAGAGGCTGCTCAGCCCGGGCCCCCCGTCAAGCCCTCACTGGAGGGGCCCCTCAGCCATTCCCAGCCCTGCTCTCTGCCCTCAGTGAAGTGCTGGCTCTGAGGAGCTGGTCCAGCCCCCAGTCAGTCCGACCCCCGGCCCCGGCCCCCCACTCACTGTGTACAGTCGTCGCCGTAGTCTGGCCAGGAGAGGGAAGGAGAGCTCTAGGCCAGGAAACCGCCGAGCTGCTGGCATCTCCACGGAGGAGCTGGACCCCCTGACTGGGTCACTGGGGCTCTGGCCCAAGAAGTGGAGGAGCAGGGGCCTCAGCTCTTGAGTTTCAGGTTCTGCCCAGAAGGGAAGTGGGCCAGAGGTTTGCCCCAGGAGTCCCCAGAATCCCACACTAGGGGTGGGAAATGGGGCAGAAGAATAGGGTGGGCCCGTTCTCTCGGCTGCACAGCTGTTTCCACAGCTGGCTAGTCTGGCAGCGAGCAGGTTAGCTCTTCTCTGGGCTGACTGCAGCCCGGGTCCTCTGTCCTGTTTCTCTGTCTTCTCTCCAGTGCAGTGGTCACAGCTCCAGCCCTACTCCCTGGCTCCCCCACCCAACTGCCCGCCCTCCCTCCCTCCTCCTCCTCCCTCCCTCCCCAGCTGAGCAGCTCTGACACTGGCTGAAAAAGGACCTTTCTGAATCACTGCCAAGAGGGCGGCGGGAATGGGGGGACTCTCCCTCCCAGCCGCCCGCGCTAGCCCCCCTGCCTCCCCAGACACAAGGCCCCCTGTCTCTAGCTTCCATCCCAGCCTCCAGAGTTGCAGACAACTCCTGGGATTTTAGGTGGGGGCTATGCGAATCAAGTAGCAATGTTCAAAGAAGGGTTGCAGGCCCCCATATGGGTTTGTGTGGGGCTGTGGGGGCTAGTACACAGCCCGAGCTGGGGGCTTAGACCCCAGAAAATCATTCCTGGACTCTGCAGGCAGACCCTTCAGAGACCCTCCCCCATCTCCCAGTCCCAGCCTTGGCTGGGCGTCTCCTGGCTCAGGCCCTAATGTGGCCCTGTTACCCTGGTGCCCGACGGAAATAGGAGGCCGGCAGCCTGCCAGAGGAGGGCAGTCCAGCCAAGAACAAGGGGGGGTGGGGGGAGGAATCTCCTCCCCCTCCCTGGGGTTGCCTTGTCTGCTGCCCACAACACCCAGGGTGCCTCCTCCCCAGATCAGCTGGCCAACAGCCAAAGCCCCCTCAAAACAAACAAATATGCCCCTAGCTCCTGCTGGGATGCCCCCACCCCAAAGCTGTAGGATTCCACACTGTAAGATGTCTCTTGTATAGCACCCACACACAAAGACAACAGCCCCAGCTAAAGGGAACTGGAGACACTCCATCAAGCCCCCGTGGGCCCCCCACGTTCCTAGAGCTGACAAATGATCCCTCTGCCCCTCCTCAAGAGCGCCAGCTGCTCTTACACCCCGCCTCGCTACAGCCCCCAGACACACCTGACAGCTGCAGGAAGTCCTCTCAGGCTCCCTCGGCCCCCCCCAGCCATGCCCAGGGAGCCCCTGTTTCTTGCACACTGCTCTCTTGTCCTTATCCAGCTGGCCAGCAGCTCTGGGAGCCCCAGCTGGCCGGTGGGGTAGGCAGCTGGGGTGAGGAGTTTTGGGGAGTCAGCATCCCAGGCTCTTTCCAGGGCCTCTCTCAGTGCTTGACCCCCTTGACAGGGAAGTATCTGAAGAGACAGGCATTTCCTGCTCCGACCCTGGGGAGTGGGACGGGGGGTGGGACACCCTCAGCAATCAGTCCCTCTTCTCTATCCCTGTCATCCACCACCCAAAGCCAAAGCCTGTGGAGCCAGCCAGGTGCAGCCGCTCTCAGTCCAAATGAACCATGGTCTGAGGCTGGGGTCAGAGCTAACGGACAAGATGAGGTCAGGCCAAGGTCACACTGGAGCTGACTCTTCCCCAAACCCTGGAAGACAATACCCACAGCTCAGAGAAGCCTACTGCCTCCCCTCCCACCAGGCACCACCCTGAAGGAAACCCAGGGACTGGGTGTCAGGGGACAATTTAAGCAGGATTACTCCTTCTATTGCAAGATGGGGGCTGCTGGATTGGAATGGCTAAATTAAAAATTCTAGCCACCCTCTGCAAGATGTGCCCCAAATCTACCAGAACCTCACGCCTGACTCTTTCCTTGGATGTCAGGTAAGGACGAGCCTCAGCAGCTTGCTCAGCAATCCAGCTGGGGGAGGTTGTGAGGAAAAGCAAAGCATGGTCAGGACTCAGAGCTCAGGCCTGCTTCTGGACCCCTTCTCCCAGTCCTGGAAAACAGCCCCCACCTCTCCACCCCTCGTCCTGTCAGCTACTGCCCTCTGCCGGCCAAGAGAGGAAGCGCTTGACCTCCAAAGGGAAGGGAATGGCCCCCTGAAAACGGCCATCATATTTTGCAAAGCAAATCGGGACATTTGGCTTCATATGCCTATTTGAAAGGCGAGTAAGTGGGAATGTCCAGGGCACAGGGACTCAGGGCCCATAAAAGACTAAACCCAAACCCTGGCAGTGCTTGCGGGGCTCCCATGGGGCTGTCGAAGAAAGCCCAAAGGGCAGCTTAATTGGGTCCCAGGAGACCTAGAGACACTGAGCAAGATGTCAGCATCAGTAACTCACCATCACTGACTCGCCACACCCCTCCCCACACACAAACACACGACTCTTCTTTACCCAGCCTGGCAGCCCCCAGGACAGGGGCATAGACACCCTTCACTCCTGAGAGGCTGCCGCAGAGAGCAGGGCTGGGTCCTCAGCTCAGCGGAAGATGGAGTGTAGGGCCCGGCTGCCTGGCTATCCCGCAGGCTTCCCCCATTACCTGCTCTCCCTCCTCGCCCCCAGCCAGGCGCCGATATGCAGATCTCTCCCCCATGGAACCCCAACAGCAGCGTTAGGGCCAGGAGGGGAGCAGAGCCCTGCCGCACCCCCGCCCCTCCAGCGGCACCGGCGGCGTCACTGCCCTGCGTCCTGAGGGGCCGGGCCTCGAGCATCCTCTAGTAGGAGGGCAGGGGCCGCTAAAGCCTCAGCTGGGGAGGATCCGGTCCTTGGCCCCTGGGGCACGCACCCACAGCCTCACATCCTCCACGACGAGAGCCCGAGCTGGTGGTGGCAGTCTCTCTCGCTGGGCCTGCGGCGCCCCTCCCCCATCCCGTCCCAGCCTCCATTCCTGGGCGCCACCGCCTCTCTGCAGCGCCACCGGCTGACCCCCGGAGAGGCAGGTACCTGGGGCCCCACCCCCACTGACCACGGAGCCACAGCTTTCCTCAGCCCCTCCCCTCGGCCTCCTCCACGACCCCGGAGATCCACAGCCACCAATTAGGTCCCAGGGATTCAAGGGGCCCCCTTATTCCACTGATAAAGGGGGTCCATCCAAGAAGCTCACAGATGAAAAGCCCCGGCCTGACTCGACCTGAGACCCCCTCCCTCTAGCCAGTGGGGCCTGAAGCCTAACCCTCGCCTGCCCGGCTTCCACTTGGCTCCAAGGATGCGCCCACCTGCCGGGCTCCCTGTCGCTCCACTGCGCGCTCCACTGCTCCGCTCGCCCGGCCCACTCCCCCGCCCTCCGCCGAGGCCACGCCCCCGGCCGGCCCCCACGCCACTTCTCCACCTGGCCTTGACATCTCCCTGCCTGTCCCCCAGGACGGCGGGCTGCGCGTATGGGAGCTTAGGCAGGGCAGAGTCCTGGGGCTGACCTCTCTGGCCTCAGATGAGTGCCCCGTGTGCCCACACTCCCTGCCGGAGGAGCCCTCCAACACGCGCCCACGCACGGCTCCGTCACCCGGCCCTGGGGTGAGGCCACTGCTAGCGGAGGAAGTCCCACTGCAGAGGCTCCTCCTCTCCCTCCAGCCCCAAGGGCCCCAAGGCCCCACAGGCACACCCTCTCATTCTGCTGGCATCTGAAGCATCCACTGACTCCTTAGTACCAGGTATTTAGGGCTCAGCTGGGAGCACCTTCACCCCTTTCGGGTTGGGGCAGAGGAGGAGGAGGATGCTGAGACCACCCCCTCACACACACACATTCAAGCTCCAAAGTGAGGAAAGAGACCCCAGGAGGGCTCTAGGGGAGCTCCCATAAGGCTCACTTTCCTCACAAGCTCCTTCTCCACCTTGAAGCATGCTGGGGCGGCAGGCGGCCTATTCTAGGCAGCACCTCCTCTGCATCTCACTGCAGCTTTGGCAGAAACCCCTTTTGGGAGCAGCTGTAAGAACCCAAAGTCAGGAGGCTGTGGAGAAGGAGAGGCTGAAAATGTCAGGCCCATCTCTTCTTCCCCTGGTTGGAGGAAGGGTCTGATCCAAACCATTCCTCCTTCTTACTTTCTCTCTACCTCCTCCCCCAGACAGTCCCCTGCCTCCTATGCCATCAGGTTACAAGATATCCACAGGATCCAAACTGCCTCTAGGATTTGAGCAATCTGCCCCACATGTACAGCCCTATGGTCTACAACTTGCCCCCTATCTCTAAAGGGAGCCAGGAGCGGCCAGGAACCAGGCTGCCTCTGCTGTCCACTCCCCTCCCCCAGCCTCTCCAACAGCATCAGTGAAGTGACAAATCCACACTGAGGAGCAGACGTGACATGTAATTTCCGGCCAAGAGGATTTTTCCAAAACAATCTACCGTATTTTCGGGAATATATGCCAACCCTACCTCCAAGCCAGCCATCTTCTGCCTCTGCCCTCCCTCTTCTCCAAGCCCTGGACGGAAAACAACATACTGGGGAGGAGTGAGGGGGCTTAGAGCTCCTCTCTCAGCCAGAGGATTATCTTGCTTCCACATGCCAGCCCCACCAAGCCCGGTCAGCCTCAACTCACCCGTCTGTGTGCACAGGGCCCAAGCTTCTGGACCAAGGCCAGGCTGGGTCCCTTCGGGACCTCATCCCAGAGGGAATTGCACCAGACAACCCCACACCTTCGGGTCAGCCTAGGTCTGACATCACACTGGTCTGGGGAGGAGGCTGGCCAGGGGCCAAGGGAGAGAAGGGGGTGATTCAGACCCATACCATGGCTGTCCACACCCTCTCCATCTCCAGGACACAGGGGCCCACCCCCTCTCAGGGCAGCTTGGCAGCTGAGGTCCTGAGGACAGGCAAGGTTGAGGTGTATTTGCCAGTGGTGCAAGGCCCACTGGCCCCAAGTCCAGCCCTCAAGTCTTTCACTCTTCTCTTTCAATACTGGTACTTCCCAAGACTTTTGAACTCACCCTTCCTTCTCTTCTCAGTGGATGCTCCACTCCCTGGGGGTCACCTCCTCTCCTCCCAGGGCTCCAATTACCACCAGGTGCTGTCTGTCTCCATTCCGAAGCTCCTGAAGCTCTCGACCCACATTTCCAGACATTTACAGGACAGCTCCACCAGGAGGATGCACAGGTACCACAAATTCCACATGTCCAAACTGAGCTCATCATCACCCCCTTAAACTCAGCTCATGCATGCTCCTGTTTCCTGACTGAAAAAATCACAAGCCAACACCAGCCCCCAGGCTAGAAACCTCACCCCTGACCGCCCACCCATAATCCCCTACTTTCCCCACTGGGCAGGCCACAAAATCTTGTTGTTTCTGCCTCGTTATTCCTTCCATCAATACCATTGGGATCAAGAGTCAAACACACCTTGGCTGAAATCTTGGCTCTGTCACTTTCTAGTTGGGCACCTTTGGGCAAATGACTTAACCTCTAAGCCTCAACTGCCTCATCTGTAAAATGGGCACAAATAGTACCTCTTTCTAGAGGGCAGATTCAGTGAGGTCACGAGTAGTTAGGAGAGCACCTGGCACATGGCTGCCTACTGCTATTCTTGTCATCCGAACACAGACCTGAAGTCCTTCCCTGCTTACATCCTTCCGAACTCCTCACTGAGCCAAATACAAAGGCTTCCAGGATCCACTCCTTGCTTCTTTGTCCACCTCCACCTCCTATCATTTCCTTCAAATGTCTCCATGTTCCAACCAAGTCAAATACTTGCCTTTTCCTAAACACACCCTCTTCTTTAATTTTAATGTCTCTGAGCTATTCTCTTTGTTATACCCCTTTTCTTGGTCTACATGATGTACTACACACCTCTCAAAACCCAAATCAAATGTCATCTCCTCTGTAAATTCCCATTTCCTACCCCCATATGGTTATTTTTACCATGTTTCCCATGTTATTTTATTAAAATAATGTTTGAAAACAAGAGCGGTATAAACATATTATAGTACATGTGGAAAATAGCCAAAAGAATTAAAATTTTTTTAATTATCCATCATGCTCTGATCCTTAAATGGTCTTTATTCTGGCAACACTCTGTATTAATACATAATCCTATTGAGGGAGCCCTATGCAGACACCTCTATTGTGGTTTGCACATTATAAAGTAACTAACCATCTGTTTATATCTGTCACTTTGCAGGCACCTGGTCAAGAGAGTTTGCCATCATACTTCCAGGGAATACCAGGAATAAGCCTGGCTTTGCTCCCCACCCCAGTATTTCTAACCCAGAAAAGAAAGCACATAATGAGAAGAGGGGTTGCCGATCTTATTATGCCACTCCTGTCTCCAGACCCACTAAGCTACTTTGTTCCCACAAAGCCGTTTCAGCCCCAGGGACAACACGACCAGTCCCTCAGGCAGAGGGAGAGCCTTGAATCGGCCTTCCCCACGAAGGCCGCCCTCTTGTCAGACTCTGCAGGGAGAGCTGGAGTACAGGATAGCACAGGGCTGATGCAAAGGAGGTCTGGTTTGTGAGACATCCCAGCCTTGCCAAGAGAGAAGGGGACGGGGGAGTGGCAGGGTCGAAAGGCAGGGCGCAGAAGCAGAGGCAGACATACCCTGTCCCACACACAGGGTCCCTCCTACATCTCATCTCCTTCAACTCCCATGGAGAAAGAGGTGTAACTTTCCGAGAGGAAAGGAACAGATCTGACTAAACAGCACAACACAGACCCGCACTGAACTCAATACCTCCCCATGTACCAACTTGCTCTTGAAAGTATTTTGTAGTTGTTTCAAGCTCCGCGCTAAAGACTGCCGTGCCACCCCTGACACCCAGAGAAAGGACACTGAGAGCCCTACCACATTCCTGGAGCATCCCTCTCCTGCACACAAACGCCACTTGTGTGTGACAGGACAAATTCCTGCAGCTGTCTGGGTCCTGTGCACATGCACACCAGGCATGCCTGGGTGCCAGGGCTGGAACGCAGGGCACTGCAGAGAGCTGCCTCTCACCAGCCCTCTGGCCCAGGCATCACCACGGCACCGAGGCCCAGCAGTGACTCCCAGAAGGGAAGAAGGATGCAGTCCAGCTCCCAGCAGCCACACACTCCCGAAGCTCTTCCAGGGCTGGGCAGAGACGGCCCAGCTGGTCACCCTGCCTGCTGGCTCAGGCCTCAGCCCACCCCACCCCCTCAGCAAAAGCCTACATCTGAAGGGGCCTATTGTTGGGCTCTGGAGGTGGAGTGGGAAAGAAGTCAGAGCTGTGAATTGGACAGCATTTACTCTGCCAGACAGACTGCTCATCCCCTTGGGACCACATCCATACCAGAATACCCAGGAGCTGGGAACATCCAGCGCAGGGCAGGCTGCAGGGCCCAGGAGTGGAAAGCCCAGGGCACCTGGAAGTGAGAGAAATGTCAGGGCCTTCAAGATACTCAAGATACCTTAAATCCCACTGTATCTTGCCCAGCCATTTTACCAATAAAGAAACTGAGACCCTGAAAGGGGAAGGAAGTTCCCCTCGCCCTGGTCTAAAGCACTTAAAAAGCTGTCACAGGGAGGGGCTGGCCCCGTGGCCGAGTGGTTAAGTCCGCGCGCTCCGCTGCAGGCGGCCCAGTGTTTCGCTGGTTCGAATCCTGGGCGCGGACATGGCACCGCTCATCAAACCACGCTGAGGCAGTGTGCCACATGGCACAACTAGAAGGACCCACAACGAAGAATGTACAACTATGTACTGGGGGGCTTTGGGGAGAAAAAGGAAAAAAAATAAAATCTTTAAAAAAAAAAAAAAAAAGCTATCACAGGGAATGAATCCCCAGGAGCTGGCGGAGATCAACAATTCAGAGTGATGGTGATTCTGATCTGGCCATGGAGGGGCAGCCCTGCCAAGGTCAGGACCTAGTAAAGGTCAGGGGCACGGAGCCCCTGCCTCATTAGGAGACACAGCACATAGGGGACCAGCAGAGAGAGGAACTCAGTGTCTCACGTCCAGCTGAGGCCCTTGGCTCGGGGGCTCCCAGGAGGTACAGCTGCTGAAGGGAGGGACCAGGCCAAATCTCGCACCCCGCCCTGTCTTCAGTCACTCACCATGTACCTACCACGCGCTTACCCTGTGCTAGGGTTTGGGGGAAACAGGAAGGAGAAGTCACGGTCTGGATCCCCAAGAAGACACTATGTGCAGGTTCTTTACTAAAAGCTTTATTTCACTGACTGATTAAAAAACCCCGCTTATTACCTTACATTATCCCGTTTTGCAGATGAGGAAACTGAGGCTCTGGAGACATGACCAGGGTCACCCAGAGAGGAAGAAATGAAGCCAGGATTCAGTCCAAATACAACTGTGCACTAAATTGCTTAGCTCAAGGATGTGGGCCATTAGGGTAGAGCTGGAGTCTTACATGTTAAATATCTACTGAATACTGGATGAATTCATGGATTCTGTGAGGAAGCTTGAGAAGGAACAGAGGTTCCAGGAAAAGACAGTAAATTGCACACGTGAACATAATTTTACTCCTTCCCCAAGCCCCACCAAAACTACAATTTATAAAAGAGAAATGTTTTGAATGTCAGAAGTCCCTAAGTAAGGAGACGACCACAGCAAAACTGGAAGCTAGAAAGGACATAGGCTAGTGACAAGTGACAGCAGAGCTGACAAAATCACACATCCCAAGGGGAGAGGCGCCTGACTCACCCCACAGAATCCTGAAAAGCCTAAGAACCGGCAGCGCCAGAAACCTCTAGGAGAAGAAGAGGCGACAGAGGGAAGGGCTAAAAATACAGTGGATTAGTTAGAAGCTCTTTAAGCAGCAGTAAGACCCCCTGGACTCCCTCCCCAGAACAAACCCACTGGGTGACTGCCCCTCTGCCACCCTGCAAAGGCCAGGGATTTCCCTAGAAAGGATAAACGGAAGGTCTCTGGACTGGCACAGCAGGCATGGTTGAGAACGGGGGTGCCAGGCCCCAAACAAGAAGGGAAAGCAGGGGCCGGCCCCGTGGCCGAGTGGTTAAGTTCGTGTACTCCACTTTGGCGGCCCAGGGTTTCGCCAGTTCGGATCCTGGGCACAGACGTGACACCGCTCATCAAGCCATGCTGAGGTGGCGTCCTACATACCACAACTAGAAGGACCCACAACTAAAAATATACAACTACGTATCGGGGGGCTTTGGGGAGAAAAAGGAAAAACAAAATCTTTAAAAAAATTCTTTTTAAAAATTAAAAAAAGAAGGGAAAGCACCCACAGATGTTGAGACCCCAGCCCCCTTCTCTACTTGCTCCAGGAACATGGAGCCAGGCCTCCAGCTCCAGGCAGGAGACAAGAGTGTCTTTTCTGGGGCCTCTGACCAGGCCAGGAAAGATATACAGACACCAACATTGGGAGTTTCCAAAAAATGGTCCATCCAGGTCATGATACAAAGAAGCTCCATCAAAGGGGCCAGCCAGCACTGTAGCCCCCATCCTCAGTCAAGAGCAAACCACAGAAGGTTACCAGACCCCGAGGAACGCCTCTGACATGGAAGAGAGAGCAAAACATGCAGAAAAAAGCAACCGAGAGGAAAGAGACCACGCAGGGAGGAGATTTCAGACAGAAACCACTCACTGAGATCCTTGAGAGACAAGATGTTGAATCCACAAAAGAAGAACAGGATATTATTTTCTTTTAATTGGGGGAACAAAACAATTACAAATATGACAGAAGACCTAAAAAATTCACCCCACCCCATCCAGCAAAATCTGGCCCACAGCAGGTGCTTCTAAATATCTATTGAATGGACAAAAGGTAGTGTTTCTCAAACTTCAATGCACATACAGATCACCCGAGGAATAGAGAGAGAGAGTCGGAACAGAAAAAACATTTGAAGAAATAATGGCTGAAATACGCTCACAGATTCCAAAAGTTCAATGAATTCCAAGCATAAGACACGTGAATAAAACTACACCAATGCACATCGTAATCAAATTGCTGAAAATAAGTGATAAAGAGAAAATCTCAAAAAGTAGCTAGGGATGGTAAGGGAGACATTACACACAGAGGAATAAAGATAAAGATGAGGGGCCAGCCCCGTGGCCAAGAGGTTGGGTTCGTGCACTCCGTTTCAGCGGCCCAGGGTTTTGCTGGTTCAGATCCCAGGTACGGACATGGCACCGCTCATCAGGCCATGTTGAGGCAGCGTCCCACATAACACAACCAGAAGAACCTACAACCAGAATATACAACTATGTACTGGGGGGCTTTGGGGAGAAGAAGAAGAAGAAAGAAAGAAAGAAAGAAAAAACGAAGACTGGCAACAGGATAACAGCTCAGGTGTCAATCTCTAAAAAAGAAAAGATAAAGATGACAACAGATTTCCCACAGAAACAACAGAACTGAGGAAACAGTGGCACAACATCATTAAAGTTCTGAGGGAAGAAAACTACTGACCTAGAATTCTATTGGAATTATCTTTTAAAAATAAAGGCTAAATTTGGTTTTAATAACAAGTAATTTTATTTGTAAATAAACTTTTCCTTAAGATTGGCCCCAGAGCTAACAACTTGTCAATCTTTTTTTTTTTTTGGTTGCTTTTTCTCCCCAAATCCACCCAGTAGATAGTTGTATACTTTTAGTTGTGGGTCCTTGTAGTTGCGGCATGTGGGACGCCGCCTTAACATGGCCTGATGAGTGGTGCCATGTCGGCGCCCAGGATCCGAACCAGCGAAACCCTGTGCCGCCGAAGCGGAGTGCACGAACTTAACCACTCAGCCACGGGGCGGCCCCTGTAAATAAACTTTTTAAAGATACAAAAGCCGAAAGAATTCATCACCAGCAGACCTGTGCTACAATAAATATTAAAGGAAGTCCTTCAGATAGAAGGAAAGTAACACCATACAGAGAATATAGACAGTACAACCAGGCAAGAAATACAGGCATAAAGGTCAAAAAGGAAGTAAAACTGTCTTTATTAGCAGATGCCATGACAGTCTATGTATATAATCCAATGGAAGCTACAAAAAAACTACTAGAGTAAGTCAGTTCAGTAAGGTGGCAAGGTTCAAGGCCAACAGAGAAAAATCAATTGCATTTATATATACTAACAACAAACAATTGGAAACCGAAATCCAAAAACAATACCATCTTATAGCAGCATTACTGACAATAGCCAAAAAGTAGAAGCAACCGTCAATGCATGAATAGGGAAACAAATGTGGTATGTTCATACAATAGATTATCATTCAGCTTTAAAAAAGAAGTATATTCTGATACACGCTACAACACAGACAAACCTTGAGCACACTAGGGTAAGTGAAAAAAGCCAGTCACAAAAGGACAAATACTGTATGATTCCAATCCTATAAAGTATTTAGAGTAGTGAAATTCAGAGACAAAAAATAGAATGTGGTTGCCAAGGGCTGGGAGGACGGAGGACTGGAGAGTTATCGTTTAATAGGTACGGAGTTTCAGTTTTGCAAGAAGAAAAAAGTTCTGGAGATGGATGGTGGTGATGGTTGCACAACAATGTGAATGAAACTACGCTACTGAACTGTACACTCAAAAATGGTTAAAATAGTAAGTTTTACGTTATGTATATTTTACAATTAAGATAAATGAATTTTTTAAAAATAAAAAACCAAATACTATTAAAAAATACCACTTACAATAGCATCAAAAAATATGTAATGCATGGGGCTGGCCCTGTGGTATAGTGGTTGGGTTCAGCGTGGTTTGCTTTGGCGTCCCAGGTTTGCATGTTTGGATCCCAGGCGCAAACCTAACCCTACTTTGTTAGCCATGCTGTGGCAGTGACCCACAAATAAAGTGGAGGAAGACTGTACAGACGTTAGCTTAGGGCCAATCTTTCTTAAGCAAAAAAAAAAAAAAAGAGGAAGATTGGCAACAGATGTTAGCTCAGGGCTAGTCTTCCTCAGCTTAAAAAAAAAATGCAATACTTAAGGATATATCTGACAAAAGATGAGAAGGATCTGTACACTGAAACTACAAAACATTGGTGAAATTCTTAAAAATCTAAATAAATACAGAGACATATGTTGTTCATGGGTCAGAAGGTTCCATACTGCTAAGATGTCAATTCTCCCCATATGTTTTAAAAAAATTTTTCCTTCTTCTCCCCAAAGCCCTCCCAGTACATGGCTGTATATTTTAGTTGTGGGTCCTTCTAGTTGGGGCATGTGGGATGCTGCCTTAGCATGGCTTGATGACCAGTGCCAGGTCCGCACCCAGGATCCAAACCGGCGAAACACCAGGCCACCAAAGCAGAGCGCACAAACTTAACCACTTGGCCACGGGGCCGGCCTCTCCCCATACTGATCTATAAATTCAATGCAATCTCAATCAAAATCCCAGCAGGCTTTTTTGTAGAAATTGATAAATTGATTCCAAAATGCATATGGAAATGCAAAGAACCTAGAATAAATAAGGCAATTTTGAAAAGGAAGACCAAAGTTCAAGATGTTACCTTGATTTCAAGAGTTACTATAAATCTACAGTGATCAATAGTGTGGTACTGGGCTAAAGAGAGACAAATAGATCAACAGAACAAAAGAGAGTCCAGAATTAGATCTACATATATACAGACAACTGATTTTCAACAAAAGTGCAAAGGCAATTCCATGGAGAGACAAGACTTTTCAACAAATGGTGCTGGAACAACTGGATCTCCACCTGGAAAAACCTGAACTTTAATTCATACATTGTACAATATCTAAGAATTAACCCAAAATGGATCATAGACCTAAATGTAAAATCCATAACTAGAAAACTTCTGGGAGAAAACCATTGTGCTTTGGGTTAGGCAAAGATTTCTTAGACATGACACCAAAAGCACAATCCAATAAAGAACAAGGCAGTAAACTGTAGCTCATTAAAATTTAAAACTTTGGCTCTTCAAAAGACACTTAAGGGAGCCAGCCCTGATGGCCTAGCAGTTAAAGTTCACTGCACTCTGTTTCGGAGGCTTGGGTTCGGTTCCCAGGTGCAGAACCACACCACTCGTCTGTCAGAAGCCATGCTGTGGCGGCGCCTCACACAGCAGACCTAGAAGGACCTATAACTAGAATATACAACTATGTACTGGGGCTTTGGGGAGGAAAAAAAAGAGAGGAAGACTGGCAACAGATGTTACTCAGACTGAATCTTTCACAGCAAAAAAAAAACCCCAAAAAAACAAAAAAACCACACTGTTAAGAGAGTTAAAATGCAAGCCAGAGACTGGAAGAAAATATTTGCAAATCACATATCCAGTAAAGAGCTTGTATCCAGAATATATAAAGAACTCTCAAAATTCAATATGAAAAAAACCCCACACAATTAGAAAATGGGTAAACAATTTGAACAGACACATCACCAAAGATACACAGATAGCAAAAAAGCACATGAAAAGATGCTTAACAACATTAGTCATTAGGAAAATACAAATTGTGACCACGAGATACCACTATAGACCTATTAGAATGTCCAAAATTAAAGAGATTGATCATAGCAAGTGCTGACAAAGAAGTGAATGAACTAGAACTTTCATGCACAGCTGGTGGGTATGCAAAATGGTACCAGCACTTTGAAAAACAGTCTGGCAGTTTCTTTAAAGTTAAATGGACACCTACCATATGATCGAGCCATTCCGGTCCTAAGGATTTAGAAATCTAAGAGAAATCATATGTCCATGCACAGACTTACACAAATGTTCACAGTAGTTTTACTTGTAATAACCGAAAACCGAGAACAACCCACCAACAGGTGAATGGATAAACAGACTGTGGTATATACACACAACATACACACAACTACCCAGCAATAAAAAGGAGTGAGCCATAGACACACACGGCATGGATGAAGCTCAAAATAATTATACTGAGTGAAAAAGCCAGGCAAAAAAGGAGTACATGCTGTATGATTCTATTTACATAAAATCCTGGGAAATGCAAACTGATGTATAACAACAGAAAGCAGACAGTCTGTAAACTGGGGAAGGGAGATGGCAAAGGAGGGATGGAATGGAGGGATTACAAGGGGGCACGAAAAACTCGGGGGGCTTGGGAATAATAGGTATACTCATTATCTTAATTGTGGTGGTAGTCTTACATATGTCAAAACTTATTAAATTATGTTTTAAATATGTTTCCTTTACCATATGTCATTATACCTCAATAAAGCTGCTATCAAGAACAAAAACCAGGGCCAGCCCTGGTGGCCTAGTGGTTAAGCTTGGTGTGCTCTGCTTTGGCAGCCCGGGTTCAGTGTCTGGGCACAGACCTACACCTCTCGTCTGTCAGTGGCCATGCTGTGGTTGCTGTCGTGGAAGCTCACATACAAAAAAAGAGGTAGATTGGCAACAGCTGTTAGCTAAGGGTGAATCTTCCTTAGCAAAAACAAAAACAAAAAAGCACTTCATTTTCCAGAATAAAGTACAGGCCAGGGGGGTAGTCATGGGCTTAGGGGCCAGAAGAAAAGGTCTGGAAGCACTGAGCCCTCCTCCCCAACATCTGCCAGCCAGGGTTCCTGGGAAGGTGGGCACCAGACTGGTAAAGAAGGGTCTGAGCCCTCTAGATTCAGGACACTGTAGGGAAACCCATGGCCCCCTGCACAGATGAGGAACTGAAACCCAGAGACTTGATCTTGCCCCAGGTCACACAGCTAGTCAGCCAGTCTAAACCTAGATCTGTCAAAGTCCTTCTCCTCTTCATTTACCACAAATTCAAAAAAGTCAACCTGAAATAGAGTGAGGATGAGTGCTTGTGTTTATGTGTTAAGAACAGACAATTCTCTCCATTGAAGTCAGAGAGCCAGAACCAGTCTGGCCATCCCAGAAGAGCCAGGCACCGTGGACACAGCAGCTGAACTTCTGGTGCATGAGTGTTTGGAGTGGCAGTGTGACAGGCAGGCGTGGGATGAGGCTGACAGTCAGGTTTGGGTTTGCATGAGGAGCAGGCTAACCGGCTCCTCCAGCACAGTCCCAGCGGCTGCCACCACCACTCCCCCTGTCCCAACACGAGAGGACTATCTCCACCCAGTCTGGTTCGGACAGTGGTCTGGGGCCATGTGACTCAGGGCCACAGCTTGGGCTGGGGCAGAGATGGGTCCCAGCTAAGACCCTGAGGCAGGCAGCAACTCTGCACCCACCCCACCCAAGAGCTAGGAAGCAAGAACCGGGACAGTGCCAGGTAAGAGGTGAACAGCCCTAGGAGGATGAGGCCCACAGGCTGGCCAACCAAGCCACTCTGAGCCAGGAACGAGCAGGCCTGGCACCCAGGCTATGAGGGAGTCAGCAGGAAGCCAAATCCAGCTCCCGTCCCTGTAAGCCCCACCTCTCGGCTAGGCTTGGAGCTGGCCCTGGCTGGTACAGAACCCATGATGCCATGACTGCCCATCAGTCCACCTCTACGGGGTGGGGCTGAGGTCTGCGCCACAGAGGATGCCCAGAGTCCAGCAGTGCAGATACCCCACCCCCCCAACCTCTTTCAGGTTGGGGTTCTGAAAGCCCACAGGAGACAGAGCCCTTACGGGTAGCTCTCCGCCCTTCTGCCCACTATGCATCCTTGGCTCTGGGCCCACGGTGTTAATCAGCTATGACAAGAAGGTGTGGCGGGAGCACGTCAGGCTCGTGCCCAAGTCTCTGGCTGCCACACTGACATCTCAGCTCATGTGGCCAAAAGGGTTACGAGATAAGGTGCTGTTAATGCGGTGCTACCCCTTCGCTTTTCTGGAATGTGTTTTGAGAACCTGAGACAACTTGCTCTGATTGCACCATCCCAGCTATGGCACGGAGGCACCCTATCTCCAGGGGCAGGCGGGGGAGGGGCGGCTACCTCCTCTGCAACCACAGCCTGGGGCTACCTCTCCCTTCTGCCCAAGCCTGGCAGCTGCCCAGACAGTCTCACCTCCAGTCTAGACTCTAAGGAAATGCCCCATCACTCCACTTGGCATCCACAGTACTAGGGGGAAGGGTCCTGCCCCGCTGTTGAAAACTGCACGGCTTCCTCCCTGCCCAGTTTTAAACACCGGGGAGTGAACAAGGGCAGTGCGGAGCGAGACCACCCCTTCCTGAGGTAACTGCAGCCCCTTCTTCCAAACGCACCAATTCCAGCTGAGAAGAGAGCTGGGCTTCCTTACCTGCCGCCTTCTGCTGCCTTCCTGTGGACACAGCTTCGAGGATGTCCACGCTGAGGTGGCAGAAGAGGATCCAGCAGGACACACCTTGCTCTGGGGCTTCCCACGCTCCCAGGTTCACAGCGCTCTTCTGCTCCCCACTCCCCAAACCCCTACATCCTGTGCTCCCCACGGCCGTGGAGCGACCTGGCGCTGGGCAGCCGGTCTGTGGGTTACCACCTCCTCCGCCGCCTTCGCCTCCGGATCCTGTGCCCCTCAGGGGGCCCCCCTCCCTCCTGAGACCCCTTCTCGTCCAGGTATGTTTCCTGGACAGCCCGCACCACCTGTCCTTCCTGCACCCCGGGCAGCCAATTTGCTTCCTGCACCCCGGGGCGCCCTTCCCCCTCAGGCCCCCGGGGCCCCACAGGCCGGGCCCTCCCCACCAGCTCCAGTCTCCCGCGGCGTGCAGGGGCCGCTCCCAGGACCACCGCCTCCCGTCGGAGGTGCACGCAGCTTTCCCAGTACTGCGCCCCCTGCTCCCCGGAACTTTCGAGCCCCTCCCCGCGCTCCCAGGAGCGATCCCCGAACTCGGAGGGCTGCTCGGGCTGCTGCAGCAGCCTGCGTGGGCTCCCCTCCCCCCGCTCCTGCACCCCGGCGCGGGCCTCCCCCCGCTCCTGCACTGCGGGGCTGCCTCCCCCCTTCTCCTGGTGCTGCTTGCGGGGCCCCAGCCCCTCCTCCTGCACCACAGGCCAGCCCGCGGAGCCCGTCCACAGCGGCGAGCGCCTCCAGTCCGCGCGGTCCGGCGGCCCCCACACCACCCCCAGGCTGGGCTCGTGGCCGCGGCCGCCCCGCTCCTGCACCCCCGAGCCCACGCCTCCCTCCTCCTGCACGGCCGGACCCACGCCCCCCTGCTCCTCCACGCCGAGCTTCAGCCCGCGGAGCTGCTGCGGGCCCCAGCTGAGAACCCCGACCCGCTGCGGCTGCTGCTCCGGCAGCGCGGGGCTGAGCCCGCCGCGCTCCTCTTGCGCTTCGGGCCGCCGGCCCTCCGCCTGTACCGCCCAGCGCACTCGCTTGCCCCCCAGAGGCCGCGCGGTCCCGCCCCTCCAGATGGTGCTGCCCTCGGCGCCCGCTCACACCGCCCCCCGCCCGGCTCCTTCCGCCCCGTCCCCCGGGGGAGGGGGCCGCGGGGTGGCGCGCCCTCCGGCTCCGCCGCCGCCCCCTACGTCCCGGGCCCGACTCCCCGCCCTCGCCTCCGGGCGTCGACGTCCGCCCGCCGGGCGCCGCGCACCGCGCCGGCCCCCGCAGGTGCTGCGGCCCCGCGCGCCGGCCCGCGAGCCAGGAGCGCCCGCCCTCCCGCCGGAGTTCCTGGAGCCCCCCTGCGCCTGCGCCGCCCGGGGGGGTGGGGCCCGGCGGGGCCGGCCCGCCCTCTTAAAGGGCAAGGTCTCGCTTACTCCTCCCCTTCTCTCCTGAGTCCCTCTACCGCTCCCACTTCTTCATTCCATCCCCACCTCCCCACCTCAGGCCCTCCTTGAGCCTTCCTGTGCTGCCAAGGGGAGAAGAGGTGAAGCAGAAGGCAGGGCGTTCACACTGAGACTGTGCAGTCACCCGACCCAAGGGAGGAGTACTGAAATAGGAGTCTCCAATTCTGACCAACAGTTCAGCTGCTGCTGACTCGCGTGCAGCAGTGTAAAAACTCACTTCCATCTGGCCTCAATTGCTTCGCTTCTAATATGAAGAGGTTGGATTGGAAAGTTTCCAAGGTCACAATCTGGTGAATATCTGACTGCAGAGAAGGGCTCTAATCCTAATCTCTCAGCAGCTGCCCAGAGGTTTAGGAACCTGGACCACCTCCATCCTTTCCGTGGGGGAGACGGAAGCTGGGAAGATGGAGGGTGCTTGAAGGAAGGGAGAGCTGGTCTCAGGCCCGTGACACTTCCTGCTGGGAACACAGGCAGAAAGAGTCCCAGACAAAGGGGGCCTTCCTCCTGCACTGCTCCTTCTTGGGCCCTCTCCTCCTGGCACCCCCAAAGAAGGAGAAAATTCAGAGCTCCTCCTTGCAGTGACAGTGCAGCCTGCAGACCCAGACCCTAGCCCAGCTGGAGGCAGCCTTGGGCCCTGGAGCTTAGAACCCAAAGGCTTAGGGCCAGTTGGCCCTGTTACTGACTGTACCTCGTCTATAAAGTGAGTGTAATAATAAAACAACTCCAGACAGAATTTTCCCAAGGATCGGACATCAGAGAACTATGTAAGGATGGCTCTTTCTACACTTCCCTTGTCCAGGATTGGGCTCAAGGACCCTGGGCAGAGGACAATAGGGCAACGAGAAGGGAATGGGTTCTAGACCCATGGGGGCTGGACTGGGTGCATTTGGATCATGGCCTCCTGCCCTGTGAGGTGGGCAGGGCAACTTTCTACTAAATCGTTAGACAACAATGTGTGTGACAGCCAGGCCACAGAGCAGGAAGTGAATGCATCCTGCCTGGGCCAAGAGAGGGTCTAGGGTAGGCAGGACTCCTGACCCCATTTCTGGGCACAGCCAAGCTAGGGTCTTCCTCCTTGTTGCCCAGCCTCAGGGGAGAAAATCAGGGAGAAGGAATCTGAGAGGGGTCCTCTCCCCACCCTCCCTCACACTACCTCAGTGATGACAATTGCTAAGGTTTATGGAGGCTTCCTGTGGATGAGGCCCTGCACTTGGCATTTATTCTCATCCAACCCCCCGCACAACCCAGTGAGCTGCGTATTATCATCCCCATTCTACAGATGATAGAACTGAGGCTCTCCATGCTTAAGTAACTTGCTCAGGGTCATACAGCCGGTAGTAGTGAAGCCAGGATTCAGATCCAGTTTTTTGACTCCAAAGTCTGCTCTGAACCACTATGGCACAAGGCACTGTCAAACTCTCATTTTGGGAAGCATCAGGTCTGACTAGATTTTTGGGGTCAACAGATGCAAACAACTGATTTGAAGCAAGCTTCTCTGCCAGTAAATGAAGCTCCAAATCAAACAAAGCGGAAGGTCGGAGCACCTGCATCCTGCTCCATCCGGCTCGGCGATTCTCTTAGGGGAGCCCAGCCCCCCATTCTCCCCTCTGCTTGCCCTCAAGCCAGATCCATGCCTCTTCCATCCACAGTGCAGGGTTATCTGGTGGTTTAGGCTCACAGAAAGGAGGCCTCCTGCTCCTTTCCCCCATCCTGCCTAGTCCCAGCTCCTAGACTGTCCCCACCAGCACATTGCACACTGGGGCGATGCTGGGAGATGTCTCTGAAGCTGTCCCCTTCTCTGCATTGTTCCTTGACTCCGGTACAGGGAGAGACCTAAGGAGACTGCTCTGCCCCCAGGGAGCTGACAGTATAATGAGGAAATGAGACACAGTCTACAAGCACAAGGTTCAGGAGATGCAAGAGGTGGTTGCGGGAATAAGCCCTCTAACGTGTCTGTGCCGGTCTCTTCCCAGATCTGGAACTTCAGGAGAGCTGCCCACAGCAGAGTGACTGCAGCAAGAAGGCTTGTCAGGTCTAGTTCGGAGCAGAGGCGGACCAAGCTGCTTGAGGAGGCTTGTGGTGGTATCCCTAAGAATCTCCACTGCGGGGTAAGTGGGAGGACAAGGAAGGCACCTGTGGGAGGGCAGCCAGCCTGCCTCCTACCTGCAGGCAGGTGCTCAGCCAAGAGCGGTGGATGCTGGTGAGTGATTGGGCTGAGGTTTTTTTGTTCTGGTTTGTTTTTAAAAGTAGAGCAATGTTTTTAAATTAATGTTACAATCTTTCAGTAGCAGGTGAACTGAATTTAGTGGGTTTTGACTGGCTTTTTTTTTTCATCAAAGAGGACAATAATAGAATAGAAAATATCGGAATGTAATTTTTTGAAGTTTTTATTGAAGTGAAACATACATCCAGAGAAGTGCGAAAGTTTGCACACCGGCGCCCAGAGTAAGAAAACAGAATATAACGAGCGTCCAGAAGTCCTCCGAAATGTAACTTTTAAAAGAAATTTTATTATATTCATCTTGTATCAAGCTCTTCATGTTCATGATTTATTTTTAACTTTCTGACAACCCTCCCCTCATACACACACACACAATGTTAACTCCACAATGACAGGGACTTTTGTCTGTGAACAGACTGGCACCGGTGCCTTGAACAATGCCCAGAACACAGTAGGTGCTCACAACAACTACTGAATAAATGAGAGTGCATTACAGGGAGTAAAGATATTGTTTTTGTGACATTTTTGTTGCATTATATACACACATGTGGACTCTACGACTTGATATAAACTCTGTTTCTTTCTGTCGGTCACAAACACTTCGGAAAGCCACTGCTCCAGCTTGAGAAAGTTGTGGACACTGTGATTCAGGCTGGGGAAATGAGCATGGGTGAGGCAAACAACATACTAACTAGATCAGTGCTTCTCCGACTTCAGTGCCACTGAATGACCTGGGGATCTTGTTGAAAATGCAGATTGTGATTCAGCAAGTTGGGAAGAGGATGCTGAGATTCTGCATTTCTATCAAGCTCTTACACTTTGAGGAGCAAGGCCTTGGATCCAGAAATTCTCAATAAAGCTACACATTAAGAATCATATGTGGGGCCAGCCCTAGTGGCCCCGTGGTTAAGTTCGGTGTGCTCCCCTTTGGTCAGGTCCTGGGCACAGCCCTATACCACTCGTGAGTGGCCATGCTGTGGTGGTGGCTCGCATACAAAAAGAGGAAGATTGGCTCAGGGTGAATCTTCCTCAGCAAAAAGAAAAAAAGAATCACATGGGAAGCTTTGAAAAACATTGATGTCCAGGCCCCACCCTGGAACAATTAAATTGGAAGCTCTGGGGTGGGGCTCAGCTTTCGTGGTTTTTAAAAGCTCCCCAGGTGATTCCAGGATGCAACCAGAAACAGCAGGTGCTTGGTTCCATAGTGCACTCCCAGTGCCTAGAACAAAGCCTGAGCTGAGCGGGGAGGGAAGTGAGGTGTGGGGTCAGGACTGGTAGAGGAGGAAACAATCTGATTTGACAAAGGGCAAAAGATTTCTTAGGAAGGGAGCAGTTGCCTCTCAGTGGAGGTGAAGGGAGGGATTTCTGAAGGAATTCTTAGGCGTGGGGCTATCTACTAACCCAGGCCACGTCCTCCCAGGACCAAGAACAGACCGTGCCTTCACCATATCGAGCGAGTCAGAGCTCCCGGAGCTGCTCAGAGGCTGGGCTCACACGTCCCCAAACAATTCAGACAGTTTCAAAACCTTACTAGGACATTGGGAGAAGGCACTGCCAGCTGCTCCCGAGGGCCTCTCCCCTCCGCGCAGCTAGAGAAAGGACCAAATGAACTAAGAGCTGACAAGCTGTGGATCAACATGGGCTGCCCAGAGCGGAGTGCCCTCGTCCTGGGTTCTGATGCCCCCTGGTGGACACCTAGAGTTGAAGTTGGTAACCAACAAATGGACCAATGAGTGCAGGTCCTCATGACCTATGATATGTCCAGCCAGTGTCAGGCACAATCGTGTAAGACACGGCCCAACACGCATAATTAAGAAACTGCCAGTGGGGGGAGACAAGATTAAACATATGAAGGACTGGCTCCTTTTATTCTTCACCTACTTCTTTACAAACCTGAAATCTGGCTTCCTCTGGAACTCACTGTACTAAGTTTAGAAATGAGGAGCAGTCAGGGCTTACCCTTCAATGGGGAGGTATTTTTTTACTTTCGTACTTCCCTGCTGTTCCTCTCTCCTTCTTTGTTTAAATCTCCCCATTTATAGTGTAGACACAGCACAGTCCGTAACTGACTGTTCCTTCTGCTCCAAAGATGACCATCCCAGGGAAGCCCATACCTGCTGCCTTTTTGGCCGCCCTCTCCAGCTTGGTAAGCTCATTTCCACTCTGCCCCCCCCACCCCCACACACGTCTGAGTCCATTAGGCACACGTGGATAGAGCTCACCGCGTCTGTGGCTGTCCTCCTGAGCAAGGATATCCATTGACTGCCAGATGCTTCCATTTGGTCACACCGAACTGAGCAAGTGGCAACCAAATCTAAACTCTCAAGTCCGGTCCTCTCTCATGTACTCCCCTGGCTCTCTCATTTGCCCAGAAACCAGACTCAGGTTCTTAGCAGCCTCTTTACCCATCTCCTCCTTCAGCAATCTACGCAGGCCCCCAACACTTCAGAGTTCCATCTTCCTGCCTCCATTCCTGCCTCACTTCCTCTCAGCTACTACCTCAGTGCAGTTAGGAGAACCTGGGTCTGGGTCTGACCTTCACCGCACCATTTCTTCACTTGAATTTTCATCAAGCCCCTTTGGAATGCCACTCACCTAACTATGGAGTTACTTCCCTGTGAGGTGGGACAAATCTTTTAATCAATGGGCCTCTGTTTCTCCCTCACTGGGAGATTATAAGGATTAGATGAGGTAATAGTGTGATATTTATACCCCTGAATGGTGTTCTGCTGTAAACGTTCTTTTGACGACCTTGCTGACTTCAGTCTCTGTGCCTCCACGTTAATTCTCCATTAATCTTCCTAAAACATCGATTCAGCACTCATGTCACTCCCTTACTCGAGAACTTATCATTGCTCCCTAATTCCCCCTGGGTGTTCTGCAAATCACAGCTGGTGATTCATCAAGATAACGGGGTGGGAAAGTGGGTTCAGAAGGGCCACAAGCTGAAACTAGAAATCAGGATAGGTCTGTAGATTAGAACCCAAGGAAATTCTGTTTCCAGAAGACAAGGCGGTCAGTATGTCAGAAATCAGGGAAGCAGCTGGAACAGCAGATACAAGTCACCATCAGCAAGGATACTGACCAACACCTCCTGCGATGGTGGGTGTGTCCATAGTAAAAAGGCAAGTTCCGGGAACATTAGGTTGAGTTGTCCAAGACACATCAATAGCAACAGGAGGTGATCAGATAGTTAGACCAAGAGGGACAAGAGCTGGGGAGACCCAGGGCACCTGTGCAGTACTGAAGAATGTCTATGAGATAAGCACAGATTGACATAGTCTCATTACATCTGTGCTATTGGCATGGGGAAGAAAGGACTGTAAAGGTACCCTAAAAGGATAGAATTGAATCTGGGTTTGAAGGAGGAAATATACATTCTCAGTGGAAGAGGTATTTTATGTTAGAGCTAAAAAGGATCTTAGAGAACATCGGGCCTAACCCCCTCATTTAGAAGGGAAAAACTGAGGTTCTGAGAGGTATGGCAGGTTACCCAAGGACACCCAGCAATTTAAGGGTGGTGCCTGGACTTGGATTAGAATTTCCATGACCCAGATACAAATCCGGGGCTGCTACTCCACTAATTCTCTTTTGCCCAACTCCCTAACCCCACTAGCACATAAAAATATACTATGCCAGAACTGAACTGCAAAAACAAACCGAAGAGAGTCAATGTTTTAGTGAATTCTGAGGACTTACATGTAGGGATTATATATGGCCCCATGAGAAAGAACCTTAAGGAATTAGCTGAGGGCACCGGCTGGATGTCAAGAACGGCTGGGACGGAGCTCTCGCACAGGCACAGGTTGGACTGTTAAGCCTCCTTGTTACCTTCCGACTCGCACATGCGTGAACTCACTTGCACACACTTTTTTCTTGACTACTAGAAGCCCACATGGATACCAGTCAAACACATTTTGAGCTGATGAGATTCCTGGTCCTTGGTGTGAGCACTTCCACAGGATAGACTTTTCGGCAAAGAGAGGAACAGAAAACAAGGCAGCAAGTACAGAAGAAAGAAGGGGCCTTGGGAAGGATGCTGCCTCGAAAAGGTATGATAGAATCTCTTCAGGTGTTGAGGAAGCCCTCTATGTGTGGAGAAAATATTGTTTGTCAGTTTGTCAATTACCTTATGATTTGGTTTATGCTATTTCTTTGCCATGCAACCCCGATAGTATGAAATCAGTTACCAATCTTTTCCCACACGGCGCCTGAGGTTTTTTTGTCATACTTTGAAAGACCTTCCCTCTTCCAAGATTATTTTAAAATTCTCCTGTATTTTCTTCTAGAATGTTTATGGTTTCATTTTTTTCATATGAATCTTTAATTCCTATGGAATTTACTTTGATGTCTGAATTCAAGTAGGAATCCAATTTTATTTTATTTTTCCACATGGCTACTGTCAGTTCTGCTTTGTTTTAGGGTTAGAAACTCTCAGAAGGACTTTTTTTTCCTTCGCCAAGGAAGATTTGCCCTGAGCTAAGATCCGTTGCCAATCTTCCTCTTTTTGCTTCAGGAAGGTTCACCTTGAACTAAGATTTGTGCCAATCTTCCTCTATTTTGCATATGGGTCACCACCACAGCATGGCTACCAACAACTGGTACAGGTCCATACCCGGGAACCGAACAGGGCCGCCAAAGTGGAGCATGCCAAACTTAACCGCCAGGCGATGGGGCCGGCTCCTCAGAGGGACTTTTTAATCACTATAGAGGGGAGATAACAGCATGGTTGCCAGAAACCAGAAGCTACCCTGAGGTCTTCATAGTATTAGAGAGCAAAGGGGTTAACTCAAATAGAGAAAAGAAAACCAAATCCAGGATATGCAGGTTGGTAGGTAGTCTTTATCAAGAACCCCTAGATCTGCAGATTGCCTTCCCCACTCCACCTAATCAGGTGAGTATCCCTTCCCACCCAGGCAGAAGACAAGAGATTTACTGTCCAGAAATGATGAAACAGAGGGGCTCTGAGTGGGGACACCAGGCACACTGAGTGGGAGTGAGGCACAGCATTCAAAGCATTGAATGAGTGTGTGCAGACTGAATGCTCATGCCCTGGTGGTCCCTCCTTGGGACTCAGAGTGTTAGGAACCAGCTTGTAACTCCCCAGATAAAAAGAAAGTTTCCCCAGAAACTTCTCTCTAAAGAAATAGATCAATCCAGGAATCAGTCCTACAGATACTGACCTTTGGGAGATGCCCCAGTGAAACGTCAGAGTCCCTACCTGATCACTCTAGTGAGATGTTCCCCAGGTGACAAATGCCACCCACGCATACACAGCATTTACTCTCTCTCTCAAGTATAAACGGACCACCAAACTTCATACCACGTATTTGCAGAAAGCTTCAACACGAAAGACAGATTAAAAAAAAAGAATTCAGAGGATAGAGAAACAATGGGAACAGGAGAAAAAAATTAAAAATACATTAATTTTGTCTGATGAAATAATATTGTATCCATGAGACAAGAACAGAAGGCTATAAGAAGAAATATTTGGAGAACAGGAAGGAGTTTTGGAAATTAAAAATTTAATAGCAAAAAGTTAAATGGAAGAGTTAGAAGATAAAGTTGAGGAAATCTCTCAGAAAGTAGATTGAAAAGTCCATGAAATAGAAAATTGTAGAGGAAAGATAGCATTAGAGGATTGCTCCCAAAAGACCAATATCCAAATAAAAGGAGTTTCAGATACGACAAAATAATGGAAGGGAAGAAATTATAATTACATGTGAAAAAATGTCCCCAAAATAAAGGCCACATGGTTTTACATAAAAGAGTTCACTAAGTACTTAGCACCTTGAGTAGAAAAAGACTCACTTGAAGGTACATCACTGTGAAATAAGAGAACCCTAGGTAAAAACCTAGGTAAAAGCTTCCAGAGAGAAAAACAGATTATACATTATTAGGAGTCAGAAACAGCAACAATGTAATATAGAAAACAAGAGCAATTACTTCAAAGAAATTATTTTCAATGTAGAATTATATATCCAGCCAAATGTTTAATAAAGTGTGATAGAATAAAGGCTTTAAGACATACAAGGCCCCCTAACATTTACATCCCATGCATCCTTTCTTAGGGAATTATTGAAGGATGTACTCCCCCAATATAAGAGAAGAAATCAAAAAAGTAAAAAGATAGGGAATCTAGGAAACAGGATAATAGTTGTGTAGCAATCCAAAGAGCCGCTAGTCAAAACTGGAACAGGAGGATGGAAGCCCCTAAAGAGAGAATTGTAGGAATAAATATGAAACTGATCAATTAGCTGATGGATCTGAACATATGGAGGGGAGATTCACGGTTCTGTTAAAGAGTTTGGGGGCGAAATAATAAAAGGTACATAGAAAACAAAGCAAACAAAAATTTGTTATGGTTAGTGCCTTCCAGTCTTTTTCTGCCATCCTCTTACCTTCTAGCACTATGTTAGACATTGCTCTGCTGCTCATCATAGGGTTTTCGTGGCCAGTTTTTTGGAAGTGGGTGGCCAGGTTCTTCTTCCTAGTCTGTCTTAGTCTAGAATCTCTGCTAAAACCTGTCCGCCATGGGTGACCTTGCTGGTATTTGAAATATCGGTCGCATAGCTTTCAGCATCACAGCAACATGCAGCCGCCACGGTGTGATAACTGACAGATGGGTGGCGTGGTCCCCTGCCTAGGAAATGAACCCAGGCCTCAGTGGTGAGAGTCGAATCTTAACTATTAGACCACCAATAAGGGAGTTAGGATGAAATTTTTGGGGTTGAGGCTCAGAATAGAAACCCTCTTATATCACTACACCATTAAGACCTCTCAAATAGAATTTTTGTGCAAATTAGAAACCAGAAGTAGGCGAGAGTACAGTTATGCATCGCTTAATGATGAGGATATGTTCTGAGAAATGTGTTGTTAACTGATTTAGTCATTGTGCAAACATAGAGTGTACTGAAGGGAAACAAAATTTGCCACCCCAAAAATGTTTCTCTTTGACATGAGGATGTTTTTAGGTAGATTATTTTTAAGAAACAAAAGACTCAAAGTTTTCCTTGATACCTCCCCCTTAGCCACCTAAAAGAATTCAGATTAAAAAAACCTGTCTCACGGGGGCAGGCCCAGTGGCATAGTGGTTAAGTTCACATGCTCCACTTCAGCAGCCCGGGGTTCATGGGTTCCAATTCGGGGTGTGGACTTACACATCGCTCATCAAACCATGCTGTGGTGGCATCCCACATATGAAATGGATGAAGATTGGCACAGATGTTAGCTCAGTCAGCTCACCAAAAAAAACCTGTTTCAGAAAGCAGGCTCTCACCTTAGCATCACATGAACTAGGTGGTGGACAGGGAGAAAGCTAGAAAAGCCTGTTTGTTGGGCTCCCTTCTGTGTTCTTTTGTTTCTGTGCAGCCAAACACTTGTTTTCCAAACATTTTCTCCCTTCCACCTACCTGTGAATTACCTTCCTTCCCTTTGAAGTCCCTGACTCTCCCCACCCCAACGTCTTCTTTTGTCTTTAGCTGAAAATGGTATTCAAGGTGGGGGCTTTGGCCATTTTGGGCAGTTCCTCAGTTTTCCTGGGTTTCTCCCACGTATAAATGTTATTAAACTTTTGGGGTTTTTTTCTCCTGTTAATCTGTTTCATGTCAATTTAATTCCTAAACCAGCCAGAGGAACCTAGAAGGACAGAGGAAAATTTCTTTCACCCTGTAGTACCTACATGGTGTAGCCTATTACACACCTAGGGTATCTGGTACTGAACTTATGGGACCATCGTCATATATGTGATGATTTTCAAAAAGGGAATTAACAACTAGTTCAAACAGTCCATTTGGGATGGACTAAGCATTAGGCAGTTTAAAAAGACAGATGTAGCCAACTGTAAAGGCTTTAACTCAAGTGCTTAAGGAGGTAAACCCATTGATAGCTACAAGAAGATATTCCCATCTGATGTGTTACCTTCTAAGCCAAGGTGTATCTTACAGATAATCAGATGTCTTCAAATATTTGTTTAGGGCTGCCTCCTGGCCCATCACCTTTCACATGGGCAATTCTTCCTGTAGAAAACAGCAGCTTAATTACTGTCTTGCTTCTCCTCAGGGCTATGAATGTGCCTCCTAATTCTGACGGAGGAAAGCCTGGACACAGGTGAGGCAATTAAAAGGCTTCCCAATTCTCGTGGCTGCAATTCCTGCAATCATACCAAAGAATCTTGGCTGGCACTTGTAGCAATGAGATTAAATTGTATAAAGACTTTTTTGGGGATTGCATAGTAGAAAGGCTGTAAAAGAAAACCCTTACCGATTATGCCTTTTGCTCTAGAGGAGCAATGTCCACTAACCATAAGTAGCTATTGAGCACTTAAAATATGGGTAGGCTAAATTGAGATGTGCTATAAGTACAAAGGATTTTGAAGACTTAATATGAAAAAAAGGAATATAAAATATCTTGGTAAGTTTTAAGGCATACAGGAATTGACAGTATTTCGGATATACTGAGTGAAATATGTTAAAATTAATTTCACCTGTTTTTAGTTTTTTAATGTGGCTACAAGGACATTTGAAATTACATAGGTAGCTCACATATTTTTGGGGGGACAGTCCTGCTAGAATATTCTTAACAAGAACCAATGACCAATTGGACATCCACGTGCAAAAAACTGAATCTAGACACAGAACACATACCTTTGACAAAACTAACTCAAAATGGTTCACAGACCTAAATGTAAAATGCAAAACTAAAAAACTCCTAAAAGATAACATAGGAGAAAATTGAGATGACAATGGATTTGGTGATGACTTTTTAGATACAACACCAAAGGCACAAGCCATGAAAGTAATTGGTAAGTTGGACCTCAATAAAATTAAAAACTGCTCTGCAAAAGATGCTCAAGAGAAGACAAACCACCAACTGGGAAAAAATATTTGTAAAGCACATATCTGATAAAGGACCGTTATCTAAAATACACAAAGAACTCTCAATAAGAAAACAAACAACCCAATTAAAAAAGGGGCAAAAGGTCTTAACAGACACCTCATCAGATATACCCTTGGTAAGTAAGCATATGAAAAGATGTGCAACATCCTGTCACCGGGGAAAGGCAATTTAAAACAAGATACCACTACACACCTACCAGAATGGCCAAAATCCAAAACACTGACACCACCAAATGTTGACAAGGATGTGGAGCAACAGAACTCTCATTCATTGCTGGTGGGAACGCAAAATGATACAGCCACCTTGTAAGACAGTTTGGTTTCTTATAAAACTAAACACTCTCACCACATGATCCAGCAATTGTGTTCCTTGGTATTTATCCAAATGAGCTGAAAACTTATGTCCATGTAAAAACGTGCATGCATATGCTTATAGGAACTTTATTCATTATCGCCAAAATTTGGAAGCAATGCAGATGTCCTTCGAAGGCAAATGGATAAACTATCTTACATTCAGATAATGGAATACTATCCAGCACTAGAAAGAAATGAGTTATCAAGCCATGAAAAGACATGGAGGAACCTTAAATGTATATTATTAAGTGAAAGAAGCCAATCTGAAAAGGCTACATACTTCTGATTGCAACTACATGATGGAGACATTAAAAAGATCAGTGGTTGCCAGAGGTTAACGGGGAGAGAGGACAAAGAGGATTTTCAGGGCAGTAAAACCCTTCTGTGTGGTACTATAATGGTGGATACGTGTCATTCTACATTTGTGCAAACCCACAGAACATACACCACCAAGAGTAAATCTTAATCTAAACTACGGACTCCAGGTGACAATGATGTGTTGGTGTAGCCTCATCATTTGTAACAAGCGTACTCCTCTGGTGGGGGATGGTGACAGTCCGGGAAGCTGTGCCAGGGGTGGGGGACAGATGCGCAGACAGGGACTATATGGGAACTCTGTACTTTCCGCTCAATTTTGCTGTGAACCTAAAACTACTCTAAAAAAATAAAATCTATTTTAAAAAAATGACAACTCAGTGTTCAAGCACTTTATTAAATCAGATAAGAAATCTCCACAATGTTACACATACCAGATTGTATACAACTATAAGGGCATATCACTTGTTTATAAAGATACAGCTGAGCCGTACGATGGCAGGTCTAATAAGCCATCTCTAGCCAACTAAAATTTAAGAGGAAACACAGTAAAGGTCATGCAAGTTCTAGAATAGTGAATCATGACAGAGCTCACTCATTTTATCCTTTACCTTCAAAATGCACATGATATCTATAGCAGGTTGTCACTAGTGAGCTATACATTTCATTCAGGAATATAAACCTCTTACCATTTACTGGGTCGTCTGATTGTTAATCACTCAACCCTGACCACAGAAAAGAGTTTTTAGAGATTTACTGCTGTAAAATATATGCCTGTTATTCATACTATGCCTTGAAGTCATTCAGCTTTCATTAAAGTATGATGAAGCAAGATGCCCAAACTAGGAATCCCAGCTATGAACTGATCACTTAGCTGCACTCAACATCAGTTCAAGATAAAACACTGTGAAGACTAAAGAGACAGTAGTGAAACAATTCAGTGAGGCTGTAATAACCTAGATCTATTTTAATTTAGGTAAGTAACACTAAGTACTAGAAAATAAAGTCTTTACTCCTGTAGCCTCAAACTTATTTGTTCACAGCTACATTTAAACTTACGATCACCATATACTAACGGGTAGGTAGACATGATCAAAGATCCTGTGGCAAGCTTCACCTCCCTACACCCCTCGCTCCCCCCTCCCCGCAAGCCTCCTATACAAGTTTCCCCTGCTTTAAGCTAAAAGGTCAATTTTGGATTTAAACTTGTATGAACTAAGTTTATAGGAGCTAACATGCAAATAAAGGGATAAAGTTAAATTCATTTGCCAAGAGCAAACATTATAAATGTATGCTACTATCCTGCTAAACAGAAGATCCAGAGAAACCACAAATATAACAAACACTGCATTAGGTTTCAAAACAAAGAATCTTGAAGGAAGTAATTTTATCTTAGAGTGCTAGAATTTACCCACCAAATGCTATTGACCACAAAATGTTTCTGCAACTAAAACTAAAAGATAGAGAATTATAGGGAGCTGGGAATACATGTTAGATACTAACGATCTTCAAGCTTTGAAGATGTCATTGCATGAAGAAAATTATGGGAAACACTGTTCCCGATAATTATGTACACCCTTAGTGTAACATATGGAGATCACTGTCTCCGATATAGACACTGTGGTAGGCAAAAACTACCTTGTTCTTTATACATTATGGAAGACACTGCTCCCGATAATGTGAGTTAGGTTTGTGACAAAGGTACTGGAAATTTTGCAAAATTTGAATTAGTTACACCTTGGATAAATTGAGCTGTAACACATATGGGTATTATCACAGCCTGTAAGTGACATTAATTTATAACTTGATCACAATTCATTGCATTTAGGAGAACTGCCATTTTTATCTGGTCGGGTAAACAGAAGTCTAACTTGATTAGCAACCCCTAATTAAATTTAATCTTCTCCAACACTTAGAGCTTTATAATTTTATTTAGCTTGCGGCTGTTTTCTAAAACCCTCAAGTGTTGACCATAAATGCAAAACTTCCAGTATCTGTTGGGTTTTATTAGCAGATGCTGCTTTTATTAAAAAAAAACGACAGTATAACTGTCATAATTATGGAAGGCACTGCTTCCGATAATTATCTTCTATAAAAAAAACACCATTTATAGTGAACTCTGTCACTGATAAATAAACAATAAATATCTCAGTGCCAAAATGATAGAAAGCTTTTCCAAAAAATTAACACTTTGGCCAAAATTTGGCAGTGTGTTCTTTAAAGTCCGACAAACTGAGTTTGAAATTAAACACCTAAAACTGGTTATTTCAAAATACTTTGGAAAAAAAGAAAACAATAAAAAACTAAACAAAGGCTTATGGGGCAGGGGACAGAGAAAAAGAAAATATACTAAGTCTTTGGCTTCTGGTCTCCTCTTTTCATAAACAATCTTGAAGTTAACATATTAAGGCCTTACTCCTGCGATAAACAGTTGAACCTCAATTTATCCAGCTGAAGGACCTCTATTTCATACCTCACTGGCAAGAACACAAGTCCCATCTCTTCTGAAAGTTAACTGTTTCACGCAGGAACGTGGAAACCAGCTAAATCCTTAAAGGAAGGAATACATCTCACTTGGAGAATCAGGTCTTACAACCTGCTATCTCCTGTTGAGCGTCAAATGAGGGTGGAGGATCACAGGGAGCCAACACTCAACCTTCAGCAGTTACTGCCTCCCTCCTCCCGCTCACGAGATGCCAGTTCACATCCTCAGGACTTGGAGCAATGGTTCACGCCACTGGCTCTGACTTTTTCATAACTTTAACAGGAAAGAGGCCGTTACCATTACAAAACACTTAAAATTCTAGAGACGATCAGAGAAAATATTGTACGATGAACATCTTAAAGTGGTTATTCACTTTAACTTGAAGTGCAGGTACCTACCCTGTATTAAAAGCTGCTGCCTAAAAACATATAGGAGTACCAAGATGACTGGGTAGAATTTTAACAACATTAGGTTGAATAGCCCCTACTGAAAAATGTTGCACAACCAGCACAAGTCTAAAAACCACACTACCCTGATATTCTCACATAAGTTATGGGTATCACATTTAAAACTCATTGTCAATGTCCCAAATGTCGCCGGAGAGGGCATTTGCAGCTCCCTGAATAGTCCAAGTTGCTAGAGCCAACTGGTTTCTCAACAGAGTTTCATTGAAAGCACCACTGTTTTTCTGACGCAGCTTCAAGTGCTCTAGCAAAGCCGACAGAGTGTGAGAGCCAGAGCCCCAGAAGATATGCCGGAAAGGAGACTCTCTCGGAGACACATAGGGAGAGAGGAAGTGATATTCCACCTAGAAAAACAAAGCACACAGGAGCATCAGCACAACGCTATGACTTCTGTTGTGAGGAAAGGACCTGACAGAGGAAAGCAACTGTCATTCTCTCACTTCAAATGTTAAAATCTCCCTGGATTTAAGAATGTTGAGAACCACGACACTAATGTTCTAACATGAAAATTGTAAAACAAAGTGTCCATTCCTTTGTAAAAGTGAACTCTAATTGTACTGGGTATTTTTTTCGGTTGGGGCATAGCATAGATATGGAAGGTTTACAACAAGTTTCCATGTAATGAAGTCTCTGCTTCTCCCAAGCAGACTAAGATAAAAGCAGTTAAGGGCTGAATTAGCATAAATACAGAGAAAATGACAGCTAAAGGTCACTAATGATCTCTTCTTAAAAATGTTTTTAGGGGGCCAGCCCGGTGGCGCAGTGGTTAAGTTTGCACCGTCTGCTCCTGCGGCCCGGGGTTCGCCAGCTCAGATCCCAGGTGCGGACATGGCACCGCTTGTCAAGCCATGCTGTGGCAGGCACCCCACATATAAAGTAGAGGAAGATGGGCATGGATGTTAGCTCAGGGCCAGTCTTCCTCAGCAAAAAGAGGGGGATTGTTGGCAAATGTTAGCTCAGGGCTAATCTTCCTCAAAAAAAAAAAAAATTTTTTTAAAGCCTAAAAAAATTAATATGAGGTCAAATGTCTCTTGTATTTCCAGTTTAGAGATGTTGGCTCCAGACTGTGCTAGTAAATAAGTAAGAGTCAAAATCTGTGCTGAATTCTAAAGCAGCAAAAGATTCCAGGCTCCTAGAGATATTACTGTACTTTTTACAAATCTCAAGATTTACCAATTAAAAATTAACATACTCTAGTCCCTCCTTTTCTAAGAGTTTACTTACTTTCATGATACGGTCGTTGATTTCCCTCATGACAACTCTGTTTGCTCTCTCCGCATTCTTATAATCTGTTGTTAGTCTGGATGTAGCACGGAAAAAGTCTCCACGAGCAGAATATAGCCACTGTAGATTCAGACCCATCTCCTGAAGCAGAAAGACATTAAATTCACTATCGGACGCTGGTTTCTAAGGATGTTATTCTATATACCTGCCTAATTGAAGCATAGCAACTGAGATGATTCTGATAAAAGGAAGCGACTCACAGACAGGCTCAAGACTCGGGGGAGCAAGACTTAAACACCTTGTACAGCAGGTTCCAAGCCCTATAAACTACAGTAACACACTCATATTTCAACCAGCAGATAGTACAATTATCTGTTTTTAGCCTCCTAAGAAAATCATCCTCATCAAGAAATTTAATTTAATTGACTTAGTAAAAGTATATAATCCTGGGGGCCGGCCCCATGGCTAAGTGGTTAGGTTTGTGTGCTCTGCTCTGGCGGCCCAGGGTTTCGCCGGTTTGGATCCTGGGCACGGACATGGCACCACTCATCAAGCTTTGCTGGGGCGGCATCCCACATAGCACAACCAGAAGGACCTACAACTAGAATATGCAACTACGTGCTGGGGGGCTTTAGGGAGAAGAAGAAGAAAAAAAGAAAAGATTGGCAACAGATGTTAGCTCAGGTGCCAATTTTTTTTTTTTTTTTTAAACTTTAGGTTTTTTCCTTTTTCTCCCCAAAGCCCCCCGGTACATAGTTGTATGTTCTTAGTTGTGGGTCCTTCTAGTTGTGGCATGTGGGATGCCTCCTCAGCATGGTCCAATGAGTAGTGCCATGTCCGCACCCAGGATTCAAACTGATGAAACACTGGGCCGCCTGCAGTGGAATGCGCAAACTTAACCACTCAGCCACGGGGCCGGCCCCCCAATTTTTTTTTTTTTTAAAGTATATAATCCTGTGTAGTTTATCATTTCCAGTTCAATCTCCCTATGAGGGAAAACTTCAAACATTGTTGTTCAATGAACTTCAGAATCTAGTTATTTCCATGTGCTAAGTCGCATTTTCTTGATCAGTTACAATTAGTTTCAAATTTCAAGAGAGCCATAATAATTAAGATGTGGTTATCAGTGATTTACCTCATTTAAGGATCTGCTAAATTGACTTCGAGGACCATAAAACCAGTTGGAAACCAGCAATTACTACTTGCTGTGGCCTCTCCTAGATCTTATAACTCACAGCCTCTCAACCTCCCTTTCAAATGAGTTATGGATTCTAAGTAAAACTAGACCTCGGTTCACTTTAAACCGTACTTTGGCTGCCAATCATGTCCCCTCCCCAGGAACAGCTAATGGCATTCTTCAAACTGCTTGACACTTGAGCAAGAAGAACTTGACTTTAACTGTGCTCACCTTTATGTCTGCTCTGAATTGGTTCATGTCCTTCACAAATGAAAGTATTTTGTCATTATACATATCATAGTTCAGGTTCAATTCAACATCGTAGCTAAGTTTAATTAGGAGCTGACCAGCTACTTCTGCTGCTGCACGTGTCAGTCTGCTCAACTCGGGAACGTTCTGACTCAGTACCTCATAGGTATCCATGGTAGTACCCAAGTAAGGATACTCCGTGTCCTGGAAAACAAAGCCAGGTTAACATATTCAGGTGGGATACAGGACTAGGAGCCTCACATCCCAGTTTCACCGTCAAGGTAACAGTAATGGCAATTCTTCCCTTGCTTCTAACGTATTCCTCCTGCAATGTTACCGCAAACCCACTACTTTAAGAAGACACCACTTTTGCTGCTTCCTTTGAACCTAACCTACTCCTAGAAGGACTACTTTCTTCTCGGTTCTATAGAATCCCTGTTCTATCACATCATATACCCTGAAGAGATTTCTAGCCAAACTCCTTGAAGTTATATCCTTGTTCTCTTCTCTCTGGGAAGTTTGGCCCACATTAATGAGGGAAGAGGAAGGCATGCATGAAAGGTACTTTGAATATAAAGTGTTACTCTCAGACTGGAATTTACCTTCTTCCTAATCATGCAGCACTAGGTCCGCTCATACATTATTACCCCTCTAACAATGTCTGATGCTCACGACAACTTCTCTGTGCCTTCATTAGACAACTTTCGTAACTATTTCTTTGACTCTATTCCCTACCATTGACCTTGGTGACAACCTCACTGACAATCCTTTACTTTTAGACTGTACATCTCTGTTTCATTACCTGTACCTCTGAACCAGCACTGCTAGACTTCTGACATCTAAGAAGTCATTAAGAATTTTTTAAAAACATGACTTCTGAAGGTCAACAGAAAGCATCCATAAATTTCCTTGAGCACAGGACCCAACACTCAGTTCTTCCTAATGTGCTACATAGACATCATGACCGCCTATTTCAACACCATTCGTACGGCTGCTCTGGCAGAAGGTCAAGAGAATGCCAGCTAGGTGAATCTCCAGATGCTGATCTTTCATCACTCCCTCACTTCAAACCTTTCCCATCCTAGTCCCAGACTAAGATAACAGGTATTAAGAAGCCTAGTAAGGACCTGGCCTCTACTGGATGAAGAATTTGAGGCCATTCTGAGGCCAAAGTCAACAGCTTCCATCCTGACCCCCTACACTGACATTAGGACCTCTTCACCCCTCAGAAGAGCTGCTACAGGGCTGGTTTTCCATCTCTAGCAGTTCGGCACAGAAGCCTTCATCATTCTGTTTTCTCTGATTAGCTTTCAGGGCCTTCTAACTGGCTCTAGTACCAAGCCAATCTTGTCTCCCTACAACTTGGTCAGTTCAAAGTTCTGTCTTGTAACAATCTTACTTCTGTTTGGTTTTTGTGCTTTAACCCATTATCCTTGCTTAAGAGACCAAAACACCTATAGACAAACATGTGGAACCATATTTCAGCAGGTATCAAGAAGATCACTGTCCAGTAGAACTTTTCATTTGATGGAAATATTCTATACCTCCCTGTCCAATGTAGGCTTGTTATAAAAACTCATCATACTTAATTGAAGAAGTTTTGGAAAATAAATTCAAATGCTAATTAAGCTCACTGAGATAACAATTCTATGTTAAGACTGATAATGAGGGAGCATGCAATAACTGCATATGTCTACCTTCTTATAAAACACATTAAGCACTCTAGGAAACTTGGTCCTATAACTGATGAAAGAAGATCTAAGATGTAACACTCTAGAGTTCTTCAGACTTACCTCACAAAAACAGAAAGACAATGCTGGGATTCCAGAATATGCAAGGAAAGGGAATGCAGCATTATCAAAGGAAAGTTTCTCGCTGCAAGGAAAGCAAGATGTGTCTTTAGAAAGTTTTCTTAAGAAAAGACTGTGCTACCATGCAACCCTACCCTTGCCCCGAAATAAATTCTTCAACTGAATCTCTCTAGGTACAGGTACGCCTACGGCAAGGTTAGGTTTAGATCTCTACCTAACAGAGTAGGTGCTACTGGGTGATTCTGCTTTTTTATTAGCTGTGCATTCACTTTTCTCAACTTACACTTTGTTGATCCAGTTGCTGTCCCGATACAGAGACAACCCAGTAACTGGATGTTTCACCTGTAAAATAAGAAATTAATGAATGTATCATTAAAATGAACCTTTCTCAACTTATTCAGGCTAGTCACTAACATGTTTCTCTATAAACATTTATACAAAATAATGAATTTTTTATCTTCTTGAAAAAAATTTCTTTAAGACAATTTAAACTATCTCAAATTTCTGAAGTTATTCCTATTAGCCTTGTGCTGTTGGTTCCTTTAGTTATGGTGAGGAAAAAATGTTTTCCTCCTTAATTAACATCTTAAAGGTGGCTTAACCACAATTTTAAAAGCCTTCACTAGCCTTCATGATATACCCATCTTGTTTATGGTTTCTTCGTTCTAGCACGTTTTATACTACTGCCAGCCTAACCTGGAAACACCTTACTGCCTTGTTGGAGACCCTATCTAGTAATCCCTAGTTTCCCATGGGATCAAGGTCAAGTTCTCTGAGCATTATTTCCCTCCAACTTTAGCCACTCCAGTATACAGCCTCTAATCCCATTAGGCAAATACTGTTCCTCTCTCATTCAAAACTATGGTCATCCACATGTCTGTCTTTATTCAATGAATATTTTATCTGGCCTTCTTAAGTCTTAGATATATATAGTTCAAGTCCATTTAAACCTTCCTTAACATTCTGACTCTACAGAATGCCCTGTGGGCACCTACACTACAGCTTAGGCCTCATGGAATTCTGCTACATATTCTTAAATAGACCACAGATTGTTTGAGATGAGAGCCCTTCACATACCACCTCCCTCATCTCACATGGTTCAGTGGGCTGGGGGCAAATAAGCCAAGAGCATGACTTAAATAATGCTGCTATAGAATTTATTCCAGATTTCTGCTATTGGTTACTTATAATGGTTTAAATATCAATGTTTTCCATCTTACGTAAATTAGATAAAAAATTAAGTTATACAATTTTATAATTAGGTATATACTCACTTCTTGCATTGTTTTCTCAATAAGTGAATACAGCAGTGGGCTGGCAGAAACCTTGAAGTTCTTGGCACCTGCAAAGAGATCATTTTAACATTGCCCCGTCTCTAGTCGAGCAATTTTCACACTGCTACTTCTACAACTAAAAGCATTTGCCCAACTGGAACACCCCTAGATCAGTGGCATATGCAATTATCCTCCAAGTAGACAAAAAAGTGATTTACGAGTCAGGTTCTTTTGTGACTGCTAACCCTAATTTGACTCAACTGAAGTTCTTACTCCTTGCTTTTGTGTACTTTAATGTTAATGATTTGGTTTGGGGTAGCTTTTTGCTTCACCCAGCAAGCTTGCTATATCCAATACATTCTGCTGTGTAGGTAAACGGCAATGACGACTAATCTAATAAAGATTCCGTTCAATTGTAATTCCTTCCCTTTGCTTCCCGATGTAGATATTTCACTATTCTCAGTTCATCCAAAGACTATATGTGCACTTTTAATAACATTCAAACTCTTTCAGCAGTTTGATTATTTGGTATTTCTATCTGTGATACCACAATCTAGTAAGACGTGAATTAGTCTCCGGAAGTCCTATTCTATATGGTATGGTTTAGTTCCTTCTGGTCTGAAATATAGCCCAGCCTAGTGGTTCCCAAACTTTAGTGCATGAGAAGTGCCTGCTGTGCTTGTTAAAATAGTTTGCTGGACCTATGCCCCAGCTCCTGACTCAAAAGGTCTGGGGTAGGGCCTGAAATTTTGCATTTCTGACAGTTCCCAAGTGATCCTGATCCTGCTGATCTGCGGACCACCCTGAGAACCGCTGCTCTAGACAAGGCAATCTGTGCCCATTCTGTCACTGAAAGGCCTATTAAGAGAAAGCTACGTCAATCTTTTGATCCAGGTATGGCCAATAAATATATAACAAGTGCTGCTTTAGAAAGCTTTCTTCTGCTGTTTTGTAAGTAGTTTACCGGAATTCACAAACAGCTAACGGAAAGGGTACTTACCAAGAACAGCTTTATCCAGATTAATGTAAGTGAAAGCCTTTAAATGCAAGGAGGAAAGGTATCCCTGGAAGAGAAGGAAAAATACTGATGTACCAATATGTAGTGATCTATACCTATTATTAGGAATTTCTTCTTAAATTTGGATTCTATTGAGACTAAATATACCAAGGCAAAAATGACGGAATCAAATCCAAAAGAGCATGGTTTCTGGAGAACAAATTAAGCCAATACAAGTTTGGGTGCCCAGTCTGGGTATGGATAATACATAGACAATACCTCCAGCCATTCAGTGGCACCAATAGCTCCGAAGTCTCCAGCACCCCAGCTGGCAAAGACAATGCTTCTGCTGGGTTTAAACCCACCTAAAAGAAAACAAACAGTTTGATCTTGGGAAAGGTTATAGGTAGGCAACTGACTCAAGATGAAATCAGAAACTTCTAATTCAAGGCAGCAGGTTCAGCAATATTTCTTTTCCTTTGAGGACCCAGGTGAAGGAACGAAAAAAGGAACAGGAATAAATTTTAAAAGTAATCTACAAAGAACAGGCTAGGAGATCATTTGCAGATAAGATTTCAAGTACATAGTAGTGACTGGCTTCCTGAAAGCCACTTTTTTCCAACTCCATTCTTTGAGTCCCTTAACTTCTGGATCAAGAGATATTTGCCATCGCAGTGTAAGTATGATATGTATCTTCTTTGAAAATAATTCGATTAAGGGTAAGTCATTTAAAACACTGGATTACTTTTAAAACAATTGGCATGAAATAGACTAAAAATTCTCAAATTTAAGTTACAGGAAATAGTTTTCAGAGAAATTACATTAGTGACAGTTCCTTTTGGGGCTATATGTGCCACTGCCCTCCATCGCTCGCCCTTCCCTGGGTACGTATTTTTCTGCATTACTGTACTTTTGTATAAAAGTTAAGCACTATAACTTACCCTATGACCCAAAGATTCAAGAATGTGATAGGGGCTTGGGGGAGGGGGAGCGGGGGGAGGCTGTAGAGGAGTGGCAGAGTACCATGGAAGAAAGGCTTGAAAGAAGACCTTTATATAAGTATAATATATAAATATATATAAACATATTATATATTGTATTTATAAATCAAATATATTCCATATTATACTTATAAATATAATATATAAAATTATATGTTACAATTTTATAACAAAACTATAGAACATTAGTACACAGGGATGCCACTGCTTGCTTTCAAATAGATTCCTTTGGGACAATGTCAGATCTGCCATATCATTCTAGATACGTCAAACTAAGAATTAGGGCCCAATATAACACTTTCTGTTGTCTCAAAGAAATTCACGATTCCCAGTACAGTGAAGATGCTGCATGGACAGCAGTTTCAAAGTCGAAGGCAGATACAACAAAAAACAATCTACTTTGTACTTAAGAACTCAGGGTCTGGGGCCGGCCTGATGGCGCACCGGTTAAGTGTGCACGTTCTGCTTCTTGGTGGCCAGGGGTTCGCCAGTTCAGATCCCGGGTGCGGACATGGCACCGCTGGCAAAAGCCATGCTGTGGCAGGCATCCCACATATAAAGTAGAGGAAGATGGGCATGGATGTTAGCTCAGGGCCAGTCTTCCTCAGCAAAAAGAGGAGGTATTGGCAGTAGTTAGCTCAGGGCTAATCTTCCTCAAAAAAAACAAAAAAAAAACCAAAAAAAAAAACAGAACTCAGGGTCCAGCACGAGTGAACCATAGGAATATAGGCAAAAGTGAGCACAGCCTATTACAACATTTAGAACTATACATTGCACACAGATGTTCAAATTCTCAAAATTTGTACTCTACCTTTTGAGACCATATCAGAGAATATCCGGGCAAGTTCCAATAGGAGAGCTGTTCCTACACTGGACTTTGCAGCTCCAGGACCCCAGGCATCCCTTTGGGCCCCTATTACAACATAGCGATCTTAAAAAAAAAAAAGAGGACAAATTACCCAATCAATTTTTAAACTGTTTTCTAATGTTGAAGTCCTGAATAAGTAAGTTAGTAGAAGGGTAAAAATGTAGTCTAAGTATTAAGAATAAGAGGGCTCCCTGCAGTTCTGACTTAGGACTCGAGGGATTAAAAGTTCACATGACAATACTCATCTCTTTAGTACTGCTACTCTTTTTCTACATTACCATTAAGTTTAGTCACTGACTACTTATTTGTGCTAATTGTTTAATAAGCTATTAAGTCCAAGGGCTTTCCTTATTAAATGATATGACTATTTGACTGCATTTAGATAGATAGATTGCCTATTCCAGGGACTGGCAAACTACAGCCTGCATGCCCATTCATTATGTATTGGCTATGTTGTCTGTCTTACAATGCCAGAGCTGAAGAGTTACAACAGAGACTGGGTGGCCTGCAAAATGTTTATTATTTGCCCCCTTAAGAAGAAATGTGGGGGCCGGCCCCGTGGCCGAGCGGTTAAGTTCACACACTCCGCTTTGGCGGCCCAGGGTTTTGCTGGTTTGAATCCTAGGCGCAGACATGGCACCGCTCATCAAGCCATGCTGAGGTGGCATCCCACATGCCACAACTAGAAGGACCCACAACTAAAAATATACAACTATGTACCGGAGGGCTTTGGGGAGAAAAAGGAAAAATAAAATCTTTAAAAAAAAAAAAAAAAAAAGAAGAAATTTGCTTACCACTGGTCTACTTAATAACTTAAGAGATTTTTCTAGTGATATGGTGATTTTTTGACAAGTTAATTTCCTAGGGCCTTATTAATTCCCAATAAAACCGATCCCTCCACAGCCCACTTTGGGACAGACAAGATTTAGCATTTCATGAAACTGAGCCAAGCCAGCCTTGCTGCACTCCCTCCTCTGGCCACATCCTTAAGAAGTGAGGAAATCAGAAAAACAAACAAAAAACCAAGGGTCTTTACCTGGTTCTTCAAAGCCTTTAATAACTCCAAAGACGTTAAAAATTCTTATCTCTTTCAGCTCATTGTTCACTGTGAGCTTCACATTCTTATCCCCCGGGAATTCCAGCCGACATGAAGAGTCTGTTTTCCAAGAAGAAGGACAGTCTCCTTTCATGTTTCTAGTAGGAGAAAACAGAGATCAGAGTCTGACTTACTGCTACGTCCAGCAGGTTTATAAAGTCAGTCATCCTTCCTGTCCAGGAAAGTTCCAGGGTAAGTGAACAGATAAAGAGAACACACAAAATTTACTCCCCAGAGGCCAACATTTGCATCTTACTCTGATCTGCGGGCAGTCATTTGAAAACCATGAGTTACTTCCTAGTTTAATCAATGTTTTCAAAAAATTTCTCTACCTATTCTCACCTGTTGTGTGCCTCTCTGCCAGAGATATAGCTGTGGTTTACATTTGAAATAGATACCAAGACGGACTCAGAAATAAGCTCTTATATAAAAGTTCATTAATATATTTTCATGTTTCCTGACTCCCTCCACTAACAAGGGTAGCATACCTTCTTATCTCAGTTATAAAAGAGTATTCTCATGCCACTCGTAGTTAGATCTCTTTCCCTATCCAATTCCTCGTGTTATGCAAACAATCACTGCTCTAACTATGTCAAAACATAATTATCCCTCACGACACAAGGATGAGATAATGGGCTGGCTTCACAGGTTAGGAAAAGACTTGTAGGTGATGGGAAGAATTCACTGATTTTAAGTTTGGTATGAGTCAGTAAGAATCATCTATTACAAATGCCTCAGATAGCATTATTAATATCATATAAGGGGCCGGCCACATGGCCGAGTGTTTAAGTTCGTGCGCTCTGCTTCAGCAGCCCAGGGTTTCGCTGGTTTGGATCCTGGGCGCGGACATGGCACCGCTCATCAGGCCACGCTGAGGCAGCATCCCACATAGCACAACTAGAAGGACCTACAACTAGAATACACAACTATGTACTGGGGGGCTTTGGGGAGAAGAAGAAGAAAAAAAAGAAGATTGGCAACAGTTGTTAGCTCAGGAGCCAATCTTTAAAAAAAAGAAAAAACAGTCACATAGTATTTTACAAACTCCTTACATGTAGATGTTCTTCATTTAAGACCAGTTATCCTGTTAAGTAGAATCCATTTCAGTGACCCAATAAAGTCCAAGAAACATGATCAGCAGGGTTAGAGTAACTCGTTCTACGTCACGCAGCAAACAAATGCTCACATTAGGTGTCCGAAACTAGATCTACGTCCTGTGCCAATACCAGGTGCAAAATATGTCCAGACCAAGATAAAAATTAATGACGTGCTCTAATTAGATGGCTCTATTTTTAAAGAGGGACACTAATATACTAGAGAGGACATCCAGAAGGACTAATCATGACTGTAAAGCATCTAGAAACTATCAGGAGAACTGAGGATATTCAATCCATAGATAAGGAAACTTGAATCGTTCTGTTGTTAAAAAGAAAATCCAGAACTAACGGGTGTTACAGGGAATAAGATTTCAGCTCAACACACATTCTAACAGATCTTCTCTAATAACTGAACGGGTTGCCACAGGCAACAAAGTGCTTTGTAACAGGAAGTACTCAAACAGAAGCTATGCCAGGAATATCACACAAGGAATTCACTGGCTGAACTGAAAAAGGACTCTTCAAGTTTATAAATTTAACGTCTACTATTAAGATCATTTTATGGAGGATAAATTTCATTTTTGTCTACACCATGTTAAAAGCTATCCATCCCCTAAATGACCCAAATGTGAAAAATTACAGCCAACACTTTTAACATTTTATCAAATCAACTTAAACATATCATTCCTCCTCTAATCATGAAACCTCACCCTGCAAGACAACTTTCAAATAAGAACTTACGCAAACAGCGCTTCTGCAGCGGCTCTGGAAATTGTTTGGACAGGTATATTAGGCAATCCTGATGACTGAGATGGTGGAAACTGTGTGTGATTGAAAGAAGGGAATCCTGGTGTATAAGGGTCACCGGTTCCCAGATGAGCCTAGGAAAACAAAAAAGTAATTAGCTCCATCAGGCACTTATGCAAGAAGGTCCCTATAAGATCCAGATTCAGTATGAAGCTACATCCCAAGCTTAGCTGAGCACCTTAAAGTCTGAAAGTCTGAGTGGCTCTATGATATGTGACTCGTTTTTATATGGCATAGGCCAAATTCTCAATTCAAGACACTAGTGATAAAATACTTTTAGCATGGGGCCGGTCCAGTGGCGCAGAGGTTAAGTGCACACATTCCACTTCGGCGGCCCGGGGTTCACCGGTTCAGATCCCGGGTGCAGACATGGCATCACTTGGCAAGCCATGCTGTGGTAGGCGTCCCATGTATAAAGTGGAGGAAGACGGGCATGGATGTTAGCTCAGGGACAGTCTTCCTCAGCAAAAAGAGGAGGATTGGCAGCAGATGTTAGCTCAGGGCTAATCTTCCTCAAACAAAACAAAATTTTTAGCAATAAGTAATAACAGTCTCACAGTCTCAGTCATGTAATCCATATTCTTGCTTACTGTTAAAACTCTTCCAAAAAAAGAGCTTATTTAAGGAAGGCACAGTTCTATTTCTATTAATGTAGATAGAACATAGCAATAATTTGGAAAACCCCAAAACTCATTTACTCAAGAAATAAGAACTCACATGTCCAAAGACTGGAAGCTTTGCATTGACAATGGGAAATTTAGCCTGGTCCATGTATATCAAGACACCAACTGCATTTAAACTTTCAGCATTTGCAACCTAAAGAGAAAAGGTAAAGCTCAAAAAATGGAAGACCTAATCATACAAAGCTAGAAGAATATATCCTGGAATTTACACTGTGGACAAACAGTTACAGGGGACTACACTGAAATTCCCAAATGTTTCAAATAGCTTATATGTTTAGAAAAAATATGTGTCTTAAAACTCATTAAGGAGAGTTTAAAAGACAAGAGAAATAATAAAAAACCCATCTGGGACAACTACTATCTTGATATGTTCCATTCTGTCCCTTGTGTAGTTTGACCTGTAACTTCCCTTTTTATAAAACATAGTTATAACTGAATTCTGTATGTACATAAAGCTCAGTTACACAGACACAATTTCACTTACACATTTCTGATTACTTCATTTTCACTGAAAGACAATGGCTGCAAAATACTCCAAGCGGATATGCCATAGTTCTGAAGCATCCTGTCACTTCAGATAATTGGAACTTATTTGATTTGTTGAGCAGTTTAGTAAATTAAATTACATTAACAGGTATGAGCATTTAACACTGCTGGTTTTCAGAATGTAATAAACAATGCCGTTCAACTAAAGAATATGATACCAATGTATTTAATAAGCCATACTCACCTTTTGAGCAAAAGTGATTTCCCCTGCTCTAACAATCACTAAAGATCCATTCACGGGATAGCTTAAAGCCTCATAGTCTTCTTTAGTGCCAAAGTTAGCATGGACCAGTTTACCCTAGAAGAAAGACATTAGATTTAATAAGCATTATGGCATTAGAACAGCCATAGAGTCTGAGACAGAATGGTCTTACAGATCAAACCAAGAGAGGAAAAAAAAGGAGGTCAAGGCCTAGAAAGGATGTGAGAGTTCCACAGTCAAACTGGCCAGGGCTACCAGGAGTTAAGCCAACATTTCTGGCCTCCTACACTCATGTCTTTCATTATCTCAGGCTGCCTTTAATCTAATTTCCACTGATCTATTTACATTAATTAATTTACATCTATTTTACATTGCTTCAGATATTTTGGGGACAGAGAAAGGATAATAAACACAAAGGATATGTTAAACACAAAGACATATACCAACAGAAATATTATAGGTTAGCCATGGCAGCACCAATTACATGTTTCCACACTTGAACCCCAGAGTTGAGGACATACATAGGAATAGGTCTTCACTAAAATTTCTGATAATAAATCTGTCCAAAAATTACTAAACACTATTACAATAAAGTGATTGCAGAGATCAACTTTTAGATATTTACATAAATTGTCATCATAATGTTCCTAAACACTATTAGAGTTCGATGTACAGCCAACATTAACAACCAAATGTCTAAGTATAGAAAGCTTGCAGGTGAACTAAAATCCTCAATGTTCTGTAACAGAACAATCTACCCACTTCCAAACTCCTGGCTTGTAAGCAGTCAGGGAAAGTGATACAGAACAGGTGACCAGGAAGACCAAAAATTACCACAAAAGTTCATCTGGCTCAGAAAGCATCCACTACATAGACCCCTGACATATAAATATGTGGTTTTTAACCTAAAAAACCTAGATACATCTATTCTATTAGCTATTTTTTAATTTCTATGGTAGTTTGGTCATACTTGCCTAAATTTTAAAAGATCAAACATCACAGAATCAAGCTAACACTAAACACCAGCCAAGATGGTTATTGATACCTATTTATATCCACATAAGGGGAATCTGATATATGCATTCACCCAGCAAATACTACCACGTGTCAGGCACCGTCCGAGGCTCTGGGACACAGCAGCAAATGAAACCAACCCCAGCCCTTCGCGTAGCTTACATTCTAGCATGGAAACAAATGAATAATGTCGGGTGCTACAAGTACTATGAAGAAAAATAAAGCAAGACAAGGGGAAGAGATTAGAGGAAAGACATCTTTGATAAGATACTCAAGGAAGACTTCGCCAGGGAAGCAACATCGGAGAAGAGACTTGCCCATGACGAGGGGACAAGCCACGCTGATATTTAGAGGAAGAGTGGTCCAGGCAAAGGGAAAGGCCTCGAGGTGGGAGCAGGCTCGAGTCTGAGAGTGTTTGCGGAACAGCAGGGAGGTCAGAACACCCAGGGCGGAGTGAGAGAAGAGGAGAGCAGCAGAATTACTTAGGGCCTTGCCAACCAGGATGAGGACTTGGGATTTTTATTTTAACTGAGCACAGGAGGGTTGAGAACAAGAATATCTCGTGACCAGCTCCATTTTACGAGAACAGTAAAGACAATGAGTTTTTGAGCTACTCAACCGGGAGAAAAAAAGTCATGCAGTGTTTTGCCTTACTTACAGTAACTGTTGTGGCCTTACTATATGCCACGTAACCAGTGGGATTCTCCACCAGGGATATCATGTCACCACTCCCGTTCACTACGGTCACCGAGCTCTGAGCATTGCTAAAAAAGATTAAGTTAAAATGAAGCTAAGGGCAAGCTTAGGAAAAAAAATTAAATGGCTTCAATACATTTAGTACTTGACTTCATTATTTTGAAAATCTTTGCTATATTTAGCACACCTAAAAACAGCTTCTTCTGTAAGTTTACCATTGTTCAACATACCTGCCTTTGACCTGAATCTTAACAAAATGTTCATCACGCCACACTTTGTTGAGCTTAAATTCACGGAATTGATTCTCAATGAAAAAAGCCAGGCTTTCATCTTTTTGAGATCCAGCCTCACGAGGGACATAAGAATTTCCATTCAGCCGCCTGGAAGAAAAGAAGGTCACTGTTAAATGAACTGAAGTTTAATTTAAAATAAACATTAAACTCAAATATCTGTTTTAAAACTGTTTTAAGAGCATAACTCAATACTATCCATTATAGTTAAGATAAATTAACTGTGACCCAAAATTTCTGGATTGATCAGATAGAGACAAACTTAGAAGAAGAAAAAATTATGCCCCACATCTGAAGGAATTCATGACTTCAAACTTGTTAAAATTTCTTTTCCACTGTAAAGCATTCCTTTAAGAGCCCCATCACAGTACAGCATATCTGCTTAGGGTAGTGTCAGGGGGAATCAGTCGCTTCCAGGAGATCTGTTGTGAGCAAAATGAAGGATAATAGTATTGTTGGTGGACTCCAGATGTGCAGCTTCAATTTTCACCTACTCTGAAGCATTTTGAATCCTCTGGAAGCAAAATTGTTTCTTCTTCTGACTCCCATGGCTCTTTGTAAATATACACATCACGTTATATTAGTTATCTTTTTTTTTGGTAGACTACACTCTCCCCTCACCCATAATGCTTGGTGTGTGTATAGTATACACAAAAGCACTCACTAGATGAAGTAACAATGCCAAGATTTCTAATTAAAGACTAAACGAATTATTATACCATTGAAACTGTAGGAAGGTAGCAAAAGGTAGAAGATGAATTTATTCTTTACACAGAGTTAAAGTACGTGCCTAAGGAAGATCTTAAAAATCTTAGGGCAGGGGCTGGCCCTGTGGCATAGAGCTTGGGCTCAGCATGCTCCATTTTGATGGCCCAGGTTCACGGGTTTGGATTCCAGGCACACACTTACACCACTCATCAGCCATGCTGTGGCAGCAACCCACATATAAACTGGAGGAAGACTGGTGCAGATGTTAGCTCAGGGCTAAACTTCCTCAGCAAAAAAAAAAAAAAAACCCCAAAAAAACTAACAGCAGAAGCCTTAAGGACACTTCTTAGGCTATGCATTAATGAGTGAGAACTGAAGAAATCAAGGAATACTAGAGACATATCAAGCTGGACAGTCAGTCCTGATCTAGAGGATGAAGATAGTTACTGATGCCCTTGTGAATAGCAGCAAAGCTCAGCATGACTTACACAGGGTTAAGATGGAAACCCCAGAGCAGAAGAAAGTGACAACAAGCAACAAGCTACGAAGAACCAGATGCCCAAAATGATCAAGGACCTATGGAATTTTTTTAAGAGAAAGGAGAGTCCCCACAAAACTTCTAACTTTTTTCCTATCAACATAGTTTAAATTCTTTACTGACTCCTTACCCTCTAACTCCACATGGGAAGCCTCCCCTACTCTAACAAGCCTTTCCTCCAGACTGTCACCTTCGTTTTGTTTCCCTGTAGCTAATCATCAGTATCTGCTTAGGTGCTGAGGCTGAACTTGGGAAGAAGCTAGAGCTTACTTGATGGTGTTGGTGAATTCTGTGGCAGTCAGTCTCTCTGACAACATCGTCCTTAGGTCTGTCCAAAGTAAGCGAGACGGTGTTTCAGGGAAGTACTCTTCCGTTTCTGGTGGTTCTGTTCCCTCTATCTCCTTGGAGTCCCCTGATCTGCCACATTCAGATTTTGGTTCAACACGTTTACAATAGCCCAAGTAGCCAATCATAAATCCTAAGGATAAAAAGTTTCAGAGTTGAATTTATAGAATTCCATTTATAATCTATTCATATAGGAATTGTTAATCCTTGCTGATAAGCCTCGAAAATACTGGTTTTAATCAAATTGTAAGCAGTCTGAAAGTAAATAATGCATCTCAGTTTTGTATATTTTAAAGCATTCAATCTAATAAATTATATAACTTTATTTTAAACAGTTCCTTTTGCAAAACATAGGTATTTTTCCCCCCAGAAGCCTTTCCTGAATACTCATATTCAATGCTACAAATAACCGATGCGTTATTTCTGGTGTAACATTTGCACATTACACTGAAATGATTCGTGTGTCTCTCTTCTCCCACCAGGCGAAACTCAAAGGCAGGTATAGAATCTTAGTCATCATTGTATTCCTAGTGCCCAGCACAACAGCACATAAAAAGGTATAAAATAAACATTTGCTGAGTTGAATGAACAGACTTCTAGAGTTGGTGACAAGCAACATTTAAGTTTTGAATGGCCACTCTTACCAATCAAGAAAAAGATGATTACAGCAATAACAGCATAGCAGAAAGATCCATTAAACCTTTTTGGTTTTGTGAGGCTGGCGTGATTACTTCTCACGTTATTGTCAACATTTTCTTCTTCATCTACAGCTAGTTTCATCTCCACATGACTGTTATCGCCATCTACTTGCCGAGCCAGACTAAATCGGGTATATGACAATGGTGCTCCACCAAACTGAGATTTTAAAAAAAGAGAAAAAGAAAGCATATGAAGGAGAGGATAGTGAATAGGAACACGTATAAAACGTTTGGTCAGCTATGTACCGTCTACTGGGATAGTCTGATCAGGGCTTTCTTGAGTTCATCTTCTGTGCTTGGCTGTCCCTCTCCACGGCACCCAAAATGCCATGAAACTTCTCTTAAGATTTTCCATAATTAACTCCACTCAAGACTGAGTATACCCTTGCTTTGTGGGATTAGTTCCGCCTCAAGAACCCCACTTCTAAGGTAAATGAATACCGGATAATAACTTTGGGTATTATTTCAGGCTTCCTGGGAGACAGTCGTTCTGTTACACTTCACATTCTTGCAAACGGGTGACCGAGAAATACCACTTAAAATACCTTACCAAGTTAGAGAACGCCGATCTGGCTTGATCCATCGTTCCGTGCTGTCACACTGATGAGCCTCCTATTAAAAAAGAGAATTCATAGAATGAGATAGATACCACTGTATCAGATTAGCGAGGGCTTTTCATTACCACACCAGATTAATTACTATATATCAAATTTACTCAAAAATATATTATCATCTTTCTAGAAAGGGTCTTTAACCAAGAGATTTAGTTTACATGACGACTATATTTAGTGTGATCCTTGATTAGATACTGAATTGAGGTGGGGAGGGAGCAGCTTGAAGGACATTATTGGGAGAAGTAAGAAATTTGAATGTAGACTAACTCCTGGAAAACAGTATTTTATCAACGTTAGATTTGGGTAGTGTGATAATGGTATTGTCTTTTTGGAGGAGAACGCCCTTTTTCTCAGGAGATCGATGGTGAAGAATTTAAGGATGAAGTGTCGGGAGGTCTGTAACTTATTTTCAAACAGTTCCAGTTAAAAAAAGCAAATGTTAACTGTTAACATTAAAAGTAAACTGTTAACAACTGGTGAAACTAGGCAAAGGGTACATGAATATACACAGTACTATTATTTCAATTTTTCCTGTAGGCCTGAAATTTTTCAAAATTAAAAATGTGGGGAAAGCTAATTAGAATGTCATCAGGGTAAGTAGATTTAAGTAACTGAATTTGGTAGGCAAAGAAAAGGGACAAATAAAAAACAATAGACTAGCACCTGAAAAAAAAAAACAAACCCAAACTAAAATAGAATTAAGTCAAGACTGGCCGTGCTCCATACACCAGTGACAAAGCATCTTCAATGGAAAAGGAGAAAAAAACCCTGATCCTTCTGATTAAAATGAACAGTTCCTACAAATGATTTGACAGACCTCTGATGTAAAAAGAGTTGACAAAAGAAAAACATAGAGTACGCTATTTTACAGATAAAGAGGCCAGTTATGAGAGGTTAAGTGACTTGTTCAAGGCTGAAAACTGATAATCTAAAAATGAAGTTCAATGGGTTACTGGGTTATAGAAACTGTGTTCTCATCTCCAGAAATTTAAGAAATTAATCTTAACTTTTTCCAAAGCAAAGTACACCTCTGTAACCAACAGAGCGAATCCTAAGTTAAGGCATAGACATTAACTGAAATCTAGATTTTCTAGTTAATTTGGTTTGAGTGCATCCAGACACTTGAGAGTGATTATGTTGAGCTGTATAAAATGGCTATTTACTTCATACTACCTATTTCAAGGCTTTTCCCATGCTGCAAGTACACTTACAGCACATTTAACACCCACATGGCACAAAGCAAGCTATAAGATATATGCAGACTATGAAACAAAAGACATTATAGAAACTGGCATTTGAAAAGTCTCCTATCAAAAATCTATTAACAAAAAAAATTTTTTTTTAATTCCCAAGCTTTAAAGACCAGAGCCAATAAGTAATAGGTCATATTCTTAGAAGCACAATCTCTTGTTCCATCTGGTACAAAAAGCTTATCACTCTCGCTGCACCAGAACGGTACAAACCCAATCTCTGGAGCCAGAACTAGAAGACCCCACCCTGAACCAATATCAACCATCCTTTTCTAGGAAACAGCAGCTCACAGGTTTAATACTCATCTGAACCAGCCATTTCTCAAGGTTTCTAGTTTGAAATTAATTTTAAGACTAAAGTGACAACATATTTAAATAAGTGATCTAAATAAAGAATTTAAATAAATGATGAGGAGACTGAGTAATTCTAAGTCTGCAGGAACAGGCAGATAATAGAACACGTAATTATGATTTTGTATAATTAAAATCTAAGTACATTTTTTACTGAGAGGACAGATATGTTTAGTTCTGTTTCAACCCCAGCCATAAAATTAAGACTATAACATAAAAGAAATCAAGTCAGAGGAAATTGTGACCTAGGCAATTCCCATGTTAACCTCATCATTTAACCCCACACCTGTGAAGAACATGATAATTCTATGATATCCACAAAAGTTATTCCTGAAATTATACATAACAAATTTAAGTCAGTCTTTCAAAATGACCCCACACAGAGTAAAGCTTTCTACTTAGGAGAATCCCTTAATGAATTTTCTTCCAACGGAAATCACTCTATGCCCTAAAAGCATGGGAGACAAACTTTTCATACCAGTTGTAACACTATCCTTCTACAAACAGGCAGGTCTGTTAAAAGACCACATCTAAAGGCCAAACAAATCTTACCGGGCTTATTTCAAGATGTCACCAACGACGTTAATTATCCATTACAAGACACAAACCAAATATCACCTTGTGTATCTTTGGTGTTCTCAAAAGTAACTGGAAAAACTATTCCGTTTCTCACGTTAATAATGAAAATTAAAGTAAGCAAAATAGAGCCCCACCTGTTTTGAACATAAAATAGAAGGAGGATCTTAAATGTCTTTAACTGAGCCATGGGATGGAAGACAGGAGGCAGGCAAAGGAACTAACTACAGCCTCAAACTTCTTCAGAATTCAAATCATCTTATGCCTACCTTCCTGAAATGTGGCATTAATTTCTCTTTAATTTTTTAAAATACAGTAATTATCTTGAGGTCTTAAGCTACTTTGGGGTGTCTCAAAACCAGGGGTCTGTATGCAATACATACAGCTAAACAGGGGTGGGATGGGGCATCAGGTACCAAAATACACTCTCATCTGTGTATAACAGACCCAAAGCTGCTATTCTATTTTACCCGAAATAAGAATAAGCCCCTTGTTTGTTACCACTGACAAGTCCACTTCCATTTAGAAAACAGGCCACAGTTTCAAGTCCTTGGAGCTCACATGAAATAAAGTTCCTCTGCCTGCTTTTGAGGCTCTGTTTAGACTTTCATTACCTAATAGCTTCACTGCCCTCTACGTTCTCCAAAATAAGACAGAACCCAGCCCCTGCCTTTACCCACCAGCATTCTTCCTTTGTCCTTGAAGTCCTACTCATTCCTTCCAGGCTCAGCTCAAGGGCCATCTCTATGAAGCCCTCTCTGACTAACTGCCCTATAACACTTGATATGGAATTATGTAGTAATCAACAAAGAGTAAAGGTATTTTATTTCTTAACAGTATTGGGGCATGCTTAATGTATATGAGGTTCATTTTTCATATCATTTGGAAACAATACGAAAAAGAATATAATCAAACCCCTGGACCTGGAATCTTTCCCATCCTTGCCACTATTCTGGTTTATCCTGAAATCACTGGGCAAAGCTTGGGTAGTAGGGAGATTTTTAAAAAGCAGAAAAACTTTAAAGTTTAGGGCTCCAAGATCTCAAACAATTGGTTACAGATACCCATTTTGCAAACTACTTCCCTAGGCAACTATGCACTTGCAGGTGAAAATGAAAAGATTACATGAACTTACAAAACCTCTGCAGGGTCCTTAGAACTCACACACTTGTGTACACCCAGAATGACTTCTGCAGAGACAATCAAGGTCTTCCCTAGCTTTAAATGAAAAGGCAGCAGAGGAAATCAAAAACAAGCAGAATCTTCATTGCCATTCAGCTTTCTGAAAAAAGACTGACCAATTTGAAGGTCACCCCTTGAAGTCATGGCAGCCTATTGGTGTAGTGCTCATCTAGGAGAGCAGACAGAAGGCACATGCACAGAAGAGTGCCAAAAGGCCTCAGAAGATCATTTTTAACTAGCTTTCATTGTTGTCTGATTCAAATTTAGCTGAGAACATTGCTCCAATATAGGTAAGTACAGTATCAGAAGCGAATAACTGCCACGCCTAGGGCAGAGTTAGCCAAGTCACTCCTTCCTATCCAAGGGTCTTCAGCACAGGCTAGAAGCACACCATTACTTGACAAGAACATTCCATTGAAGAAAAGCTAAAGGGTGCTATGCTATATATAGACTTCTGGAAAATATTTCACATCAGTGACAAATAATTCTGGATTTTCTTGTGAGGCACACTGAGTTTATTATAATCCAAAACTGAGGGAAAAAACAGCAGGGCCAATAAGTACTTCAGATAGCCTAGGTTTAATTTTGACAGTAGAAAACTTCTGGAAACCACCTTAAGTGTCTCTGTCAATAAGGTCAAACTCCCCAGCCCAGAGACAACTGAATCAGCCTCTAGTATTGCAAATTCATATCTAAGCCTAGAATAAAGGTATCAGGTATCAGGTATCCAAATACTCCTGTAACAGGACAACTATTTCCTACTTCAATCCTCTTACTACTCCCCCTAAAACACACACAGGCGCGCGCGCGCACACACACACACGCACACACAGGAAAAAGCAGCAATAATCGAGTTCCCTAATATACCCAAGGTCGCTACCAGCAGTAGGCAAAGGGAAAATGTTGACCAAAAAGAGTCAAGTCAAAAAAGCATGACTTTCTTACCCACTCTCCCCACTGCCCGCTTAGAGAGCTGACCACCAGAAACAGGGACACCATGGGCTTCTAAGGCGTTTGTCAATACAGCACAGCTCTTTGCCCATATCGCTAATTTTCAACCGTTTTTCCTTAGCCTCCGGACCATCGCTTCCACGAACTATCTGTCCTATGGTCTCCCATTTTATAGTGAGGACAGCCTCGCAGCCCCAACAGTCTTAACGTGAACGCCCGCAGCGTTCAGTTGGCTTCTGACCTGGGAAAACTGAGAAGCCACCCACGAGGCCAAGGGGCACGCCGAGAGATCAGGGTGTACAGAGTTCAAGGGTACAGCTTACAGAACCCCCACCGCACGCCCACGACACACTCTTAACCGAATCGAGGACAGCTCGGTCCCCTCCAGCGGTGGAGAGACCAGAGCCCGCACGGGACCCGAGGAAGCAAAGGGCTCCGAGCTCAAGGTGACCTCCACCCCCAGCGCTGCGGGGACGCTTCCTGGAGCGGCCACGTGCTCCTCCCGAGGACCCGCCAACGCTGCGGCAGCGCGGCTCGCCCGGCGCGGACTCCTCGCTGCCGAGCCCGCGGCCTAAGCCGTCCCCGGAGGGCCAGCATTTAAGGGCGAGCCACTGAGAACAAGGGACGCAGGGGGCCAGAGGAGTCGGACGCAGAGTGGCGGGGTGCAGAGCGACAGCGCGGTGGCCCTCCTCTCGCCCTCAGAATCCTAACAGAGAAACCATTCGCCGCTCCGCCACCGAGCCCGGGAGGGCGCAGAAAGGACGCGAAGTAGGGCAGCCGCTCTGCACCCCGCGGCTCCACCCTGTGCACCTGCAGCCCGCTCCTCGCGCCGCAGCGTCCCCTTCCCCAGCAGCACGCGGTCCCCGCTCCATCCCGGCCACCCCACCCGGAGGCGCCCCTGGGGCTCCCCGACGCTGCTGGACAGCGCCCAAGGGAGCCGCGCCGCAGACCGCTCGGCCCAGCGCTGCAGGCGGAAGAGAGGACAGCAGGGCCGCGGCTTCTAACAGCGGCGCGTCACTCACACAGGCGACTCTTCGGTCCGCCCCTACCCAAGCCGCCGACGGCCGCTGCGGACGCCTCGCCAAGCAGACTACGGGAGGCGCCTGGCTCGCAGGCTGGCCCTGTCTCTCCCGACCCTCCCACTTGGGCAACTTCCGCTACTGCGCGCACCAATGGAGGCGCCGGAGGAGGGCTGCGCAAGCGCTCGGGCCGGCCGGGGCGGGGGAGGCAAAAGGCGCCAAAAGGCTGAGGGAGGGGCTGCGGGGCACTGGCTGCAGCCCTGCGACCCGGAGCCTTCTGTCTAACCTTGACCGATCTCCAGCCTCTGCAGTGCAAGGTCAAATGCTATTAGCGTTTACTCCTAGATGCTGGATGCTTACACTGAAATAATTCCTTAAAGCGTGTGTCCTTGATGGAATATTAGGTAGCCGCTAAGGCCTTATGGTGAATATATATTTTGCAGCCTCAGAAATACTTAGGATAAGCAGAAAGGAAAAAGAATGAAAAGCAAAGTGCAAATTTGTATTTACGTTGTGTAAAAGCTGCACAGGAACCAAGATTGGCACAGTGCTTTGCCTAAGGTTTAATGCATGAGGGACTGGAAGGGAAAATAGAAACAAGTGATTTATTAGGTGATAGAATTGTAGATGAACTCTAATATTCATTGCCATTATTGATATTATAGGATTGTGCCATGCATAACGAATAAAATTGGATTCTTGTCACTTTTTAAACTGTTTCCAAACATTCACACCCTCTCCCTCCCTCTAGTCGGTAGCCTGCAGTCCGGTGAGGGAGATTGGACAAGTTTACAAACAGCTACAAACGATCGGGGCCTTAAAAGGGTTACACGTAAAGCGCTTTCCAGGTCAGAGTCCTGAGGGACGCAGAGCAGTCCTGCCGAATGCAAACCTGTTTCCAGGCCTCAGGCTCCTGCTCCTCCCCTTATTCCGTGCTGCAATAGAAGAAATACACGGGGTCTGCCCACCGCCTTCTCTTCATCCCCATTCCCTAAAATCTCTCCCCGGGGAGAAATATTTAAAAATCTTATAAGCAGAAGCATCACTGGACGTTAGGGAATCTACGCAGGAAAAAATTAAAGCGAGGAACGGATACGGATTAGCTGTGGAGGGGCCGCGTTGAAATTCAGACTGGGCGTGCTGAGTCCTCTCTCCCTTTCCTTCACTGACGGGATCTTAAAAAATAAATAAATAAATAAATCAGCCCTAGTTTCCTGGTGTAACTCTTATTACAACGTGGAGAAAATGGGTTTAGGAGAGAGAGGTTAGGACCGAACCTATGAAAAATCCAAACAAAAAAAATTTGCATTCACTAAACTGAAACAAGAAAGAGGACACTAAAGAGTGTGTCACTTATATTTTTATTTTCATGCTTTTATGAGTAATAACAGACACTGTGCAATTAAATTCCCTTTACTATCCCTTTCTCCCTAGAAGCTTTGCAAGATCTCTCTCCTCTGCCATTTCACGTAGGTGAAAATAAATTTGTCTTGCTTTGTTGCAGAATCTACACATACTGAGCAATTTCGCTTCGTCTGGTATTCCACACAAATGTTCAAAGATTTCATGTTTTTAATCTGATTTTCGTTGTTGTTGTTGCCATTATTACATACCATTGACGAGATTTTCACATATGGAGGTATATGCGGTAACTATTCGGGTTCACAATTGATTTGGCTAGAACTAAAGAAGCCTGATTTCTGGTCGGTCAAACATCCATTTTACACCTGCTTTAACCATTAAAGTAAAGAATGCACACCTCCCTTCCTACACCCTATTGGCAAAGCCCTGCTGGTAAACTCCTGTATTATTCCTTCTCAGGACACCAGGGTCCTGTTGACCTGCTAATTTGCAACTGAATACTTCTTTGAAACTTTGATGGATATGTATCCTGGGTGTGTTTAATGTATGTTTCTTGTTCTAAAAAAGTATAAGACTGTACTGAAAACCATGCTTCTCAGGAAAGATTCTTCCTTTCTGGAAAAGGGCTTCTTGGATTATAATCTTCACCTTGGCTCAAGTAAAACTCACTCTGTCTCTCTTATCTACAGAATAGTTATTGGTAGTTTTGCATCGACAGCATTAGCTCCTGCTTCTGGAGACCCGGTAACATGGATGCTTGCAATGAAATAAGTGTTTGGTACCTTTATTTAAACTATAACTGAAACAGGTATTATTCGATTTCCAACCTTCCACAGACTGTCACAGGTACAAGAGGGAAATTTGCTGCTTGCCCCTAAGATCAAAATCAAAACATATACGTCTGACCTTGGTTACAGGAACCCAAGAGGAAAAAAAGGGGGCTGTAAACCCAAACCTACAAAATGATGCAAGTTAGGGGTGGGAGGTTTTTCGTTTTTAGACAAAGGCATTTAATACTTTGTCGCCTACATTTAAAAACATTAATCTGTTTATATTATGTATATTTTAATCACAATTTTTAAAAATATGTTAATCTGTCAACTCAGTAATAGAAGATTCAAAACCATTTGTGCTTTCTGGGGTCCTATCTGTGGCCCAAATGCCAAATGGGATCTTTTAGGTCAGCGTTTCTCAAACATTTTTGTCTGTGCTTCATGGTAAAATGCCCATTGTACTTCACAACTCGGTACACACGAGTGTGTGTATATGTATCTATATGTGTGTGTGCATATTCACATGACACTGAATCAAAAGTTTCATCAAAAATAATACCCTTGCTGTGTGCAGAGCAGTCTGGAATTTTCTATTTAATTTTTAAAATGCTGATTTCAATCTATTAAACTGATTTCTCCATGGGCTATGATGGTGTTTGGAAACCGCAGTCCTAGGACATCTCCCTTCTCAGAGTTTATGTCTTTTTAGTGAACAGGACAAATGACTTGCTCAGAGTTAAATATCAACCCCCAAGGTTTCTCCCTGTTACTTTGCCCACTATTTCAACTTTCTACCACCCTACACTTCAGCAAATATTGATTGAGGTTTTATTGGTTGGGAGGCAGAGTTAGAAAACATAGATAAAGTCTTTTCAAATACCAGCAAATACTTTGGTCAGTCATGGCAGAACTCTGCCTGCCACACGGCGGGTCCTCACGGCCACCACCACGGAAGCCTCTATGACTTACATTCACCTCTGACCACAGCTTCTATTTGACAGACTATCCATTTTCTTTACCTTGGAATCCTAAGCATAGAGCAATCACTTTAGGACCAGAATCCTAAAATAAAAATGTGGAGCTCTGCACATTGGGACAGGATGCATTCCAGAGAACAGAGGTGGACTGTCAGCTCATATATTTGAGGCTGATACTATTTTCCGATTTATTTCACATTTCTTTTTTTTTTTTCTTAAACATGTACTTGGAAGCCTTTGTTTCCTGTCCTGATACTGCTGACTAAATTATTTTTTGTTTCCCCTGTGCTAAAAGAAAGCTCACACTGGAGAACATAGAACAGGAACAGTATCTAGGTTAACATGGAGGAATTTGCCCCAACTTTATTGTAAGTGGCAAAGGTTACTCAGGGCAGGGAAAGCAGAATAATTAATTGTTGTGTTTTTTTTGAGGAAGATTAGCCCTGAGCTAACATCTGCTGCCAATCCTCCTCTTTTTGCTGAGGAAGATTGGCCCTGAGCTAACAGCCGTACCCATCTTCCTCTACTTTATATGTGGGATGCCTACCACAGCATGGCTGGTCAAGTGGTGCCATTTCCGCAGCCGGGATCCGAACCAGCGAACCCCAGGCCGCCGAAGCAGAAAGTGTGAACTCAACCACTGAATGCCACCAGGCTGGCCCCAGAATAATTAATTTTAAAATTAATTACAAAGATACGTATGCCAATGAGTATAGTGGTCAAAGTCAGAGTTTTGAGCAGGATATGAGCTCCTCTTTAGTCCCATCTGGGCAAAATAGAACTAGTTTCATAACAGAATTTCAAGTTTGGGAGGAATCTTAATTCATGTACCATCCCTGGCCTATAACAGATGTTCAGTAAACGTGTGTTGAATTCGTTGAACAAAGTGCCTCTACTTCACCCCATGAAGTGGTTGCCTAGCTTCTCCTCAAGTTTTCCAAATGAGAGCAAATCTATCACTTCCCAAAGCAAAGAGCCTAGGATAGTTCAGGCTGTTAGAAAATTTTTACCTCTATTAAACTGAATTCTTTTTACCTCTACTTTCTATAAATTGGTTGTCATTTGAAGAATGCTCTGAAGTCCACAGCTGTCTTCTCTTCTTCAAGCTAAATATCCTAATCCTTTCTAAGGGCCTCTACAGGACACAATCCCACGTCCCCCCACCCATTGGTCACTTTTGTTTTGTCTTGTTTTTGGGTAAGGAAGATTGTCACTGAGCTAACATCTGTGCCCATCTTCCTCTATTTTGTATGTGGGATGCCACCACAGCATGGCTTGATGAGTGGTGTATAGGTCCACACCCATGAACCCCAGGCCGCTGAAGCAGAGTACACGAACTTAACCACTATGCCGGTCCCATTGGTCCCCCATTGGTCACTTTTGGAATCGTGGTTTGACCAGTTCAGATGGAGCAGGGCCACCGGTCCTCTGTTCTAGAGGCTACAGCCTTTACAAATGCCATTTGTCTGCCACTGCTTTCACTACCTCAACAGCTACTGCACATTGTCAACCCATGTGGAGCTTTCAACAGGGTTCGATGGAAACAGATTCGCCTCTGGAGCAGAGAAATCTGGGTTCAAAATCTAGTTTTGCCATGTACTAGCTAACTGTACTAGTATTCCATATTTCTCTCGTTTCCATGGATAATGTGATATCCACTTATTGTTGCAGTCTGATACTCTGTACATAGACCATCTGTCCCACTTTATCTTGAGTCTAGTCATCTAATGATGGAAAAGGGTCTAGACTATTTGGTTGGCAACATCCTTGACATTACAGCTGAATGACAACAACTAAGATTTATTGAGCATTTACTGTGTGCTGGGAACAATTCTAATCTCTTTACAGTAATGGCTCATGTAATCCTCATAATAATTCTTAAAAATGAGAATTAGGGGCTGGCCCAGTGGCACAGCGGTTAAGTGCGTACATTCCGCTTCGGCGGCCCGGGGTTCATAAGTTCAGATCCCGGGTGCAGACATGGCACTGCTTGACAAGCCATGCTGTAGTAGGGGTCCCACATACAAAGTAGAGGAAGATGGGCATGGATGTGAGCTCAGGGCCAGTCTTCCTCAGCAAAAAAGAGGAGGATTGGCAGCAGATGTTAGCTCAGGGCTAATCTTCCTCAAAAAAATAAACAAATAAGAATTAATATTTTCCCCATTTTCCAGGTGTGGAAATTGGTATTATGCAGAAATTAAGAAAATTGCCCCAAGTTACATTGCTAATAGGTGGTGACAACCAAAATTAAAACCTAGGCAGTCTAGCTTCTGAATATGGCCCTAAACAACTCTACAGCACTGCCCCTTTACAAATCTAACCATGACACGGACTGACCACATATGTACATGGCTCTGCAGACTTCTCCCCAAGATAGAACTTCTCTTAAAGCAGTTCAAGGACCAACCAAGTGGGACAATTTGAGAAGATTGAGTATTTGGGGGGGATCTATGTATTTTTCATTTCAGATTTCATTTCATTTCACAATTTGGATTTATATTCACATTGAGGGGAAAATCCCACATAATTCTAAAAGTAAGACTTTGTAGGGGCTGGCCCCGTGCCCGAGTGGTTAAGTTCATGCACTCTGCTTCCGTGGTCCAGGGTTTGGCCAGTTTGAATCCTGGGTGCGGACACGGCACCGCTCATCAAGCCATGCTTAGGCAGCATCCTACATGCCAGAACTAGAAGGACCCACAACTAAAAATACACAACTATGTACCGGGGGGCTTTGGGAAAAAAAGGAAAAATAAAAATCCTTAAACAAGACTTTGTAGTATAACTGATGCTTCAGAAATCTAGGTACATATTTGACATAATATGTCAAATATGCATATTTGGCAGTACATTCATATTGTCCCTACAAGACAGCTGATTTCTTTAAATTTTCAGAATGTATACCTACTTTTGCTAAGGAGGGTTATTGAAATAAAAGAATTGTATTAACTTTGTTTCCAAAATATCAGTGAGTCAGTTTGTTTTTTCTTATTTTTGTCCTCTTCCTTTTGACATCTATGGCTTGCAACTCTTTCGCTTATCTCTGAGTTTCCCTTCCTCAAATGGTGTAAATCTGGCATCTCAAACAACAATACTTCTGGTAAATTGTGTGCCATATGGCCAAATGCTGCCTAAGTTGAAGACTTAAAAAAAAAAAAAAAAAGCTAGAAAAGAGACCTTTGAAAGAACATTGTGAAGTGCTGGGTGGCTGCTGATGTAAACGGAGAAAATGAAGAAATGTGTAAAGAAAACATTTGCAAACAGATGATTCCATCTAAATCCCAAGTCAGCAAATCCAGTGTTCAGGAAAAATACCACGTTGTCAGGAAATTTTTGGTTTCTTCAGCTTAATATACACAAGGAGACAAATGTTCCCTTGGTTTGGAAAATGATCCTGCCTAAAGTTTTATTTCTCATGCATGGAAATGTGGTCAAGGAGGGAACTGTTTGGCGGTTACCCAACAGTTGCATCTGTGAGGCGGTGGTTACGTCTGTGAGGGCTGGCTTAGCTGCCCCTGGTTCATCTCACAGTCTCCTAAATAGGAGGAAAGCCGTGTCCCAAGGCTAGGGTTCCCAGGTGTCAGTCTACCAACATTCACAGAGCTACTCTGTCCAGATGCTGGGCTGGGTGCTTATACTGTGTCATCTAATTTTGGCCTCCTAACAATTCTGTGAAATAGGTATCTTACCCATTTTATAGATGGATGAGTGGAAGTGCAAAGAATACAAAAGAATTGACTCCACGTGGCACAGCTTTTAAACGGCACAGTCTAGCTTCAGATCTTTGAGATCTTCCATCTTAAAACCATCTTTCAGCACATCTCAGGGACTGAAATACTGTTCCAGCAGGCAGATGGTTGGAGCTCTGTGCCCAGGGAAGAGGGATTTACTGCCAGACTCCAGCCTGGACCTTATTACCACACCCATCTCAGCAAGAGTTGAGTCCAGCTTATAATGGAATCTGCTGTCACAGGCACAAAATAAAAGACCCCAAAATATAAAGAAAAGGTTGTTAGGTGCAGAATGCTTCCTAAAAGTAGCCTATGCTAGAGTGAGATTAGGAATTTGCTTAACTGTTGAGCTGAAGGTCCACAGGCCCCCGCCAGGTAATCAGAAAGCAGCCAACCTAAAGGGTAATCAGGATAAACCATCTCCAAATGTTGTCAGATCACTGCATGTAAGACTGGGTTCAAACAATGAAGCACATGAAGAAACTCACTGGCTTGTGTAATAAGTCCCTCTCAGGACTCAGAGATTGCAGTGGCAGCAGAGAGCTCCAAAGGGAACGAGAATGTCAGGAACAGGAGGCAGTTCTGCTGAGGCCAGTGCGCCCACTCCATGTCAGGAGGGAGATCCGAGGTCTGAGGTCGGGCATGGTCCTCTGCAGGTGTTGAGATGAATCAAGCTGAAGTGGATTTTGAGATCCCCATGGAGCCTAAACTCTAGCCAAGGGCTTCTTAAACGTCAACGTGCACGTGAGTCTCCTGGGCTTCTGTTCAAATGCAGATTCTCACTCAGAAGGTCCAGGTGCGGGCCCAGCATTTCTAACAAGATCCCTGGTGATGCCCAGGCTGCTGATCTTCAGAGCACACTTGAGTAGATTTTATAGGAAGGACAGGTTTTTGTTAGCTACTTCCCCAGCACTCCCCACAGAGAGGGCACACTGTGTGGCCAGCTGGCATGAAAGTGGTTTCTGCTTGACAGCTATTTTTGTGTAGCTGTAGTGGCCTACTATTCTGCAAAGCTTTTCAGTGGACAAGGGCAATTCCTGGGGCTATCACAGCTTAAGCAAAACAGCTTTTCAGACCATTCAGCTCCTTTGCTGGGACTCCACAATTGCCAAACAACCCACTCATCCTTGAGAGGGTTTTCCCTCCTGAGAAGACATTAAACCCTGATGTAAAGATTTGGCCTAGACAGCAGTTCTCTTGCTCCATACAAATTAGTAAACAGGCCTTATGAATCAGTGTTTCATGCCCTTGGCTAGCAGATTAACTGATGACCCTGGATAAAATTTAATTTCTGAAACTGAAAAAGAGGAATGACCTAGGAATGACCTGTAGTGAAGTTCCCCAAGGACCAGGGAAGACCAGCTGAGCAGCCAGCCCCTGCAGACTCTGCTCCAGAGCCCCCCAGCCGGGGCTGGAGAAAGGGTAGGATTTTTCAGAAACAAACACCGTCACTAACTCCCCCCACCCCAAAACAAAGAAATAAGCAAACAAACTCTTACTGAGAACCTAAAGGGAGGGGCTGGCCCCATGGCTGAGCGGTTGAGTTTGTGCTCTCTGCTTCGGTGGCCCAGGGTTTCACCTGTTTGGATTCTGGGCGCAGACGTGGCACCACTTATCAGGTCATGCTGGGACGGTATCCCACATAGCACAACTGGAAGGACCTACAACTAGAATATACAACTATGTATTGGGGGGCTTTGGGGAGAAGAAAAAAAACGAAACTAAAAGGAAATAAATACTAAATCACTACTTTGTCCCCACCCCCAACCCACTCACACATTCACAGGATATGAAAGGAACGGATCACAGAGTGTGCATTTGGAAACCTAACTTTGGAGTCGAGTTAAAGGTCAGCTTGAGTGGGCACCAGCCTTGACCTGCTTCCTTTTCCTTGCCTCTCTGAGTCGGAAAAGGAAGGTGGCCTCCAGGCAAGGACACTCGCACCGGAAGCTGCAGAGAGTTGATGCTGGCACAGTGCAGGTGGCATTGTTGGCCCATGGTTGGGGATGGGCTCTCAAGAACATCCTTTCTGTGCCGGGTAGCCCTGACCTGAGGCATCCCTGGCCCACCCAGACCCTCCCCTAGAGCCTGAGCCTCAGGTGAGCCCCTGATTCCTCCCCGGAGGCCTTGCCCTGCTCCAGTGAGCCTGCAGACCCACTCCAGCCTGGGTGCATATCTCTGAGCCCTTAGCTCCTGGAAGGCCAGCCCTTACACTGACTCATTTCTCTCTGGCCACTTAGCAGTCACTGGACTGGGTCATGAATGGCCCTAAACCAGATCCTGCCTGAGTGGCAAGGGTACCTGTCCTGTGCTTGTCTGCGTGGCATCAGCTCCCTCTGCCAGAGAGACTGCATTACCTCATCCTGTTTCTGAGCCAGAGTCTGCTTTGGGGCCATCTGTCAAGTTCATACTCCCTTGTCTGGGGGATACCTCGGATTTCTCGTGTGTTCATGGAGGAGAGCGACCCTGAGTCTGTGAATGCTGAGCCTTTATGGGCTCGGGTTCCCGTTCTTCTCATCTTATTCACAGTGTATTTCATGAACGTTTCCTCTGGATCTACTGTGTGTCAGGAGCTCTGCTGAGCCCTGGTGATAAAGAGCTGCCTCAGAATGCTTCCCCTGGGTTCTCTCTGAACACTTATCCATTTTCTAGAAGCCTGCCATTCCACTTATACAGCATCAAAAGCCTTTGAAACATTAAGAGAAGCATTTTTGTTTCATATTTAGATATCAATTAAAACAGACAAATGGCCAGCACAGAAGTTCCCTAGACGTGCTCCATCATTATCTATTTCCAAGAATTTTTGTAAAAACAAACTAGGCGATGAATGTGCAAATACCACGAGTTATCCGAGAGAAGGTATGTGAAGAGTTGTAGGTCAGGTATCCACATGCTCTCATCTGGACCTCTACAACGGGATTCCTTCTGCTGTCAGTACGCATACCAATTGATGTCCTCTCTAAACGCCAGATCTTTATTCTCATGTGCCTGCTGGACACCTCCACCTGGATGACCCACTCAAATTCAACCTGTCCCAAAGAAAACCCATATTCTCCTCCCCAAAGCTGGTGCTCCTGCCTCCTGTCTCCCTTGCTCCTTGACACCATGCTTTACAGATTCAGGGGACAGCCCTGACAGTACTAGGGGACTCTCCCCCTAGCCACATGAAGGTGCTCAATAAATGTCTATTGAATGGACCTCCTTTGGCATCAGTTTGGTCATGGGCTCAGATGAAACCAGCTCATTTATTGGATAACTTCTCCAAACCAGCTGTCTTGAGTTAGAGAAAATCACAAAGCTGGGTGCTGCTGGTGATGTGCGTCTGATTCCAGCATCTCCATTTTTGTTTTTGTTTTTATCAGAGCTCACTCTTGGGACAGTTTCAAGTTTCCAAAAGGAAGGAAAGAAGATATTGACACATCCTGCTTCGCTATCTCAGCACGTCACCCCAAATCACTGTCCTTCTGGAGGAAAAGCAAGGACTTCACCTTGGCCAAACTCCACATCACTCGGCCTGTGTTGAGTGATGTTTCTCTCTGCAGAGCACGGGGCTAAGTTCTGAGGAGGAGGCTGAGACACACCAAACAAAACTGTGTTTCTAGAAGTACATTGATGTGTATATAAGTACACAGAAGATGGTCGATAGGGAGACGCACCACACTAACAGGTAATGATAATAGGGAAAACAGTGTGGGGGACATACGGAAAGTCTGTACTATCTTCACAATGTTCCTGTAAATCTAAAACTGTACTAAAACAACAAAGTCTATTTAAAAAGAAAAAAATATTAAGAGAAAACCAAAATGAAAATGTGAATTGTTAAAATTTCAACAGTTGAATGATAAATGCAAAAGCCAAAACTCAAGGCAAGACGTGCTTGCTGGGGAGTCATTAGACAAGGGCTTCTGGGAGTTAAGAGGAGGGAAGACAGTGACCAGGGTGATGTAGGGGGACTCCTGGAAGAAACAAGAGCTGGGGAGTGCTGGTCCGGTCTGGGTCCCATCTGGGCAGGCTGCGAGCACTTTGATACCCCATCACTGGAGCACAGGTATTCAAAAGAGTTCAGGACACAAAGAAAGCAGCTTTGGAGCCAAACAAGCCTAGGTTGGAATCTCAGCTTAAGCTCTCTAAGTCTCAGTGATCTCTTATCTATAAAAGGGGAATAATAATGCTCCTCACACAGGGTTTAAATGAGATAATGCGTGCAAAGGGTTTAGCAGGATGTCAGCACCTTAGAAGGGCTCAAAACATGTCAGCTGTTGTTGATGCTGCTGTCAAAATTTCAGGTCAGAACGACTCCTGAACTAACTGCACCCCCATTTCTTCTCCCCATCTGTCACTCTCAGCCCCTATTCAGGTCAGACTGCATTTGTCCGGCCCTGACTTTCTAGCCTGACTTCCTGCATCTTCCTCCCTCTCCATCTCCTCCATCCAAGCCCATGGGGCTCTCCATCATGGGGCTCACCCACTCCTGCCATGAGCCCCACCCTCTTCCCCAGATAGCTTCTTAATTCTTTTTGTCTCTCCCCATCACTGATAGTGGCTTCCTGACTCCTTTTCCCACACTTGCCCTAATACCTGTCAGTGCCACTGGGTCTCTTTAAAGTCAGCACTCCCGGGGCCACCCCCATGGCATAGTGGTTAAGTTCAGTGTGCTCCACTTTAGCAGCCCAGGTTCACAGGTTCAGATCCCGGGTGCAGACCTATACTGCTTGTCAGTCATGCTGTGGTGGCATCCCACCTATAAAGTGAAGGAAGATTGGTGCAGATGTTAGTTCATAGGAAGCTCAGTGGAAATGAAATAAAATAAAGCCAGCACTCCCAATGCTATATTTATTTGCCCCTACCATAGCTGTATCTTAAGATTCATCTCCAAATGGAAATCAAAATTAAGAAGAAAAGGACCATCTGATCCTATGACGCTTCAACCTGAATGTATACTTTTCCTACACAACAAATAAACAACAAAATCAAAATCAAAAAGGATAGCTAGGGGCTGGCCCGGTGGCGCAGCGGTTAAGTTCACACCTTCTGCTTCAGCGGCCCGGGGTTCACCGGTTTGGATCCTGGGTGCAGACTTACCCACCACTTGGCAAGCCATGCTGTGGCAGGCATCCCACATATAAAGTAGAGGAAGATGGCCACAGATGTTAGCTCAGGGCCAGTCTTCCTAGCAAAAAGAGGAGGATTGGCGGCAGATGTTAGCTCAGGGCTAATCTTCCTCAAAAAAAAAAAAAAAAAAAAAGGATAGCTAAAACATTTTCTGAGAGATATAATATCTGTAGTTCCCTATAGCGTGGTACCATCTGGATTATTTTTTGGGAAGGGGTGCAAAGTATACACGGCCTGGGGGAAATCTCACATGAAAGGTTGAGATTATCAGTTTACTGAGGAAAGAACCCTTCCTCTCTGTGAGAGTTGCCCTTTACTGTTAGCAGAATGAGACGTCCTTGGACATCTGGTGTTTGTAAGGTTAGCCATTGGCCAGGAGACTGATAAAACTAATCAAAGGGTACATATCTCCCTCCCAGGCACACCCTTAATTTCCTGCAGTTTCCCATGGCCTTAGGTTTATCAGAGCAGTAAAGAGTAAATTAGCAGAGGGCCATAAATTTAGATTCTGGGTCATTTTAGCTGAAAAGTGCTCTGTCATAGTGTATGAGAACCCTCATTCATTGCTGGTGGCAATGCAAAATGGTTTGAGCCACTCTAGAAGACAGGTTGATAGTTTCTTATAAAGTTAAACATAGTCTTGCCATATGATCCAGCACTCATACTCCTATGCATTTACTCAACTGATTTGAAAATCTATGTCCACGCAAAAATTCGCATGGGACTGTTTAGACCAACTTTATTCATAATCTCCCAAAGCTGGAAGCAACCAAGATAGTCTTCAAAAGGTGAATGTATAAACAAACTGTGGTATATCCACACAATGGAATACTATTCAGCAATAAAAGGAATGAGCTATCAATTCATGCAGCAACACGGAAAACATGGCTAAGTAATATATGGCTAAGAAATGTGTATTGCTAAGTGAAAGAAGCCAATCTGAAAAGGCTACATACTGTATGATTGCATTTATATGACATTCTGGAGAAAGCAAAACTATAGAGATTGAAAATACATCACTGGTTGCCAAGGGTTTGGGGAGTGGGGAGGGTTGGGTAGGTGCACTATATTTTAGGGCAGTGGAACTATTCTATGCTACACATGAGACTGTGCATCTGTCAAGACCCACAGAACTTTACAGTACAAACAGTCAACCTTAATGCATGTAAATTAAGAAAAATAAATTAGCAGGACAGGGGAATCCCAGAGTAGAATGCAGACTATGCTAAAAGAATCTGTTATTAAAATGTACGATATACCTCATTGAAGGGAGTGGAGGGCAAGTGCTGACCTCAGTGACTTTGAAAATGAGTGGAGATTGTAAGATTAAAGACAAAAGGAACTGTACATAAGCACTGTGTTCTCCTTGGTAAAGTTGTTTCCCGTGGGGGGATGGGTTAACAAATCTGAAGCCATTACGCAGGTATACTGGGATTAAACAAATAAGGAAACAGATGGCAGAGAGTAGGAGCCAGACTTCTCACTCTTGGAATGTGAAGTTACAGATGTCAATGCAAATAATCCATAACCAATCTATACATCGAAATTGAGATGAGTTTATTATGAGCCAGATCTAAGGACCATATAGCCTGGTAGAGTCCTTTCACAAATGAATGGAACATTCCGAAGAAGTGGAGGTGTACAGAGTGGTTACATACCGGGTCGAAGAGCGTGTATCACATATGATTGGAATGTCCCTTTTATAATATTCATGAGATTGCCTAGCCTGCACAGGAATTCTCACAGCAAATGATGAACACAGCAGGTAGCAGGTCTGTGGTCTCCAGCTGGGTGGTCACAGGGTGAGCACAGCAGGCCAGCAGTCAATTCCTAGCCTTGGGAGAGATGCTTATCCTTAAGGAAATGCCAAGGTGGGAGAAGTTACATCTTTATCTTTAAGGGCACTGTTCTTGTCTTTGGGACATAGTAAATACTTAAAGCAGATATACAGCGCATGCTCAATGGCCACATCAGGCCTTTTTGGAAAAAACTAATTCAGGCCGAATTAGTTTTACACCAAATGGCCTCCTCATATACTCCAATATATTCTTTTGCTTGCCGTTTATTTATCACAGATAAACAAGGGGGAAGGCTGGAATGAATAACGTGATATGAGATTAGAGGTGGAGACAGTATGAACTTGTGCTTTGTTTAATGTAGATACAGATGGACATATATAGTAAAAATTATGCATGTGTGTATATACACAGATTAGTATGCATACATAAAAACAGTAGAGAAAATCAACAAAACCAAATTGGTCCTTTGAAAAGATCAACAAAGTTGATAAATCTTTAGCTAAATGGACCAAATTAAAAAGAGGAAGAACTCACTCAAAATATGAAAATCGGGAATGAAAGAGAGAACATCACTGCCAACCTTATAGAAATAAAAAAGATTATAAAGTAATACTATGACCAACTGTATGCCAACAAATTAGATAACTTGGATGAGGTGGATAAATTCCTAGAAAGACACAAACTACCAAAACTGACTCAAGAAGAAACAGAAATATAAATAGACCTATAGCAAGAAAAGAGATTGAATTAGTAGTTTTAAAACTTCCCCCAAATAAAACCCCCTGCCCAGATGGCTTCACAGGTGAATTCTAACAAATATTTAAAGAAGAATGAATAGCAATTCTTCACAAACTCTTCCAAAAAATAAAAGTGGAGGGAACACTTTCCAACTCATTCTATGAGGTTAGTATTACTCTGATACCAAAACCAAAGACTTTATAAGAAAAAACAAAGCAATGTCTCTAATGAATATAGATGCAAAAATCCTCAACAAAATGCTAGTAAACTGAAACCAGCAACATATAAAAAGGATTATACACCATGACCAAGCAGGATTTATCCCAGGAGTGCAAGGTTGGGTTAACATCTGAAAGTCAATTAACATAATCTACTGTATCAATAGAATAAAGGACCAAGAAACACATGATCATCTCAATATATGCATAAAAAGTACCTGACAAAATCCAACACACTTTCATTACAAAAACATTCAACAGACTAAAGGGAACTACCTCGACCTGAAAAAGAGCACACACAAAAAACCCACCGCCAACATCTTACTTAGTAGTGAAACACAGAATACTTTCCCTCAAGATCAAGAACAAGACAAAGCTGTCCATTATCACCACTTCTACTCAACATTGTCCTGGAGGTTCTAGCAAAAGCAATTAGGCAAGAAAAAAAAAGTGTCCAGATTGGAAAGGAAGAAGTGAAACTGTCTATATTTGTAGATAATATGATTTGGTATATAGAAAATCCTATGAATCCATAAAAAACTATTAGTGTACACATGTATATTTCCTAGCTCTGTCCACCAAGAGGGCCTAGAAGCTATAGCACCCAGGTGCAATGAGCACACCCAGTGCCCAAGTCTTGGTTCCTAATACCATTCTTCAATAAAAGGAAACCAGGCTCCTTGGAGAAATGGCTGGGGCAGGGAATGTACAAGATGAATCTGGAGCATCTGCTAGTGCCAAAAGTCAAGGAAGCGTTCAAAGAAGAAAACAAGGGAGTTATGTCTATGGCACAAGAGCCAAATGAAGGAGCTCCCAATGGCCAAAGCTGGAACAATCTGAGTAACAAAATAAACAGTATAATACTGGATTATAACCCAAAGTATAAAATAGACATCCATGAGATCCTACTGATATAAATAAATGATTGACTAAATAAGTGGTAAAGAATAGACAAGTGTCCTGTACAGAAGAATTCCAAATCATATATGTAGATACTGTTCCACTAAGGAAGTGGAGCATAACTTCCTGTCCCTGAAGTATGGGCTGTGCAAGGTGACTTCCTTCCAAAGAATAGAGTATGAAAAGGGGAGACAAAAGAAAACTTTACAAATAGTATCTCCACTAGGTGATCAATGTCAACATCAACAGTGATAAGTTAGGGAGTGCAAACTGGTGCAGCCACTACTGAAAGCAATATGGAGTATCTTCAGAAAATTAAGAATAGATCTACCATATGATCCAGCTGTTCCACTGCTGGGCATTTATCCAAAGAACTTGAAAACACAAATGCATAAAGATATATAGACCCCTATGTTCATCACAGCGTTATTCACAATAGCCAAGACTTGGAAGCAACCTAGGTGCCCATCAAGGAATGAATGGATAAAGATGTGGTATTTATACACAATGGAATACTACTCAGCCGTAAGAAATGATGAAATCTGGCCATTTGTGACAACATGGATGGAACTTGAGGGTATTATGCTAAGTGAAATAACTCAGAGGGAGAAAGTCAAATATAATAGGATCTCACTCATAAGTAGAAGATAAAAACAATGACAGGTCGGCCGGGCGGTGCAGTGGTTAGGTGTACACATTCCACTTCGGCAGCCTGGGGTTCACCGGTTCGGATCCCGGGTGTGGACATGGCACCACTTGGCAAACCATGCTATGGTAGGTGCCCCACATATAAAGTAGAAGAAGATGGGCACAGATGTTAGTTAGCTCAGGGCCAGTCTTCCTCAGCAAAAAGAGGAGGATTGGCAGCAGATGTTAGCTCAGGGCTAATCTTCCTCAAAAATAAATGAATAAATGAATAGATGAATAAATAAATAAATAAAATAATTTTAAAAAAATGACAAACACATATCAACAGAGATTGGATTAGTGGTTAGCAGAGGGGAAGGGGGGAGGGAGGAGCGTGAAGGGGGTGATTAGGCACATATGTGGTGATGGATTGTAATTAGTCTTTGGGTGGTGAACACGATGTAATCCACACAGAATTCAAAATATATTATGATGCATACCTGAAAGTTATATAATGTTATAATCCAATGTTACCTCAATAAAAATAATAATAATAATAAATTATTATGGAACAGCAACACTTAACGTCGCTAATGACAAAGGGCCAGTTGAGGCACCAATAGGAATTGTTCCATTGTGGTAGGGCAGGCCTAAATTTAGACTGCTTTTATTACAAATGAACATATACATTTTAAATATCAAAAAGACCAGTGATACTGCTGGTGGGAATGCAAACTGGCGCAGCCACTATGGAAAACAGTATGGAGATTCCTCAAAAAATTAAAAATAGGACTACCATACGATCCAGCTATCCCATTACTGGGTATCTATCCAAAGAGCCTGAAATCAGCAATCCCAAAAGTCCCATGCACCCCAATGTTCATTGCAGCACTGTTTACAATAGCCAAGATGTGGAAGCAACCTAAGTGCCCATCAACAGATGATTGGATAAAGAAGATGTGGTATATATATATATACAATGGAATACTACTCAGCCGTAAAAATGAACAAAATCCTCCCATTTGCAACAGCATGGATGAACCTTGAGAGAATTATGTTAAGTGAAATAAGCCAATTAGAGAAAGACAGTCTCTGTATGACTCCACTCATATGAGTAATTTAAAAATGTAAACAAAGAGAACAGATTAGTGGCTACCAGGGGAAAGGTGGGGTGGGGGGTGGGCACAAAGGGTGAAGTGGTGCACCTACAACACGAATGACAAACATTATTGTACAACTGAAATTTCACAAGATTGTAACCTATCATCAACTCAATAAAAATTAAAAAAAAAAACAACCTATGTACTAAAATCTACAAGTGGGCCAAATCATCTTAATTAAGGTAAGAAACTCAGATGTATGAAGATAGACATATTAACTAAATAAAAGTTAAAGTATTTTAATGGTCAAAAAAAACCCACCAGTGATAAGTCATATTGATAGTATCCTTGATATGATGTAATGAAAATGGCACTTTATTTCCTGGTTTTCCTCTCAGAAACCCAGTCTAATCACGAGGAAAATATGAGGCAAATTCCAATGGAAGAACATTCTACAAAAAACTTGACGAATACTTGTCAAAACTGTCAAGTTAACCAGAAACAAGAAAAGTCTGAGAAACCCTCACATTCTGGAGGTACCTAAGGAGCTATGACAACTACATGTAATGTGGTATCCTGAATGAAATCCTAGAACAGAAATGGAACATTAGGTAAAAACAAAGAAACCCAAATTAAGTACGGACTTTAGTTAAAAATAATGTATCAATATTGGTTCATTAGTTGTGATAAATGAACCTTAGTAATGTAAGGTAACAATAGGAAAAACCGGGTATAGAGTATATGGGAACTCTGTATTATCCTTGTGACTTTTCTGTAAATCAAAAAATATTTTAGGGGCCGGCCCAGTGGTGTAGCAGTTAAATTCGCATGCTGTGCTTCAGCAGCCTGGGGTTCACCAGTTCAGATTCCAGGCGTGGACCTACACACCACTTATCAAGCCATGCTGTGGCAGGCATCCCACTTATAACATAGAGGAAGATGGGCACAGATGTTAGCTCAGGGCCAATCTTCCTCAGCAAAAACAGGAGGATTGGTGGCAGATATTAGCTCAAGGCTAATCTTCCTCAAAAAAACAAAAATTTATTTTAAAAAGTACACACAGACATATATATATACACACACATAGTTGTAGAAAAGGAATGGAAGAAAAAAATACCAAAAAGTTAATAAAAAATAATTTTTAAAACTTTTTTCTTTTCTTTTTTTTTTTTTTTGACATGCCACATTTTATTTTATTTTATTTTATTTTTTTGGAGGAAGATTAGCCCTGAGCTAACATCTGCCAATCCCCCTCTTTTTGCTGAGGAAGACTGGCCCTTAGCTAACACCCATGCCCATCTTCCTCTACTTTACATGTGGGACACCTACCACAGTGTGGCTTGCCAAGCAGTGCCGTGTCCGTACCCAGGATCCAAACCGGCAAACCCTGGGCCGCTGAAGCGGAAAGTGCGCACTTAACCCCTGCACCACTGGGCCAGCCCCAAAATTGTTTTCACGTTAAATGTTCCTTGATGAATATGTAGTATCTTTTCTTTCTTTCTTCTTCTTCTTTTTTTGGTGAGGAAGATTGGCCCTGAGCTAACATCTGTACCAATCTTCCTCCACTTTGTATGTGGGATGCCACCACAGCGTGGCTTGATGAGTGGTGTGTAGGTCTGTGCCTGGGATCCGAACCAGTGAACCCCAGGCGGTGGAAGCAGAGTGCATGAACTTAACCACTATGCCACAGGGCCAGCCCCGAATATGTATTATCTTGAACATTTAAAAAAAAAGCTTTGTTGTTTTTTCCAGCTTTATTGAGGTATAGTTGATAATTTAAAATTATGTATATTTAAGGTGTACAACTTGATATACATATACATTGTGAAATATTCACCATAATCAAGCTACTTAAAATATCCTTCATCCCACACAGGCACCATTTTCTTTTCTTTTTGTGGTGAGAACACTTAAGATTACCCTCTTAGCAAATTTCAAGTAAACAATACGATATTGTTGGCTGTAGTCACGTTACTGTAATTAGATCTCCAGAATTTACTTATCTGGCATAACTCGTTTTGTACCCCTTGACCAACATCTTCCTGTTTCACTCTCCCATGACTCTTTTTTTAACCATGAAAAAAAGAAAATGATTATTTGTTTACAAACTAACCCTGGCTTCTTCACTTCTACGTTATATCTCTAGGAGGCACATCTTTCTCTTATGAACATGATGCAGATAATAGATTCTGTAGAGAGCTAACTCATACAGAGCCACACACAGTGTGCATGTCGTGTCATTCTCATAACAACCCAGTGAGGTGGGTACTACTGTCATCATCGTGCTCATTTTACAGCTGGGAAAACTCAGAGTGGTTGGGAGCTTGCCCAGCTAGTAAGGGGTAAAGTCAGGATTTGAATCCAGGGCCATTGACTTCAGAGCCCATGTTGGCGTGTTACGATGAAACCTGCAGCCTGAGGGCTTGCTGGTGGTGATTATGCCGGGGAGGAAGAACTATTCCTCTACCCTCTGGGTCCTTCTGGCGAGTTTAAGAATCAAACTGACATGAAACAGAATAACGGGAGAACCGCCCTGGAGAGAGCTGAGACAGCGGGCCTGCTCGGGAACCCTCAGGAGTGCTGTGAGGGGCCATGGAACGATAAGGAGAAAGAGAACACGTTCTGTCTTGGGACCACACTGTTGACATCTCAGGCCTTCACTAACTTCTCCTTCAGCATCATGCCATCTGCCTTCATTGAGGGACAATTATGAAAAGTCACATGAAACTCAATATTGAGCTTATTGTAGGAGCTATTAAGGAAGACGGCCATTACCACATCACCCACGTGTCTCTCTTGTGAGGCTCATGGAATTTTTCCAGGGTTTCAGTACCAGAAAAGGCTGAGCTTGTCCTGATCAACTGGGTTGTTTTATTTTTGACACAATTTGATAACTTTTTTTTTAACTGAAGTATAACATATAACTTCAGTATAACTGAAGTTTAGTATAACGTACTAAAGTGCACAAGCCTTAAGTGTGCAACTTTTACAATGCTCATACATGCTTACACCTGGGTAACCACCTCTTGGGTCACAGCGTGGACCATTCCCAGCCCCCAAGAGCCTCCCTCCTGCTTCCTCTCGGTCAATACCCTTCCCGCAAAGGGCATCACGATTCTGTTCTTCACAGCGAGGCACTGCTGTGAATCTTGTTCCTGATCGTGTTTCTCTCTACGGAAGCGCCAGGAAACCAGAATCAATTTTGGGGCCCTATTCGTTGCAACTGTGCTGAACTTTAAGGTTTTTAGATAGGGGCCCTACCTACCTGGTTTCATACATTTTTCTATCATCCTCAATAGGATCCAATGGTTAAAACATGAGACTGACCTTTTGCTTTGGCATTCACCAACTGTGAGATCTTAGGCCAGATACGTCACCTCTTTGAGTCCTTGCCTATAAGATAATAGTACCTGCCTTACAGGATTGTTCTGAGGAGTAATAAAATAACAATAATAAAACCATTAGCCTTATAGTAGTGCTTAATAAATGGTAGCTAATATAATAATTTAAAATTTGTATTTATTTCTGTCACCACAGCAAATCTTTTGAAATGACAAACGAGTAGAAACAAGTATAAAGATAAAACTCTTAGGTAGTCCAGATTTTTCCCATGTGCCCGTGTGGGACATTCTGACAAACACAGAGGAAACCAAAATGTAATCAGAGGGGTGCTTAGGGAATGGATTTAGGACAAAAGAAGTCTCTGGAGATTACCAGAGGCTGAAGAGGCCTGCCCCTCCCAAGGTCATGCCCTCTTCCCCTTGCAGGTTCAGTTGAAGGCCTTTATTACACCCGAAACCCACAACCTGGTCAATCTCTCCCAATCCAGCTGCCCTTCCTCCTTGCTGGTGTTAATCTGAGGGCGTGTTTAACAAACTTCCAGTGTGCAAATCTCCCTCTTGGTCTATTTCTCAGACACTCTACCTGCAATAGTTGTAAGATTTGGTTATTAAATGGCCCCATCTCTGACAGTCTGGTGTGTTTGTCTCCACAGTGGGCACGTTCAGGAGAAAACCACAGGCCCCCAAAATGGCGTCAATTGTGCTAAAGCCCATAATACCAAACTTAGATTTAATACCTAACCTAACTGCAGTTTCAGCCTCTCCCAGAAATGTAATCTTAATCAACCAGCCTGGAATTTCCCAGTCAGCACCAATGAGGTAATCGGTCACGTAGGCCCTCTCCAACCCCAGAGGGAGAAGAGACAATCTACATGATAAAACCCTTGCTGTTTCCTTCCCTGCAGAAAAGATATCCTGCCCTAAAAATAATCCTGTGTTGTCTCTTGTTAACAGCTCCCTGGCCCCATCCCTCTTCCTATAAAAACCTTCCATTTTGTACAACCCCTTAGGGTAGCTTTCTGCTTGCTGGGTGAGATACTGTGCAATTCATGAATCACCTAATAAAGCCAATTAGATCTTCAAGTTTACTTGGTTGAATTTCGTTTTTTAACAAGCACTACCCTCCTGGTTCTCCTGACAAGGCACTGTCACCTCAGGGATGCCTCTTGACTTGGTAAGCTGTGGAAACTGATCAAAATTAGAGACAGGGAGAAAATATAGAAATCCTAATGTTTCGTCCACTCCTCCCCAAGTGAAAACAAAAAAAAATTGTTTTTAAACAATCCCACAAACCGGTAAAGAGGAATATTCCCAATCATACTTCTCAGAAGTACTTGGCCTTGATGTTGCTTCACTCTGAAAGGCTCTTTAGCAAAAACTGAGATTTTTGTTTTCCCCTGGAGTCCCAAGTTAGGCAGAAAGGAAAAATCCACTATTTGCTCTGGGTAAGAAAAGGTGCGAAAATCTTCAAGGCTAATCAAGATTTTAAATTTGAATGAGTTCCTCAGTGGAGCTCTAACCACAGGGATTTGAGCAGAGAGGGAATGTGCGCAGAGGTGTCAGATTCCAGCTTGCCAAATGAAGCTTAACCCAAAACACCACATGAACTAATGCCTGTTCTGAGTAACTCGCGGGTCACTGACTCAGCTGTAGATATTAAAAAGAGTGCATCTGTGGAGGTTGAGGTGAGGGGCTGGGTAGTAGTAAATCTTATGCGACTCAGAGACAACTTCTAAATTTCCAAAGGGAGTCCTCAGAGGTCCTTGATCAGTTTATAATTGTGTACACATCCGGTGTGAACATCTTTCAGTGTATATTTCACCACTGTTTTGCGGGGAGGCCATCGTCGTAATAATACTCATTTACCTGGGCAAAATTTTCTCCAGTATATAATTGGGGTTCAGAGCGAGTGCTGGCAAGTGGAGGAGCAGGTGAGAGAAGCTCTCTTCTCTGTGGAAATGACTCGCTGTCCACTGGTCAACCTCGCCAGTTTTAGCTTTATCTATTTTTAGAGGAAGCCAGTCTTGGATCTATTGACCAAGCTCATCATGATAATCTGTTGTCAGATGAGAAATGGTCTGGATTTCCAACTGACACCATGTGTGATAGACATCAAGTTTCACACGTAAAACTACTCCAGTTACCAAGATCACGTCAGCTTTATTTTATATAACTTGATTTTATTATTTGCTTCGATTCCCACCAGAATCACGTATTTGTTCGCTTTCCTTGTATAGGCTCTAGAATGCACTTAGTACTTAGGTGGGATATTATATTAGCCTTTCCTCTGCATTCTACACTGTATTAAATATCCAAGTAGCCTTTCTTTTTTAAGGATTTATTGGTCTGCAGTAACTTTTTGTTGGTTATTAAAAAAATATTTTTAGATTTATGCCCATAATTATATTTATTTGCTCACTTAGGTCCCTTGAGCATCAGAGCCTGGAAGAAAGATCCTTCGAGGCCACCTCAACCCTCCCCTAAACGACAGATGCACAAACTGAGGTCTAGCAAGTCCCTTTGAAGAGGGATAGCTCCTGGTACAAGATTTTAGAAATATTGTATTTGTTGGTAAGATTAAGAATGTTTACTTTCTCTTCATATGATTTTTTAGTAATAGCATCATCTTCCCTAGATAAAGTGGGAATTTCACTGGACTGAGCAAAGGTGGCCAAACACAACCCAAGGAGGGATAAGACCAGAGGTCCAGGCTGAGGCGGAAGACCAAGGGGCTTCATGTTGAGACCCTGCCCTGTTGTCACTTCAAGTTTAATCTGTTATATTGATATTGTTTGTAATTTTTTAAATGGTAATATCCCTAATGTTTATCTACAAGGAATTTGGATCCATCCATATCGTGCATACCATGCAACTGCTTAAAGGAACAAGGTAGAACTCTGTGCACTGAGAGCGAATCCCATCCAAGAGGGATTCAGTCAAGGGAGCACGCTGCCGTGTGGTTGCCCTTGGGAGGGCGGGAAGTAGGGGCAGTGAGAACTGACTGGAAAGGGGGCCTGAGGAAAACTTCTGGGGGTTGGAAATGTTACATATCTCATTTTGAGTGGTGGTTACAGGGGTGTATATAATAGTCAAAATTCACCCAGTTGAACAGTTAACAGTGAATTTTGCTCTGCATAAATTACACCACAATAAAAGAAAGCTGCTGAATAGCATATTTAATATGATTCCATTTGTGTTTAAAAGGAAATATAAATATTTTTTTGCCCATATATGCTTAAAAATAATTTCTGAAAAGACACATAAGATGTTATTGATAACGATTAATTGTAGGGAGGGGACCAGGAAGAAATTTTTCTTTCTTTCTTTCTTCCTTCCTTCCTTCCTTTCTTTCTTTCTGATGAAGATTAGCCCTGAACTAACATCCGCACCAGTCTTCCTCTATTCTGTATGTGGGATGCCGCCACAGCATGGCTTGATGAGCAGTGTGTAGGTCTGCCACTGGCATCTGAACCCGCAAATCCTGGGCCACTGAAGCAGAGCATGAGAACTTAACCACTGTGCCACTGGGCCAGCCCTGTTTTTCATTTTATAGCCTTCTGTAGTATTTGAGATGTTTTCTTCCCCTTTGTGTGTATATTATATACATATATATTATATATGTATATTATACAGATATTTTTTAAGTGCCACTTTTGTTGCATTAGAAGTCTGGCTGCAAACTCCTTCCAGAAGCCTCTGCTTAAACTCTCACAATAGTGACTTTAAAATAAAAGGAATTTTTCATATTGCATGAGAAAGAACTTCCCTAACTACCTCTGTTCTAGAAATTTGAACCTGATGGACTATCAGCTTTGAGTGGTTTTTCTAGACTAGCAATGGTAGGCTTATGGTAAGCCAACTCTTTGGGCCTAATGACCCAAAAGTGGCCCAACTGATTTTAACCATACTTATATCTAGTTTTTGAAGCATTGAGCCACATGGGTACCATACTTGTTCATAAACACCTCTTTCTACTTGTGACAAAGTAGAGGATCATTAGGATCTTAAGAAAAATTTCTGAGGGGCCAGCCTGGTGGCACAAGGGTTAAGTTGGCAATGTTCCGCTTCGGTGGCCTGGGGTTCGCCGGTTTGGATCCTGGGTACAGACACAGCACTGCTTGTCAAGCCAGGTTGTGGCAGGCATCCCACATATAAAGTAGAGGAAGATGGGCAAGGATGTTAGCTCAGGGCCAGTCTTCCTCAGCAAAAAAGAGGAGGATTGGCAGCAGATGTTAGCTCAGGGCTAATCTTCCTCAAAAAAATTAATTAATTAAAAAAAATTAAAAAAAAAAAAGAAAAATTTCTAGACCATAGCATATCTCTGTAACAGAATAGAATGTGAGCAAGAACCCAAGGCTTACCACACCACACCAGTGTTTACCAGACTCATTTCAAAGGAAGTGAGTTTCAGAATTCCCAACAGCCCACAAAAGCCATATAAACCTCTCTTTAGATGTGAAAATAATGAATCAGGAAGCTAGAAAATATGTGGTGTTCTCCTTAACAGTAAATTCCTTATTAATGATTCAAAACTTTGAATTTTTTCAAAAATTTCCTTTCATTGTTTTTTTTCCTATATAGGACCTACTTCCAGATAGGCCCACAGTAAATACCATATAAAATCTTGTGAAATTGAATTGAAAGAAGTAAGCCTTGTTTGTGTAGTTCCTGTGTGAGTCTAGAAAGCGCACACACCGTGTCTAACTTAGTATTGTGGGAAGAAGCAGCGCCCTACCTTACGTCACGCTCGGGAAAAAAATTCTAGGAGGTTTAAAGACATAAATGTGAACAGCCAAACTAGAAAACAATTCAGAAAAACATCTTTATGACTTTGGAATACAAAATGATTTTTTAAAAAAGATATAAAAAGGGCAAACCATAAAAGAAAATATTGATAAATTCCATTCCGTTAAAAGTAAGAATTTGTTTTTATTCAAAGATCCCGTACAGCAAGAAAAAAACAAGCTACAAACCTATTTCTAACATAGATCCCCAACAAATTATTTGTATATGAGATATATATTACAATTTGTTAAGCAATTTATATATGTTATACATACTTTTTTTGAGAATCTGTTTTACAGTAAAAAAAAAAAATCAAGAAAGGCAAAATGTGGATTTGGAGGTGGACTGAACTTGGCTCTGTGACTCAGTTACGAATCTCTCCAACCTCAGTTTTGTCATGTTATACATGACCTTAGTAGTAGTTCCTTCCTGGTAGGGCTCTCAAAGGTTTTTTTCGTGTGTGTGTGTGAGGAAGATTGGCCCTGAGCTAACATTTGTTGCCAATCTTCCTCCTTTTGCTTGAGGAAGATTGTTGCTGAGCTAACATCTGTGCCAATCTTCCTCTATTCTGTGGGACGCTGCCAGAGTGTGGCTTGATAAGTGGTGTGTAGGTCCACACCCAGGATCCAAACCTACAAATCCCAGGCCACCAAAATGGAACATGAGAACCTAATTGCTATGCTACTGGGCTGTCCTCTCTCAGAGTTTTTAAATGATAGTATGGGGGCCGGCCCGGTGGCGTAGCCGTTGAGTTTTCGTGCTCTGCTTCAGTGGCCTGGGGTTTGCTGGTTCAGATCCTGGGCACGGACCCAGGCACCACTTATCAAGCCACGCTGTGGGAGGCATCCCACATATAAGATACAGGAAGATGGGCACAGAGGTTAGCTCAGGGCCAATCTTCCTTAGCAAAAAGAGGAGGATTGGTGGCGGATGTTAGCTCAGGGCTCATCTTCCTCAAAAAAAATAAATAAATAATTAAATAAAAATTAAGTGATAGTATGTGGACACACCTGACACACAGCAAGAACACAACAAATGGTTATTGATGACAACTATAGATAAATAATAGTGTCAGAGCAGGAGAGGAATCAAATTCAGCTCCTTCAATCCTCCTGATCTGAAGCAGGATTGTTTCCAGACCATGTGGCTAGAACTAAGTGGAGGCTGTGGAGGGCAGAGGCAAGTAGGTATTGACGGATGGAACTCTCCGTGTCCACTAGGCTGCCTCTTACACAGCTGATGATGTAAGCTCCCAGGTTATTTCTCCTGTTCTTTCTGCTTGCTGGCTCTGAGGCAGGAACTACTTCCTCCAGACAACACCTCGCACAATGAGTCCCTGCAGAGAGCCACCAGTCAAGCCCGGCCTGTGCGGGGCAGCGGCTGGGTTCTGGGGGTAGACACCTAGGAGGAGAGACCATCTCAGCTAAGACACCTTTCTGGAACAAACTTCCATCCCTGAGGCTGTGAGCCTCTCTCATCAGCAAAAACACTCCTTCCTGGGGGATAACCACCTTACATTTTTAAATAGGAGAGACTGGCTTATAAAACTTGCTGGGCCCTGACTCAGCAGCATAGGAAACAAGAACTCTTAATCTGAGTGGGTTTAGCTTCTGAGGGAAATTCCCTCAAATTATTGGCCCATTCTTAAATTGTCTATTTTGTTCATAATTACCCTTAGAAATGTCAAGTAAGATAAATATACAAAAATGAAAAATAAGGGATTGACCAAAAAAAAAAAGAATGGTGCGAATGAGGCTGGTTTCATTCCTGATGCCCGCCCAAGACAATCAGGGCTGGGCCAGTTGAAAAAGTCCAGGGCTCCAGGGGCCACTTCTCCATGGATGGCCCAGAACCAGAAGTGCCCCTCCTTGCTGGGCCTGTGGAGCCAGGTGTCCCCTCCTCTTCTTTCTTTTTTAATTCGAGTTCATAATTGTTTACATCATTGTGAAATTTCAGTTGTACATTATTTCTTGACTGTCACCACATAAGTGCTCCACTTCACCCTTTATGCCCACCTCCTACCCCCCTTCCCCTGGTAACCACTGAACTGTTCCCTTGTCCATGTGTTTGTTTATATTCTGCATATGAGTGAAATCAAGTGGTGTTTGTCTTTCTCAGACTGGCTTATTTCACTTAGCCTAATTCCCTCCAGGTCCATCCATGTGGTTGCAAATGGGAGGAATTTGTCTTTTTTCTGGCTGAGTAGCGTTCCATTGTATATATACACCACATCTTCTTTATCCAGTCATCAGTTGATGGGCACTTGTGTTGCTTCTGTGTCTTGGCTATCGTGAATAACGCTGGGATAAACATAGGGGAGCATATGTTACTCTGGATTGTTGATTTCAAGTTGTTTGGGTAGATACCCAGTAGTGGGATGGCTGGGTCATATGGTAGTTCTATTTTTAGTTTTTTGAGGAATGTCTAGACTGTTTTCCATAGTGGTTGCACCAGTTTGCATTCCACCAGCAGTGTGTGAGGGTTCCCTTCTCTCCACACCCTCTCCTACGTTTGTTATTTTTAGTCTTAGTGATTATAGCCATTTTAACAGGCATAAGGTGGTCAGGTGTCCCCTCCTCTTAATAAAAACCTCAGTGCTCAGTGGCTGGGGCTGGATGGAGAGTGCTGCCCCATGGGGGCCGGAGCAAATGACCTCCATGGAATGAGCAGAGACAGCCCCATTCACACCACAAATAAGCTAGGTCTTATCTGATCCTGTCCGATTTTTTTATTCCAAAAGTATAGTCACCACGTCCCTTTCATTCTAAGGCTTTCTAAGGAGTCGTCTGTTTGTGTAACAAGAGCTTAGGTCAGGGAAGTTTGGTTCCTCTCCAAAACACTGAGGGAAAAATGGGCTTATTGTAAATGGTCCAAGCAACTTTGGCCCCAAGAGCACAGGCCATACAGTCCTAGAGTTCCGTGGCCCCCAGTGTGGACAGTGGCCCTATCCACATTGTCCCACTCTCACAGTCAGGGGCTCAGAGAGCTGGGTGGGATCAGCAGAATTTGGGAGTAGAACCACTTGGCATGGGGTTTCAGCTGGGACCAAATAGTTTCCCTCTCTTGTCCCCTTAACATCTTCACCCTAACTGCCTGCCACCTTGGCTCCCAGCCCTGGCAGGCCCCCAGACAGAGCAAGGATCAGACACGTACAAGGGAGAAGGGGCATCCAGGCTGGGTCTCCCCAGGAGGTCAGGAAGGGGAAGCCCAGTTTCTCAAAATGCACATGGCAAATGCCCGAGGGGCTTCTTCTGGGAATTTCATGAGAGGAAGTTAATCCACAGAGACATGAGTTGGTTAACTTCCTTCCTATGAGCCTCTGCTAGCATTTTGCCACCCTCCCAGTCTTTATCCAAACCACAAAGCATTGCCTTCTATGCCAGGAGAAGAATTCGCTGTATCAGGAAAATTGATTGCAATACCGTTCTCAGCATTAACACATCTCTTTATTTCAGATCTTTCTTTATGTCTCTGCCAGGTTATTAAAGTTGGACCTGAAGAATTATCCTCAAACTCCAGAGACCTGTCCTTGTTTCTCAACCAACTGGCCTTAAAGCAAGCGCTGAGTTGTGCCCCAAAGACAGAACGATAGGTTACGGTTTAAACTCTGACATTTTGGGGAAGTACAGGCAAAATCTGGAACTTTCACTAGAATATGTACAGAATTATCTTTCAAATTCTTCCCAATGGATTCCTTCCTCGATGGTTAAATTTGGAAGTGATCCCACAGGGAACTCTTCAAGGAGAAAGCAGTCTTTAGTTTTATCCCTCTGCCTTTGAGCAGTTAAAGAGCTCTGGAGCGCCGTTGTTCTAGAAGCATAATGCAGTTCACACATGTAATTTCCAATTTCCTCACTGCCACATTTAGAATAAAAAACAAAACAAGAAGAAACAGGTCAAATTAATTTTTCTAAAGTATGTTATTTCATGCAACATATCCAAAATATTATAATTTCAACATGCAATCAATATAATATTAACAAGATGTTTTACATTCTTTTTGCCACATGAAGTCTGAAAATCGGGTGTGTATTTTATACTTGTAGCCTATCTCACTTCCGAGGAGCCACATGTTAAGTGTTCATTGCCACATAAGGCTGGTGGTTACCATATTGGACAGTGCAGGCTTGGAGCATCAAGTCTGAATTTCATAGCTCGGCCTTCCAGGCCTTTCTTACCTTGACGTCTGTTTACCGATTCAGGCTTATTTACCCTTACTCCGAAACAGAGAGAACAGGTTTTAAAGAACTTCCCTCATTTTACATCAAATCCCACGTGAGCCCAGACATGGAGAGTGAACTGCCTGAGGTTACACAAATATTTAGTGGCAACACCAAGGTTTTCCTGACTTCTAGACCAAGTGGTGCCGTTGGAGTCAGGTAAGTAAAGTACAGTCATCTCTAAAAAAATGTTACTGGAGAGAATTACCAAATGAATGGTTCCCTGTCTGCTCGGCTGAGGGTTTTTAGTTGACCCCCAACTTCTTGGAATTAGTCATCCGCACAGCCAGCCCCATGACTGTCCAGTGGCAGGGTGACTGGCCTTGCACGGCTGTTAGGAAAGCAGCCTCGAGTTCTACATGCCACAAGGATTTGTAGAAGGTCACTCCCTGGGCAAAGCTGGAGGCTCCACAGAAGAGGCACCACCAACTCTCTGTCCCAGGCACTCAAGGCGAAGCCAGGGGCTCCTATGTGCTCCAACCTATGGATCCAAAGCAGAGAAAGGGAAACAGAAGTGACATCCAGACCTGCAGAAAGTGGGAGTCAGCGTCAGGCCCCGGGCCAGGCATCTCGAGCAGGCAGGAGGGAGACATGACATGGCAGCTCTGGAAGCCCTGGTCTCAGGACCAGGAGGGCCCGTGGGGTCCTGCCTGCAAAGGGGCCAAAGCCCCTCCACTGGGAGATGCCTTCAATACTCATTTCAGCGGCCTCTCCCAATGCTCCTAAACTTCAGCGCTCACCTGAGTCCCCTGGAGATCTTGTTAAAATGAAGATTCTGCCTCAGTAGGATCAGGGTGGGACCCCTGATTCAGCCTTCCTGACCATCTCCCAGCTGATGGTTGCTGCTGGTCCAGGGACCACACTTAACCGCAAAGGCCTATCCCACCTACCCACGGGTGGCTGGCTAGTGACTGAGGAGGCCCGGGCAGGCTGGGTACTGCTGGGATGTGTTTCTGCACCGAGACCCACGGAGCTAATAATGAGAGCTAACACCGCCAAAGTGCACCCACCGCTCTAAGCCCTTACAACAACTCATTCAATCTTCACATGGCCTGTGAGCTAGTGACAATGATTATTGTCCCTATTTTCAGATGGGGAAACCAAAGCACAGAGAGGTAGGTGACTTGCCTCCAGCTGGTGAGTGATGGATCTGGGATTTGAACCCGGGCAGTCTGGTCCTTCTGCACATCAGGGCCGTGTAACCGAGCAGCCCTGAAAGACTCCGAGGCTCGGGCACCTTGCCTCAGCAGGGCGGTGACAGAGACATCTGCAGCCCATTGGCAAAATCCTTGTAAAATCCCTGCGAGCCTTCCCTTCACCAGCCTTGGCCCATAAAATACCTTTTATCTTCAAATGACTTCAAAGTTTGTTTGTATTTTTTTAAAAATAGAAGTTTAGTTTTTTAGGAATTCTGGAAGGGTGCTAAAAGCCATCAGTATGGGCTTAAGGAATTTTATCTCTAACTTCCTCACTCTGGGGGACAGGCCCTATTAATATGCTTCAAACATTGTTGCTTTGTCTTCTCTTTGCCGGGAGGCAGGGCTGTGTCATCCTGTTGGGCCCAGAGTTTTCTCGTTTGTTCTCTTTTGATCTATGGGCAGTTGTAGTGATGAGAGGAGCTGAGCGGTGGTGGGGCTGAGTGCTAGTCCAAGGACCAGGCTAACTGGGCTCCAGGCCTGCTCTGCCTCCAGTCAGCTGTTTGGCCCCGTCAGCTCACATCCCTTCTCAGGGCTCAGTTTCCTCTTTTGCGCCATGAAGAGTCTGGCCAGATGCTCTGAAGTGCTAGCACATGGCATCTTCTTTTTGAGGGTTCCTGATCTTTGGTAGCATTTTTCCAGCAGCTGCTGTTTTTTGTGTGATTGACAGTTCCCATCATCAGGGTGACTGGTTCTTGCAAAACGAGGGGTCCCTAGAGAAGGTCAAAAACAAAGGTGAGAACATTTTTGGTGAAAAAGTCTTGATACTGATTCTGGCTCCCTCTCAATGTCTGGGTCACTTTGATTTGTTCCCAACACTCATCCTTCCTCATGGAGCCCAATCGCCTGGATATCTTGTAACCTGCTTGACTTCTTCCAGCTCCCACTTCTATCCCCTTGCCTCAATTCCCTCACTGGCTCCCTATTGCCCACTCAACCAAGTCCACACTTTTCGTCCTGGCTCCAGGGCCCATTGTGTTCTGCTTGTGTTCTTCCAGATGCCTCTCACTTCTCAGCTCTCTGTGAGTGAGCCCTCCAACCTGCATCCTCCTTCTTCCCTCTATGCCTTTTTCATTGCCATCCAACTTCCTGGCATGCCTTTCCTTCCCCTGCCTGTCTAGCAAACTCCTACTCGTCCTGCAAGACCCTCCTCAGGGGCTGGCCTGGTGGCGCAGTAGTTAAGTTCGCACATTCCACTTCAGCAGCCCGGGGATTGCCGGTTTGGATCCCAGGTGCAGACATGGCTCGGCTTGGCCAGCCATGCTGTGGCAGGCGTCCCACATATAAATTGGAGGAAGATGGACATGGATGTTAGCTCAGGGCCAGTCTTCCTCAGCAAAAAGAGGAGGATTGGCAGCAGATGTTAGCTCAGGGCTGATCTTCCTCAAAAAAAAGGCCCTCCTCAGGGGTATCTTCTGAGAAGCCTTTTAGGATCCAGCTGGGTAAAACAAGTCATCTGCCCTTTGTGCTTCCACTGCATCTCACACTGCTCACTTTCATTTTATCAGTGTGGACCATTCAGCTGCAAGTAACAGAATACCTGATTAACAGTGGCTTAAATAGTAGGAACTTTTCATTATCTCTCAGACAGCTGATGGTGGACTCTTCAGGGTTGGTTGAGCAGCTCAACTCTGTCATCAAGGACCTAGGCCCCTTTCCTTTTGTCATCCTCAGCATGTTGGGTGTGTCATGCCTCAGGGCCACAAGATAGTGGCTGTTGCTCTAAGTGTCACGTTATCACACCTCAGCATCCAAGAAGGAAAAAAGGGAGTAAGAGAAAACGAGCCTTTTTCTCCTACACTTGCTCTTGGCCTCCTGATGGCTGTCCTTTCCTATTCCTGGTCCCCACACTCTATCAGAAGCTCCAGTTTCAACTACTCAACCTGACCAGGCACCTTTAAATATCCATACTCAAGACCTTACCCCTTCAAGTAACTGAGGTCAAAGACCTCTTTTGTTCTTAAAAAACAAAATCACTCCCACGATATGAAAATCTTGAAAGGTTTTGACTGTCTGAGAGTTTTTTTGCTTTCCAATAGTTCTCTTGCATGTATGGCTTTTATTGTGAGCCACCTCAAATATGTTTTGGAAGTAGGTGTGGTATAAATAATAAATAAAGGAATGAATATCTGGAAGTGGGGCTGTTTTTATTTAATCTTGGGAGACTGTGGTTACCTCTATGATAAGCCCCTCCAGGCTGAGAGTAAACAGGATGGTCTGGCCCCTGTCCAGAATCTCAAAGCGACAAGCTGATATAGGGGATAAGGCTGGTAGGGAGAGGAGGTGGAGGGGGAGGGGTATTTGGGACTCGACCTTGCTTTTCTGTGCAGCTTGTTGGATGCATAGTGTGTGAATTTTGAAGAGAGATAAGGTCTGAGGCCTCATTGCTGACTCCCTGTATAATGGAAGCTTCCCTCTCTCTGGGCCTCAGTTTCCCAAGTGTATGACAAGGAGTTTGGGCTAGATAGCTTCACAGGGCCCTTCTAACTTGGGTCATATATATGTATTGGGGGAGGGAGTCTACGAGGTGCTTCCCAGAGGGGTGGGACTGTCCCTCGGGAGGTAGTGGAAACTGGCAATGTGGTTTCCTCTCAACCACTGTGGCCTTGGTCCCCCCAGGAGCTGGGAAGAGGGTCCACTGCCCCCCTGCCCATCTTGGAAGGAGGGTCCCATTCTTGAGGCTGTTTTCTCCTTGGCAGGAGGCTAAACAACAGAGTCCCTGACACTCCCGCTCTGTGCTTTCAACTTGGGAACTGCCCCCACCATGCTCCAAGTGGCTCAGGGGTCACGCCCTTCCCCACCCAGCCTCAACCAGGACAGGGCAAGCAGAGAGGCAGGGAAAGGGGGCCAAGTGGGGATGCCAGGGTCAGCGGACAATTCCCAGGTGCCTGGGGATCCAAGGGGATACCTTACTGCAGAGAGAGCAGCAGCGGAGGCCGGAACCACAGTGCCCTGGTGGAGGCAGGGAGAGCCGCTGTCTTTGCCTCCTCCTCCTGCTTGGCAGGGCTGGCTTTGCTGAACTGAACTGAAGCAGGAAGAGAGGGGAGGGGCTGGGAGGACTGTCTGTCACAAAACTTCTGTCTCCTCACCCTATCCATCTCACCTCAGCTCACTTGGGTGTGGCTACTAGCAGCATGGCTTTTCAGGACTAAGATGGAAGGGCAGCCAGGAGTGGGCTCATCAGCCGCTCTGACACAGGCCATTCCCTTCCCTGCAGCTTTGGCCCCAGTCACTGAGGAAGAGGCCACACTTTGGACTAGCTAGAATCCAAGAATCAGAGCCCTTCACTGCTATTCTTTTCTTTTCTTTTTTGAGGATGATCAGCACTGAGCTAACTTCTGCTACCAATCCTCTTCTTTTTGCGGAGGAAGCTTGGCCCTGAGCTAACATCTGTGCCCATCTTCCTCTATTTTATATGTGGGACGCCTGCCACAGCATGGCTTGATGAGCAGTGCATAGGTCTGTGCCTGAGATCCCAACTGGCGAACCCTGGGCCACCAAAGCAGAGTACACAAACTTAACCACTATGCCACTGGGCTGGCCCCGCTTCACCACTATTCTTGAATGTACCTGGAGTTCTGGTCCTTACCACATAACTGGCTAAGCTTCCCTCTCTTTGTCTCTCTCCAGGCTGAGAAATAAGCCTGTGGCTCCTAAGGGGCGGAATCCTCCCAACTTACAACCTTACATTGTCGAGTACTCTCCAGCTTACACAGCACCTTCTACTTGTTATTTCATTTGGTCGCTGCAGCAAGTCAGCAAGACGGATAGTATGATCATTGTCTCCATTTCACAGCTGAGAAAATCAAGGCTCAAAGAGAATATTCATTTTCTGTTGTTGCTGTAACATATCAACACAAATTTAGCAGCTTAAAACCACACAAACGCATCATCTGGATGTTCCGTAGGTCAGATGTCAGGGCACAGCACGGCTCAGCCTGTTCTCTGCCTTGGGTTTCACAAAATTGAAATCAAGGTGTTGGCAGGGCTGTGTTCCTATCTGGGGACTTTGGAGATGAGTCTGCTCCAAACTGATGCCTGGAGTTTGGCAGAATTGAGTTCCACGCAGTGTGGGATGAGGTCCCTGTTGGCTGTCAGCTTGGGTCATCTCAGCTTCTCAAGAGAGCCTGCATTCATTGGCTTGTAGCTCCCTTCCTCCATCTTCAAAGCCAGCAATGATGGCTGAGTTCTTTTCATGTTGGGAATCTCTCTGACCATCTCTTGTGCCTCATCTCTCTTCTGCTTTCAGCCAGAGAAAGTTCTCAGTTTTTGAGGGCTCATGTGATTAGATTGGGCCCACAGGGAATATTCAGGGCAATCTTCCATCTCAAGGTCTGTAATCCTAACCACATCTGCAAAGTCACCTTTGCCATGTAACGTAACGCATGCACAGTTCTGGGGGTTAGAGTATGGGCATCCTTGGGGACCACTACTCTGCCCACCACAGAGGGTTTCAAAACCTGTTACACAGCTCGTAAGTGGCAGAGGTGGAACCTGAACCCACAACATCTGGCTTCAGAGCTTGTACTTTCCCCACCGCATCCCAGCTGCCTCAGGAACTTTTGGGGCATCATTTAATTCATCCTGTTTCTTTCAAGTAAGACACACACGGCTGGGCCCAGGAAGACAAGCATCACCAGAGAGCGATTCTGCAGGCCCTTGGTCATCTGGACTGCCCCTCACTCCCCGGGGCTGTCCGGGAAGTTATCTGAGGTCGAACCTAATTGGTCCAAGATGGGGCCTAAGGCAGGCCAAGGGCATCTCTGCCTGTTTATCTTAGACGTCTCCAGGAGGGCCTGGCATCGCAGGTAGATAGATGTACAGGGTACACGCAGAGCACACTCCCTCCTCATTCCATGCTGGGCGGAGTGGGAGAACGAGCTGAAGATTCGGAACCACACTGGGAACTCAGGCTGTGATGGACACGTTCCACCCTATTTCCGCCTCTGGCCCGAAGTAAAAGTACGCTTATCCTTCCCCATTGGGAACCTCCTCCCATAAACAGAATTCCAAAGACCTTTTGTTCATTCATTCAACACCTATTCATTGTGCACCTGCTCTCTGCAAGGCACTGTTCTAGACACTGGAGATACATCAGTGAAAAAAGACACAGAGATCCCTGCCCTCAGGGAGCCTCCATTCTGGCTAGTGGGGGCTGGACAGCAAAAAATAAACATAATAAACTAGTTGATTTTGTAGTATGTTAGAAGGTGATAGAACTATTGAAAAAAGAGAGCGGAGCAGAATGAGGGGGGTCGGGGGTGCTGGTGGGACTGCAGACTGCCGTGTTAATGTGGGGACAAGGGGGCCTCGTTGAGAAGGTGAAGTTTGAACAAAGACTTGAGGAGGTGAGAGAAGTGACCAAATGAATACCTGAGGGGAGAGCATTCCAGATAGAGGGGACAGCTGGGCAAAGGCCCTGAAGCAGAAGCATGCCTGATGCATTGGAGGAACAGCCGGGGGCCCAGTGGAGTTGGAGAAGATGGCCTTTATAAGGACTGGATTTAACTTTGAGTGAAATAGAAAACCACTGTGAAGTTTTTGATCAGAGGAACACCTTGTGAAAAGATTCTGAGTTTCCACGGAATGCTGATACAGGGGGCCAGTTAGAAAGTAAAGGTTTGGGGATTGTGATGGCAAACCAGAGGCAAATGGGTGGGCTGGAGTAGAGGCTTTATGCTTTGCATAATGTCGCCTTGGGAGAAGCGTGAGAAGCTGCGGAAGGTGGACCCTGGCCTTGGGCCCACTCAGTGAGATAAAGGGGTGGGTTGCTGGGCCTGCGTAGACTAGGCCGGTGGGGCCCGACTGGGGGTCTGCGTCAGGCTGCACGCCCTGGCAGCACTGAGCTGTCTCAAGCACACTGGATGGGGAGGACAGAGACCATACACTCCAGGGTCTCACAAGCTGAGCAAGCTGCATAAATGGCCTGGCATCCAAGCCAGGAGGCAGGAACCACCTGCTCCCGAGTCAGAGAATCAGGCACGGGTCAAACTTGGTGAGAGGGACCCTCTAGCTTCTCCTATGTGAATTCCCAGCCACAACGCCAAACGAAATGGCCACTGTTGTTGGAACTGTAAGTGAGGGAGATCCCGGGAGTCTGCGTAGAACCAGTTGTGGACAACGGTAATGTTGCGGTGCCCGTTATGCGAAATGCAGGCCGTGGCAGTGTGATTGGTGTTCCTCTGTGCAGGGCTGTCCTGACTTCGTTATAAACCAAACCACACGGTTACAGGGGATTTCACAGTCTTAATCCCAGCTCCACGTCCTTCTGCTCCTACTTCTGCTCCTACTGTTCCTCCCCAGGAGAATTTAGTCTTCAGCGAGGAAGTCTTCTTCCTCAAGGGTCATCAGGACAGCGCACACTGAGGGGGAGAGGTACCCACGTCTCCACTGGCAGGCATTCCAGTCAGGGGCCTATCAGCTGCCTGGGGAGCCAGGCCCCAGGGATGAGGCTGTGCAGCCTTTCTCCAGGGACTTGGGGACGCTGCATGCTTGATGGTAAATGAAGAGATCAGGATCCCCCTGGGGGCAACAGGGTGATGCCAATTATGCTTATATATATGAATTGCAGTGTAGAAAGACATCTAAAAAAAACGACTGGTTATATTTCCAGGGCATGGTTTTAGCGGTGATATTTTTTTTCCTTATGATTCATGCATATGCCAAGCACGTATATACGTTTTTATACCCTTCAATTATCCTATAATCAGAGGAAAAAATGAAAATATTGTATTTATAATTATGATGGCAGAAAACTTAATTTCGTTTGGGAAAGAACTCCCTGAATGGCGGTTGAAAGGGGATGGGTCCCCAGGGAGGAGGCTCTGCCCCCTGGGTCCCTGAGAGGGTCAGACACCTCAGGGCCTGGAAGGGCTGGCAGTTGCTCAGAGGCCTGCAGTGGAGCCGTTGATCTCTGCCCCTCACTGCCTGGAAGGGACCCTGTGGTTCTGAAATCAATTTTGCATTTCTAATCTCATTGTCCCTGCACCTGGCAGGCTAAGCCTGGAGTGTATGGAACGAACACTAAGCTGATTAGAGTGAGTTGATTGGGTTTCAATACCTTCCCTGTTCGGGGAGGATTTCATTTCCTCTGAGGATGGACGGGCACTGAGGTTTCTCCCCTGGGGATTCTGCTCCCTGGATCACACATGCTGTTCCCTTCATTCAACCCACACCTGGCAGGTCATACCGCCTCACCCTCATCTCCAGAGGATAGCCTAGATCTTATTTATTTTCTTTTCATTTCTATCATCCAAGTCATTTATATTTAATGCATAAAATTTAAGACAAAAAAATCAGCAAAAAAGGACAAAAATTACCTATAGGCCCACCAACCAGAGATAACCAATATATTTTTGTCTCATACATAGATAAAAAAAATTGCCAAAATGAAGTAGCATCAAGCACACTGCTTGGGAATGTGGTTTGTCATGAAAGATACATTTTAAGTGCCTTTTCAAAAGTATTCAAGGCCTTTGTAGACGCTGGCATGGGCCAGCTACGTGGCATAAGGGTGTGGGTTACTGGGCCTGTGTAGACCAGGCTGGTGGGGTCATGGATATGTAGGTCTACACACGCATTTTCATGAGCACACACCATTCCATCGCAGGACTCAACCACATTTCCCCATCCCCCTGTGGTTGGATGACGCTTTTACAGCTTTCTGTCATTATCAACAATGCTGTGATGAACATCCCTGGACTCATCTTTGTCCTTTTCTTGTCGTTATTTGCTTAGGCCAAAATATACGAGATAAACTGCCAGTTTGAAGGGAAAGCAATCTTTTTAAGTATTTCTCTGTAAAACAGGTGAACTCTAAAGCCATGGGACACCCACTGCCTCCCCCCACTCCTCCTGCAAAGTCCAGAAGCTGAAGATGTTAAGAGTTGGCCTAGAAGAGCTCTAAGCCCCGCCCCACCCCACTCCTCCCCCACCAGACCCTCTGGTTCTGGTTTCTCTGTGAAGTCAGGGCTGGAGCCAGGATCTCTGGCTGTAAACCCTGTGATTGTTGTTCCATTGCCCCAGTCACCTCTCTTCCGGGTTTGAAGGGTCTTGAGTGTGTTCATGACGGGAGAGTGAATGGCCATGGAGAGGTGCTTTGGATAACAAGGCCCAGCACATGCTCTCTGAGGAGGTGATGTTTGGAGGAAGAAAGTATTTCATTATACTTCTCTGTTGATGTGTATTCCTCCCTTTGTTAGACAAGGACCATGCCTTGTTATGTGTGTCCCAGGGGTAAGTGCCTGCCTCATAGAGTGTTCAGTAGATGTGCATGGAATGAATGAATGAGCAAGTCAATGGAGGTGGTGGTCCCACCATTCTCTGCACTGTTCAGATGCGTGTAGATCTCTGAGTCCAGATCCAGGGAGGTGAGTGTCTTCCCAGGGCACCTCACCTTGTTACCTGAGAGTGAATAGGAGACCAGAGAGGTTAGCGAGCTCACTCTACTGCAGTGCAAGTCGAGGGGCAGAGCCCGGAGAACCTAGCACAGTGGCTAACAGCAGAGGCCTGAATTTGGCTCTGCTCTTTATCCACTCTGTGACTTTGGGCAAGTTATCCAACTCGCCGTGAGTCTGTTCTGAAATCTAGAAAATGGAGATAATAGCACCTATCTCACTGAGTTGTTGTAAGGGTTAAATTGAGATACGGTATGTAAAGAGCTTGGCGGGGAGGCGAGCTTGGCAAAGGCGAGCAGCTGCTGGCTGTCCCTGCAGTGCCCTAGGCGCCAGGGCCTGCTACTGGCTGAGAGAAATGGAGCGGCCGGCTGTCCCTTCAGGACTCTCCCAGGGGGTGGGGAGTGAGGGCCCGGCAGGAGGTGGAGATCTGGGCAAGACTTCAAGAGAGGGAGGACACAGCATGTGGGCACAATTCCTGCATCATTCCAGACTCTCACCCACGTCCTGACTTCTTTCAAAAAGAACTAACGTAAAAACAATATAAAGACATTAAAGGAAATTTTAGAGGAAAAAGAAATCACCAACGATCTCAGCATTCCAGCCCAATGATGTTATTTTTTTCTCTGTCCATTCCTTCCTGTTTGTCCAAATACATATCTATTTGATATTGCTGCACTTACAGTAATCTATTTTATATTTTGCAGGTCACTTAACATTTTTATCCTAGATGCTCCTTCATAATCCTACAGTCTTCATGCATAGAATTTTTAATGGGAGCCTGATCTTCCATCAAGTTGATGAACCATCATTGATTTATTCATTTTTTTATTGCTGACTATTTAGTTTGCTTCTTTTTGCTTTCAAAGATAAACATATAGGGGCCAGCCCAGTGGCGTAGCGGTTAAGTTAGTGTGCTCCACTTCAGCAGCCTGGGGTTCACGGGTTCGGATCCCAGGTGTGGACCTATACATGGCTCATCAAGCCATGCTGTGTCAGCGTCCCACATAGAAAATAAAGGAAGAATGGTGGAGATGTTGGCTCAGGAACAATCTTTCTCAAGCAAAAAGAGGAAGACTGGCAACAGATGTTAGCTCAGGGCCAATCTAGGATAAACACATATTTATTGATAGCTTTTTAATTCCTTATGGCTCTGTTGTTCCCTAGTGGAACAATTTACACTTTTTGAGCAGTGTGTGAGCAGCTCTCATCAATTCTGCAGAGAACTTTGCTGTTTGTTCACGTGGCTGAATCTTGTTAACTAAATCTGGTACCTCATAGTGTTTATTTACTGTTTAGTTTCCTCTTGAAATAAATTGAGTTCATATTCTTTGCTCTTTATCAGTCTCTATTAGCTCTTTATGAACCTAATCTTTTGTCTTATTTGCTGCAAGCTTTTTCTCCAGTCTGTCATCTTTTCTTTTTCTTTTTCAATTTACATTTTTAAAAAATTATAAAAGCAATACGTGTTCATGGTAGGATCTCTGAAAAATAGAGGAAAGTATTAAAATATATGTTACCGCTTAGAATTAACTTTTATTATCCTGTTTCAAAACCACGTGGAAAAAGATATTTTTGAGTTTATTGGGAAATGAGAATATGGACTGGTTATTAGATGATTTTAAGGGATTATTGTTAATTTTATTGGGTATGTCGTAGCAGGGTAAATATGTAATTTTTAGAATTAGCTTATCAGTTAAGATGCTTACTGGAGCATTTATAGGAAAATTGATGTGAAATCTCGGATTTGCTTTTAAAAACCCTAGGACAAGAAAAACAAGTAAAAGGTTGGGGAAAATTAGACAAAGCCATATTGGCAAAATGTTAATATTTGTTTAAACTGAGCAATGGATATATAGGTATTCATTTTATTATTCTAACTTTGCATATCTTTGAATTCTTCTGTGATGAAAAGTTTAAAAAGTTAGCTTCCCAGGAGGTCTTCCAGGTGCCCCGATCTAAAATTCCAACCTGTCTCCTTGACTCTCATTTTGTATTTCAAATCCCTGAGTTTTGTTTTTTCCTCAGCATTTTATTACTCCCTCCCCTACTAACTGGGCTCTTGTTTCATCTGCGTAGTTTGGCTTATTATCCCTCCCAGCTAGAAGGAACCTCCATCAGGACTTTGCTCTGTTTTGTTCACCTCGTGGTACAGTGGTTAAGTTCGCATGTTCCGCTTTGGCGGCCCGGGGTTCGCCAGTTCGGATCCTGGGTGCGGACATGGCATCACTTGGCACACCATGCTGTGTTAGGCGTCCCATGTATAAAGTAGAGGAAGATGGGCATAGATGTTAGCTCAGGGCCAGTCTTCCTCAGCAAAAAGAGGAGGATTGGCAGCAGTTAGCTCAGGGCTAATCTTCTTCAAAAAAAAGAGTGCCTGGAGACTCAGATAATTTTTGAATGAAAACAAAGTCACTGTTCACATTTTAAAATTACAGGTATTCATTTTAACTTTAAATTTAACCAAAGGAAAAAAGATACTGTAGCAGAAAGAAAGAATTACTGACCATCAGATTACAGTTCCTAAAAGACTCTTCTGAAGTCTAAGAAAACATATATGAAAACCATGTTGGAGGCATTTGATTCTTGTCTTTATTTTTTTTGCTCATTTCTTAGTCGACGTACGTTTAAGTTTCCAGACAGTGAAAGTTAGAAACTGCTTCATAAACGTCAGCATAAGTATCACTAATATTTAAAGAAACAAACAAACCTTATTTTTTATTTACACATACACCAAGAACAAAGTAGAAAATGTAGGCCTACTTTTAGAATGACTCTCTAGATAAAACAAATAGGCATAGACTGATCTGTGAGCAAAATAGCCTATAAAATATCCTAGCTGAGGAGACAAGCCACCTGTCATGAAGAAATGATTAGAGCTACTGTATTTCCTCTGTGGTTCCTTTTATTTCTTTTTTAAAGAAATCCATCACAGGCCTTCAATCTCCGGCCAGTCTGGAAACAGTTGTATCTCTGTAGACCCCGTCAAGAAGCAGGAGGAAAACTCCTTGCTTCCCAGTCACCAGCTTCTTCCACCTTCTTCCCCTGCCTCCCCGACCTTGGCCCAGCCAAGTTTCCCCAACGGGGGGTTCTGGCTTTGTCCTCCCGCCTCCCAGCCCACCCCCGGCTCCTTCCCTCACCAACACACTGGTTTCCAACTCTAAGGGTCGGGCTCACGTGAGAAGCTGTAGAAAGACACTACCCCTGCCTCCCTGGCCGTCTTTGCAGATCCTGACCCTGTAGGTCTGGGCGGAGGTTGGGAGTTTGTCTTTTTTGAATCCCTCTGTGTAATTCTGATAGGAGGTTTAGGAGCCACTCCATAGGTGTCTTCCATTCCTCGTTACATACCTCAGAACTGGCCACAATGTGTGGAAATTATAAGTGTTTAACAAATGAATGACATGAAGGAAAATTTTTTAAATTCCTTGTATATGTGTACAACAGTCAGTGTCGCCTCTTTTGAATCTCACAACTATGTTGTGAAGCAGAAGGTGAAGTGGATATTATTGTCTCCATCTCACAGAGGCCCAGAGAGGTGAAGGGACTCCCCCAAGGTGGCAGAAGGAGGGACCAGAGGCTGCCTCCTTCCACTACGCCAACTCCCAGAGGCTTAGGGCGAGGGGAAGAGTTTAAGGACGGGATAAGGAGTTCCCATCCCCATTACTCAGTGGGTAGAGGGGAGTGGAGAAAGGAGGGAAAAAAGAAGAAAAGAAAGAAGGGACCAGAAAAGAAGAAGTAGGGGAAGGTTAGAGGTGCCTAAAAGTGTGGAAAGGGAACAAGATGTCAAAAAAGCAAGACCCCAGTGCAGATGCCGGTGGAGACTAGACGTGATTATGGAGGAGGCAGAGCCAGAGGGGGAGGCAGGGGGAGCAGCACAGGTTCTAGAGAAAACAGTTCAGAGGGTGTTAGGCACAAAACCTGTTTCTGGGGAGCAGGCTTGTGCCACTGGTCCCTGAGTTTGATGTTCCCTTGGTGTCACAGCGCTGGGCCCAAAGTCCCTGCAGAAAACATATCTGTCTGCTGCGCGTGGCCTCGGCCCCTGGCCTCCTGCCCTAGGACTGTGTGTTTGGGCAGCAGCACTGCATTTTTAAAACAATTTTTAACTTGCACATTCTACCTGCAGAACCAGAATGTCTGGTCAAGACCAGTTATATAACATCCTCCACCTTCTGCGTGCCAAGGGCAACTGGAACTCTGTCCTCAGGCAGGTGTGGATTAAGCCTAGCCAGAGAGGGCAGGAGATAAAAAGATGGGGTCCCCTTCCTATCTGGAGGCCTGAGCCCCCACTTCAGGAGGGGGAAAGCTGAAGCTGAGTAGGGCAGGACCCACCCTGGGTCTTCTATCCAGGAGCCCTTAGAATGTAGCTTTGTTCTGTTTTAAGGATTCCTGAAGGATTTAGGCTAGAAGGAAGAAAGAACTCACATTGAGGATCTGCAAAATATGAACACGTTACCACGAAGGTGTAAAGTTTTCTTCCCTATTTATTTAAAGATTATCTCTGATGAATAATGTAGTCCTGCCCAGGGCAGGCGGATGGACTATATGACTTCTGGAAGGCTCTGTCTGGTTCCTGGCGTGCTGGGCAGGTCCCAGGCCAGGACAGCCTGGTCCTAGTACTGTGCTCTGCTGCGAACAAGACCAAACCTCAAAAAAGTTTTGCAGAGTTAAGATGAGGAGCTGAGCTCATTGCAGTCTCCACGGCTCCCCGGGGGCAGGCCTGAGCAGACAGAAGGAGGGAATGCAGACAGCCATCAGGGTGGCTGGAATGCATGTAACAGAAACAGCCCAGAGCCCACACAACCCAGAGCGGTGGGTGGGAGATGGAATCCCAGCAAGCCAGCACGGGCAGGGACAGCGGGGAGCAGCTGGTCCCACTCTCTCATTTTATAGACGGAAGCTGAGAAGTGACTCACCTGCTCACAGTCACGTAGAGAAGGGGTGGGGTGATGAGGCTGGTAGATTAGCGACAGGAAGTTAGTTCAAGTTCTTAAGGTCTTCCATGAGCTTCAGAATGGCGAAGGTGGGCCTAGCTCTGAAGGCTGCTAGGATGGGTTTGAGGGAGGGTTCGAGAAGTGCCTGCAGAGTTCTAAGCCCCGGGTCTGAAGCTAAGCCTTGGCTGCACGCCACAGATGGGAGGGCCTCTAAGAGGTGTGGAGGAAGAGTAATCAACGAGACTTAGAGATGGACCTCCTGGGGCCAAACCAGGGACCCAAAATGGCGGCTGAGATCTCCACCTCGACCTTTCTTCCCAGTCTCCCAAAGTTACCACCCAACCCTGCCAACTTTTCCATAATGCAGGAGCAAGACCCTGCCTGCTCGCCATTTGCCTCACCAGTCAACAGGCAACCCTGGAGGCCGCTCTGGGCTGCGCCGGACCTCCTTCCATTCATACCTGTTTCTTCCTCCCTCCCTCCCTTCTTTCCATTCACCTGGCTCCCAGACAGGCTGGATGCCTTTTCAGTGACAGTGTAAAAGTCCCATTGGTCACCTTTACCTTGCCGTAGATCAGCCCCCCACATTCACTTGGACACCTGCCACAGCCTCCTCCCTGGTCCCCTGCCTCCCACCTCTGCTCCTCCAGTTCTCCTTCACTTAGCTGGCAACTACGGAGTGTACTAAACCACAAACCTGGCCATCTCACTCCCCTGAAAGCTAGTCATGGCTCCCCAGAGCCTCCAAGATAAAGCACCAACTTCTGGGGAGAGCAAGCGAGTCCCTCAGGAGCTGGCCTTGCCCACTCCAGTGTCACATCTCACCCCCCCCCCCCCCCCCGCCGCTCCGTGCTTTGCTGTGCTGCTCCAGAGCCCACCAAGCCTTGTCCGCCTCTGGCTTTTGCACATACTTTTTCTTTGCCTGGGATGCTCTTCTACCCCCAGGTCCACGTGGGATATCTCCTACTCAGTCAAGTCTCAACCCGAAGCTGCTGCTTCTGGGAAGCCCTCTCTGATCTCCTCAGGCAGAAGCTGGCGTTTCTTTTCCTGAGCTCCTGCAACAGCCTGCACTTTCCTCTCTTGGCGCTCTCCATTCGCTAATCCCATTCGCCTGTTGGGCTAGGCAACCTCTAATAGGATGGTTCTCAATGATCCCTATCTCTTGGTATTTCTCCTGCGTAATGCCCTCCCCTTGAGGGTGAGTTGGGCTCATTGACTCCCTTCTAATGACAAGAATATGGTAGAAGTTAAGGGATGTCACTTCTAAGATTGGTTACAAAAAGACTGTGGCTTCTGATTCAGTTCCTCCCTCTCTCTCCCCCTCACTCTGAAGGAAGCAAACCACCATTTTGGAGTAGTTCTTTGGAGGGGCTCATGTGGCAGGGACCAGATGTCTCTAGCCAACAGTCAGCAAGGACTTGAGATAAGTCAGCTGCCACATGAGTGACTTGCAAGCAAATGCTCCCCAGTCAAGCCTCTGAGGTGACTGCCGGCCCAGTCACCACTTGGTTGGTTTTGTCATGGGACACTCTGAGTTAGAGGCCCCTGGATAAATGCACCCAGATTCCTGACCTGTAGAAGCCTTGAGATAACAAATGTTTGTTCTTTTCAGCCTCTAACTTTTGGGGTAATTTGTTACATGGCAACAGATAACCAGTCCACCTCTTCTCCATTGGCCTTGGAGCTCCTTGGGGACTGACTCGGTCATCTTTAGATCTGCTGGAGCAGCTCTCTGGGGACAAGGAGAAGATCCTATAAGTTTTGAGGAAGCAAAACCAAACAAAAGCAGAATGACAGGTTTCATACAACGGATCCAGAATCAGAATGACACCAGGCTTCTCAACAGCTGCCCTGGAAGCGAGAACACAATGGAACAAGATCTTCAAAATACTGAGGGAAAATGATATCCAGCCTCCAGCAATTACGAGTGAGAGCGAAACATTTTTGAGAGGATCTCAAAAATTTACCTCCCATGAACCACTTTCTCAGGAAGCTGCTTGAGGATGTGCACTGTCAAAACAAGAGAGTAAACCAAGAAAGAAGAAGGAACAGGATCCAGAAACCAAGAGCCAATAAAAGAAGGAGCAAAGGGACTGTCTAGTTGATGGTGAGGGGAGACCCCAGGATAACAGCTGGGGCCAAGGCCTGGAGGGGGCTCTGTCCAGGCTGGAGCAGACGCGAGGCTCTGGGACAGGCTGTTCAGGAAGATGCAACTGACAAGCCACCTAAGGTTTTGAACATATTGACCGGAGATTTACACACACGAGGGAGATTTTGGGGTTGAATTAGTAGCAAATACATAGAATACTTAGCAAATGAAAAAAGTAGGACAATTATTAACTCTAGCAAAAACCAAGTGTTGTGCAGGAAGAGTAGTTGTAGTATCCTGCACGAGCTGTGAATAGAGTTTACAAAGTCGAAAATATAAATAGTGAATATTGATCCAAACAAAATTACAACATAATTAAATGAGGAGGAAGGGGGTTGGGAAGTGTGCTGTGTGGTGGGGACACAGAGAGTGAAAATGAGCTAAATCCTAATCTTTCACAGTGAGAAGTCAATAGGTAAAGAACAAGCTGAAAATGTTGTAAGTAATTGCCTCAGGAGTGGGAAATGGGGTCTGAGTTGCAAAAGACAGTTGTTCTACATAACAAGTCTTACAGAACTATGTAACTCATTAAACGATGCGCAAGTATAACTTTATTAAAAATTAAACTTAAAAATCTACCACGATTTCTACATATAGAAGGTGCCCAGTGGGGCTGGCCCGGTGGTGTAATGGTTAAGTTTGCGTGTTCTGCTTCGGCAGCGCGGGGGTCCACCAGTTCGCATCCTGGGCATAGCCCTACACACCGCTCATCAGACCATGCTATGGCAGCATCCCAAATAGAAGAAGAACTAGAAGGACTTGCAACTAGGATGTACAACTATGTACTGGGGCTTTGGGGAGAAAAAAAAGATGAAGATTGGCAACAGATGTTAGCTCAGGGCCAATCTTCCTCAAATATGAAAAAGGAAGTTTCTCAGTAAATGTTAACTATTACAGATCCTTCTGGATGACATTATCAGACAGCTTGCTATTCTTACAGGTGGGTGTGATGTCTTAGGACAGTTGATTGCAAATGACAAAGCCTCACCTCAAACTAGTAAAAGCATAAAAGGAGATTGTACTGTGTCATGTCACAAACAAGTTTCAGTCATGGCTGGATCCAGGTGTTCACAAGGTGCCAGTAGAGATCTTTCTGCCTCCATTTCTTGGCTCTATTTCCTGTGTTGACTTCATTCTCAAGCATGTTCATCTCACTTGTTGGCAAGCTGGCCTCCAGCACCTCCAGGTTTCTATCCTACCAGCTTTGTGATCCTAATGAAAGGAGACAGTCTCTGCCTGGTAATTATGACAAAATGCCCGGGATAGACACTCATTGATCTGGCTTGGGCCGTGTGCCCATCCCTGAACAGGTTGGTGTGGGCAAAGGGATAGAGCACTCTGAGGGGCTAAGTCTGAGTCATTTGCCCACCCCTGGAACCATGGACAAAGTGGGGGTGGAGTGGTCTCACAAAGGAAATCTGGGTGCTGTTATTAGAAAAAGAGAGAATTAATGCTGCAAAATCAACAGTGTCCCCTCTGCTGAAGAATGAGACTGCTGCTTGCCATCATCAGTGCAGGAGCCACTGGTTAGGAATCTTCTGGAACACTATACAATTGGCCTATTTCCTCTCCTTCATGAGAGCCATTCAGCATTTAAAGACATGTCCCAGGTTCCCATGTCTTCTCATCTCCAGGGGAAATAAGCCTAGATCCCCTGATTTCCTTTCTTTCTTTCTTTTTTGTGAGAAAGATTGGCCCTGAGCTAACATCTGTGCCAATCTTCCTCGATTTTTTATGTGGGACACTGCCACAACATAGCTTGATGAGTGGTGTGTAGGTCCATGCCTGGGATCTGAACCTGTGAACCCTGGGCTGCTGAAGCAGAGTGTGCAAACTTAACCACTACTCCTCAGGGCCGCCCCCCACCCACCCCGATTTTCTTTGCATGACAGTTTCTGGACCCCTCACTTTCCTGGCTCTCTTTCCCTGGATGCTGAGTAGTGTCAAAACTCTAAAATGAGGTACTCAGAGCTGATTGAAGCTCCAGATGTGGCCTGACCAGCTCAGAGACCTACGGGGTGCTGGTCTCATTTCTCCTTGTCAGTGGAGCACCTTAAATGTGCACTAGCTTTTTTTAATGACTGCAATGCATTGTTGGCTCGTACTCAGCTGTGGCCAACACCTTTTATTATATGAGCTGTCATTAAGCCAGAGGTTCCCCATTCCACATTCATGCAGTTAGTTCTTTGAACCTAAATTAAAAACTTTGTCCTAGTTAAGTTTCAGTTTATAAAATGTGACCCATTATTGCAGTTCATTGAGATGTTTTTGAATATAGAGCCTGTCTTCAGTACTCACCATCTCTCCAGGTTTTGAATAATCCACGTATTTGATTGGCAGACACTCTCTTTATTTTTATCCAAGAGGATAATAAAATAAATTAGGGTCAAGGACGAAGCCCTCTGTCCCACTGCGCAAGCCCACAGGTCATGCCGGGATTGCCCAATCAGCCGTGGAGCAACCGGGCTGTGTTAGTTTCCTAGGGCCGCCAGAACATATTGCCACACATGGGTGGCTTGAAACAACAAAAATTCATTCTCTCCCAGTTCTGGAGGCCAGAAGTCCTAAGTCAAGGTATCGGCTGGGCCACGCTCCCTCCAAAGACTCTAGGGAAGAATCCTTCCTGGCATCTCCCTAACTGTTGTTGGTGGCCGGCAATCCTTGGCATCCTTGGCTTGTAGCTGCATCACTCCACGTCTGCCTCCATCTTCGCATGGCCTTCTTCTCTGTGTGTGTGTGTCTTCATTGTGTCTCTGTGCCCAAATTTCCCTCTTCTTATAAGGACGCCAGTCACTGGATTTAGGGCTCACCTTGATCCAGTAGGAGTTCGCCGTAACTAGATTACACCTGCAAAGACCCCATTTCCAAATAAGGTCACATTCGTAGGTACCGGGGTGAGGACTTGAACACATCTTTTTGGTGGACACACTTCAACCCACTAAACAAGCAGTATCAGTTTTCATCTCCCATGTCTCCTTCCTGACCTCCTGGCCCTGAAGAGCATCTCGCTCAGAAACCTGGCTGCAATCCAGGTGCCCACAGGATTCCGCATGCCCCGCCCCCAGCGTCAGTCAACCTGATCCACTAACCCAGTCTAGAGAGGTGGTTGCCACTTTTCAGAGCTTCTGACAGAATCTCCCCGTGAGGAGGAGGCCAGAGCCTCCCTGGTGTGGGGCGGGTGTAGGTGGAAGAGAGAGGCCATAGGGTGGCATGGTTAAGACCTCGGATTTGGGGACAAGACAGACCTGTGACTTTGGGCTGGCCTACTTAACCTTTCTTGCCGTCTCATTTTCTTCACTTGTAAAATGTGAGTAATAAAATTTACCATCCTTGTGAGGATCAAATGACAGCCCAGGGTGGCAGCAGCTGTTGTCCTTGCTGCTGCTGCTGCTCCGGCCCTTAGCTGCCTGGGATCATTTGAATCTAGATCTGAACCCAGATCCCCAGCGTCCCCCGGAGGCGAGTTTCCTAACCTCACCAAACCTGGTTCAGGTTGCCCCGAGAAACCTCTCGGGGTGGTGGGAACTCTGAGGACACCCAGCACAGAGCTGGAGTCACTGGAAAGCCATCATAAGTGTTTGCTTCTTGCCCTTCCCTCCTCCTGTGAACAGAGGAAGTAACGTTAGTCTGACATGACCTGCTCTCAGACTCAAGGCGGCTCCTTCGTGGCCACTCTCTTTTTTCTGTCCTTGGGGAGAGACATTGGATTTTATTTTGAGTCTGTCTTTATAGAGACTCTAAATTGTTTTTAAACACAAAATGCTACTTATAACTAGCATATGTATATCTCCGTCTACCAGGCCACTTAGTTCTTTGGGAAGCCCTCTGGAGTCACTATGTTTTTATGCCCATTTCACCCAGGCAATAACCAAAGGCAGGCAGTTAAAGAACAGCCCTACGGGCATGGAGTATCGAGGACTGGAGCAGGGCTTCATTCTCCTCAAACTCTAACCCTATGCTTTGCCTTTACCCCAATGGTTAGAGTTTTAAAAATAAGTTTAATTACATACATAAGTGAACTTTCTTTAAAAAATTAAAATATTACTGATAAATCTCAAGTTTCTTTCCCTGTGACCTTCACTCCCTGTCTCCCTCTCCACTCCCCAGGGGTAACTACTCTTTAGGGTTTGATACATATGCTCCAGAACTTTTAAGAATGTAGACATTTCCATTCCTTTATTTATATGTACACCTACACAAAACGGATTGTATTGTTTCTGTGGAAATGTTTTCGCATAGTTGGCATCCTGCACCACACGTGGTTTGGCAACTTGCACTTTTTTACTCCACAGCACATTTTGAGAGTCCTCCCTGTTTAAAACACATAAATCTGGTTTGTACCTTTGTTCCACTATCGATGCCATGCTTGACTGATCCCGCCCGGTCGAGAGCCCTGGGCACTTGCCCATTTCCCTCTGCTCCTGGGGGCTGGCGCCTTTGTTGAACAGGTGCTGAGCAGCCTTCCGGAAGCCTCCTGGACTCACAGACTTCCTCAGCTGGAAAGGCCAGAATCACGGGGAGTTCACTTTGAAAGCAGGGCCACCTGCAGACTCCAACTGTCTGGGTTCAAGATCAAGGACTTCCCCCAGGCCGCCTGCCCCCAGAGCAGGAAAAGTCCCCGCAGAGCCCCAGGAGCTTGCTGGGCCCTCAGTTCCTCCCTGCTGGGTCAGCCTTCCTCACCTCTGCCTGTCAAGAGGATCTGTTAACAGAAAAGGATAAAAAGAGAAGTAAAATAAACACGACAGATAGGCTATAGGTCATTGACTAAAATGGCAGCAATAAAACAAGAAAGACAAACAACTGGCTACAGTGTAAATACAAAAACAGAGAGAGATTAAACCTTTTTTGACTAGGCCTTGATCTAAATTAAGACTCACCAAGAACAAGGCCTGAGGCTGGAGGCGGGGAGCACTTCCCTGAGGGAGCACCTGGGCTGGGTTCCTCTTCAGCCGTAGTCCCTGTCAGGGCCCATCTCAGTGGACTCCCAGCCCTGAACTTCTTCCCGGTCAGCGGCTACCCATTTGAACCACCTGCGAAGATTTAAAAGAAACAAACAATTTCCCAGTGGTTGGGGGTAAATCAGTTGCGGGCTGGGGAGCTGTGAATTAACACTACATTGATCTGAAGGGTGTGCCGATTTCCATGGTGTAAATGCTCCCGCCATGGCCCATTTTAAGATGCTAACGGTTTACCAACTGGCTTGCAAATTAATTTATTCAGTACTCAAGACTGTAGTTTCGAAACGGCACTACCTTTAGAAACTCTTTGTAGCTTTTCTCACTTTCTAAGAATTTCCAATACACACCATGATCACTGAAAAACAGCCAATCAAAATTCAATGTTATTTATAGCCAGATAATTTATAAAGCAACTTTCTTTCAAAAAGTTTACAGCAAAAACACACAGCCACAGCGGGCTGTGGGAGTGTATTACTATGTTCGATGTGATGCGCAGGAAGCTTCCCGAGGAAGTATGCCCAGGGCCTACAGAGGGAAGAGAAGAGGAGGGGAGTCCAGCTTGTGGGGAGGTGGAGAGAGAAGCACCTGCTGACCGCAGGACTAGCGTTCACAGAGCACTTTCAGAGGGAATGAAGGAAGCTGAGATTCTGAGAGGTAAAGCAACTTGCTCAAGGTCACACAGCCAGGTCTCCACTCAGGACAACTGAAACCAGAACTATGCCTCTTTCCAAAACATACTGGAGGCCCTCTAGTGAAATCTGAGAGCCAGGCTCAGCTCTGGAACCTTTAAAGGTGGGGTCCATCCTCCCTTCGCCCTTTTCTTGACCCTCAGCCATGCCCTGCAGGGCCGACCTGACCCACCACAGGTTGATCCCACCTGAGCTGTGAGTACCCAAGGGGTGGGGAGAGTCTGAGCCTGCAGCCTCTTGACACGCAGGAGAAAGGCTTAATTCCCCATCTCTCTGCCATCCCCGGCAAGGCTCCCCAGGACGGGAGAGATGCAGGCAGGGTGGGGGGACAGGGGTAGGGAAGGCAGGAAAGCTGTCAGACTTTGTGCTGAGGGCTCGTGTGCTTTAGGACCCAGAGCTGCTGATCGTCAGGGCAGGCCCACACGGAGGAGCTGCTCCTTGCAGCCCAGGTTGTATAAACTATGAAGTCGCCAGGCAAGGTGGCAGTTCTCCTGGTGTAAGCAGTCTCACAGGGAGGAGGGCCATTCCCCCCCCCCCCCAACCCCTGCAGTGAGCCATGCACCCAGGGGCTCCCTACAGCTCACCCCTTCAGTAGCAAAGCTACCGTCCCCCTTTCCTGCACTGGGGAGTGTTGAGCACAGTTACTCTCTCCAGTCTTAGCTACTCTGGCTGGCTCTGGGCCTGCTCTGGTAGGAGGGGCTGGGACGGGGGGTGTGGGGTGGGGTGTATCCCCAAATAGCACTCAGCGTGGCCTGGGAGTTCTGACCTCCAAGGTCAGCACTGAGGCTGAGAATCCTGGAAAGGCTGTGCTCTGTACTCTCCTTGGCATGTCTCCTCCGGCAGGCCAGCTCTGGCCATAGCTGGGAGGAAGGAAGGGCAGGCTCCCTGTCCGCTGGTGAGGGGTGCCCGGTCCCTGTGGCAGCCTCTCCTGTCTCTAAAATTATATGTGGATTAAGAACACTCCATCTGGCAAGAGCAGATGGAATCAGGCAGAGGCATAATCAGGACACTGGGTTTTAGGTCTGTGGCTCTCAATATATCAAGAAGACAAAAATGAAAGACAAAGAGGCCAGGAGAGAGGTGTGTGACGTGGGGGGTTGTGTGTGTGGCGTTTATGTGTCATGTGATGTGGGGAGCAGACACTGACTCAGTGTGTGAGACAGGAAGGTGATTTTGCGGGGAGGAGATTAACCAAAAGAAATGGAAAATCGAGGTCAGCCTAGATGAGAGAACTGGAAAGTGGGGCAAACAGTGGGTGGTCAGAGAAAGCCAAGGACGCCCCCAAGGCTCCGAGAGCGCACAAAGGTCTGACAAAGTCTGAACAGGGAGAGGAGAGAAGCCTGCAGCAGGGAGTTGCTGGAGGGCCTAGGGGCATCCCTCCCACCGGAGACCAGCATGCAAGAGGGAGAGCAGAAGAAAGTGCCACGGGTCAGTGAAGAATAAACACGGCTTCAAGCAACAGAAAACCTGACTTGCAGGCACTTAAACAAATAGTGGTATCTTTGTCTCACATCATAAAATACCTGCAAGGGGGTGGGGGCTGGTGCTCAGCACTGCCACGGCTGGCATCTCCGTGCTTCTCTTGGCCTTTCCTGTGGAAATATAGTTACTGCACTTTCAAAGATCAGGAACTTTCTCAAAGCAGGAAGAGAAGGGAACTGTGCCAGGCAGCCTGTCCTAGGAGCGCTCCTTCCATTGAAGTCCCATTGGCCAGAGCTGGTCACATGGTCTCCCCCAGCCGCGAGGCAGCCTGGAAAGCACAGGGCTGCGGGGACTGTGGCTCAGCCTTGCTGGCCACTCTGTTGCCCCAGGCAAAATCAGAGTTCTGTTATCAAGGAAGAAGGGGAAATGGATGTCAGGGAGGCAACCAAGCCCAGAGGTGAGACCCTGAGTGGCAAACATTTTTGATAAAGACTAAATTAATATTCCAATGTTGAGCTAAAAGTCTCCAGAAAGAGCGAGGTCCGGCTTTGGGAAGGGCCATTCAAGACCCCACAGCCTGGCGCCTTGATGCAATCAGGTCAATCATCACTAAATGTCTTAATTACTCTTCACAGCAACCCCGTGAGGTAGATGCTATTATTTCTCCCACACTGCAGACAGGAAAGGAGAGCTCCACCCTTCGCAGGAACACATCTGAGTCAAGATTTTTTAGGCTCTAATCCAGACACTCAGCTTTTTGGTCCTAAACTCTGCCTGCTCCTCACAGGAAGCTGGCCTGCCCCTCCTTCCTCGAGTTCCCGATCCCTGGCCCCTCTCCTTCCACCAGTAAGGAGGCCTTTGAAGTCAGACAGACCTGTCTTCAAATCCCCATTCTTCTCCTTGTTAGTGTGTGGGCTTGGGCAAGCTGCCTGGCTCTCTGCGCCTCCTCGACCTCAAGAGGTTGTTGGATTAAATAGGAGACGATGGATTCGAGTGCCCAGCAGGGTGCCGAGAAAGAGCAGGTGTTTGATGATATTGGTGACTTCTAGATGTGCAGCAATGTGGAAATTCAGCCACAGACCGTCTCTGGTTTTGCATAAACAAGATCACATTATTTCCCACATGCTTTCCTGACAAAACCTAACTCTTTATAATCAGGAGTCAAGAAGGTTTGTTTTCCTTTGCCATTAAAAAACTGACTTGGTCCGAAGTCTTCAGTAGTTACTTCAGTGAACATTTATCGAGCATCACCAAGTACCAGGCGGTCTGCTGCCAGGAGGCCTCGCCCTCGCCCTCTGGGAGCTTCCAGCCTAGCTGCAGAATGGCACGTGCTGGTAAATAACCCTAGAGCAAGGTGCGGCGCAGTGAGACAGCTGCTGTGAGAATTCAAAGTGTTGGGACTCCGGAGGTGGCGGAGGTTCTGGGTGTGACATGGTGTGGTCATTCCTTCCTTGGGGAGCAGCCCTCCAAGGCTGCCGTGGAAGAGGTGCTGCCAGGTCGCATGCCCACGCAGCTGGCCCTGGGTGCCGCCATTCTGTGACCCCCTCGCTGGCCCCTCAGATCCTGCGGGGAATGCAGCTGCTGCCTCTGGGAGATTCGAGCACGGCGTAGACCCTGTGGGAGATAGCCTGACAGGCCTCCTCCAAGCTAGTGACTGTGTGTCATGGCTCCCTACTTCCACCTGAGGAGAGTCAGTTCTGTCAGGTGAGAGTCACCAGGGGTGACTGTGGGTTTCCACAAGCTGAAATGGATGGCAATTTCCCCAGTGTGAGAAAGAGCCACCCTGGGATAGTCTTGAGGGGGTTGATAACAGCCTGTCCCTCAGTGTGTCTTCTGCCTCACCACAAGCCACCGGCAGAAGGTTCAGGGGCTAGGTGAAGGGGTGGGAACCACAGTTTGCTAACAATCCCAAATAAGGGAGTTCCAAGGACCCTCTGGTCTCAGAGACAGGCACCATGGACAGGAACCAAAATGAGATATATAATAAACTGTATTGTACACAGAAATATTTATGCTGGGCACCAGCATGAACGTGAGACATTGAGTGACATCCTTGGGCGGGTTGGGCCCTCCAGAGGTCACTTAGGCCATCTCTCTGCCTCTAACTATTTCAAAGCAAATGCAGAAAGTTCTGGGGCGTGGGGCATCACTGGACATCAATCGTCTGGGAAGCCACCTCGCAGGTCTGGCTGGAGATGTGCAGGGCTGACATTGCTGCTTCCCGCCTGCTGCTTCGCTGCCCGATGACAACTTATTTTGACCTTCCTCAGAGCCTAAGAACGGATCTGTGCCAATGCCCCTGTTTGGTTGGAGGCCTCCATTTCTGTGCGCTGCCTTTGGGAGCAGATCTGACTGGGGGCAACTCAGCCCCACTTCTTCTGCTTCGGCCCCACCGACCAGGCCAGAAAGATATAAGGCCAGACATGAGATTCTGCTGGCAGCTGTGCCAGAAGTCAGGAAGCTGTAATTGTGCCGTGGTTAACCCTGCTGCCCTTGCCAGGCCAGACCTGAATGTACCCCTTTACAGCCCATGGTCACAGGGTGGGTCACAAACCCTCCTCTGGAGCTCGGGCTCTGGCACGAGGCCTTCTCGAAAGCCCCTCCTTTGAAATGAGTTTAAAGTGTGTGTCCAGGTCCCTCCAGTGGGGTCCTGAGCGATGAGTTGCAGCTAGAGCCGGTCTCCTGGCTTGTCCATAAGCTCCAGGGAGGCTGGAACTTTGCAATGAGCCTCTGTGCACCCTCTTTGCACAGAGCCCAGGAATTAGGCATTCAGAGGGTATGGGCAAAATTTCAGCTTGGCCTGTCCTCTTTTAAAAATGACATTTTTTGGCTACTATCAGAAAAATGGAAAATAACAATATTAGCCAGAGGAACTGGAACCCTAGTGCACTGTTGGTGGAATGTAGAATCGTGCAGCTGCTATGGAAAACAGTATGGTGGTTCCTCAAAATGTTAAAAATAGAATTATCGTATGATCCAGCAATTCCACTTCTGGGTATATACCCAAAAGAACTGAAAGTAGGGTCTTAAAAAGATATTTGTGCACTCGTGTTCATCGCAGCAAGATTCACAATAGCCAAAAGGTGGAAGCAGCCTGTGTCCACTGACAGATGAATGAACAAAATGCGGTCTATACAGACAACAGAATATTATTTAGCCTTAAAAAGGAAGGAAATCTGACACGTGCTACAACATGGATGAACCTTAGGGACATTATGCTAGGTGAAATAAGCCAGTCACAAGAGGACAAACACTGTATGAGTCCAACTATATGAAGTACCCAGTGTAGTCAAATTCACCGAGGCAAAAAGTAGAATGGTGGTTGCCAGGAGCTGGTGGGAGGGGGAATAGAGAGTTGCTGTTCAATGGTGATAGAGTTTCAGTTTTACACGATGAAAAGAGTTCTGGAGATTGACTACATAACAGTGTAAATGTACTTAACACTACTCAACTGTACACTTAAAAATGGTTAAGATGGCAAATTTTATGTTACGTGTATTTTACCACTATTAAAAATGTTACCACTACCTTTTTTAGAAAGATTAGCCCTGGGCTAATATCTGCTGCCAATTCTCTTCTTTTTTGCTGAAGAAGACTGGCCCTGAGCTAACATCTGTGCCCATCTTCCTCTACTTTGTATGTGGGATGCCTGCCATAGCATGGCTTGACAAGCGGTGGGTAGGTCTGCACCTTAGATCTGAACTGGTGAACCCCGGGCCACCGAAGCAGAACATGTGAACTTAACTGCTGTGCCAGCAGGCCAGCCCCCCAAATTTTACCGTTATTAAAAATAAAAATTTCTAGAGACATTTTTGTTGTTTTTCTGCATATAAAAGAAACATTTATTAAAAATCTTGAACTTATAGAAAAGTGTAAAGAGGTAAAGATGTAATAAATCTCATAAAGAATAAAGAAATACAAACTCATAAAGAAATAAAAATTACCCATAAACCCCACTACCCAGAGACAACAGCTGCTAATAACATGATAGATCCGTCTGTATTTTGAACATGTGTGTACATCTATCTATCCATCTATAATTTATATCATTCAATATATACAATTATATACACTACTTTTTTCACTCAATGTATTATAGTATGTTCAAAATCTCCTATAATAATATGACTTTTAGTTGCTTCCTGGTATTTGATCATAGGGACATGACATAATTTATTTAACTAGTCTCCTATTTCTGAATATTTAGGTTATTTAAAGTTTTTCAATATTTTAAGCAATGCTGTGATGAACATTCTTATGTATATATGTAATCCATATTTCTGATCATTGCCTTAGGATAACTTCCCAGAAGTGAAGTTGCTGAGTCAATGACTGAGAATTTTGAGGAGGATGGCTCACACTGACTGGGGCCTCATCTAACGACCCAGTCTTATTCACAGGGCGTGGCTCACCCCATGCTCTATGCTTTGTCCCTTCCAGTGCTCATAAGACCTCAGACTTTCTCTCCTTTGACTTCGGTTAGATTTGACTCCTGCAGGTGCTGGGGAACTAAATGCTCTGGAATTTAAGCAAAGAAAAACAGGGTCCCTGTGCCCTATGGGCAAGCTCTGTGGGTTCAAGCAACATCTTACAAAAAGTCCAGAATCTCCGCTGTTGAAAGGGACTTAGAGATGGCCTCATCCAGCTTGTCATTTTACAGAGCAGAAAAATGAAGTGTACAAGAGTACGATATTCCCTTTTCTTGGTGGATGGACTGAGCTAAAACTGAGCTTGGTCCATCACCCCAGGGATTGCTGGGTCGCGGCCCAGAGCAAATTCCCCAGCTCACTGCACGAAGCACCATGTCCCACAGCAGCTGTGGGGTAAGTTGGGGCCATCTTTTGACTCAGCCTGAGTGACAACCTCCTCATGACCACATGCTGGCACTCAGGAGCAGCCAGTAAAACTCTTGCTCCAGGCCAGCAGCTCAGAGCCTTCTCCTACAGTAAACTCAGAGACCCAGGTCTTAGATTTACAGCAGAGGCATCTCCTCCTGGGCGGGCACGTGGGTGGGTGGTCTGCACGTGGCCAGAGAGAGGCAGAGAAGACCCAGAGATGCCCTGTGCAAGAAATGGAGTCGGGGAGGGACAGGGATGGCATCCTACCTTCACTGAGCGCCTACCCTGCGCTGTGCACACACCTGATTTCCTCAGAACCACCCTAGGATGTAGGCATCAGCCCCCTTTTGCAGATGAAGCTGAGGAAAGGTAAAGAACTTGGCCAAAGGTCAAACTGATAGCAAATGGCAGTCAGGATTTCAGCCCAAGTTGACCGGCCAACAGCTGCAGTGTTCTTACCACAGGGCTCGTTCCCCGTGAGGACTCTGAACACGCTTCAGCATACATAACAAAGAGATACACGTCATGCACAAGTGTGGAAACTGTTTCACGTCACAGTGAGAGGGAAGCTGAGTCAAGTGTGTCAAGAGGCAGCAGTGTGGTCCCTTCTAGCTCCAAGGCTCCATGAATCCTGGAATTCTGGTAGGAGTAGGAGGACCAATCCGAGGGCCAGTGTTCCAGGACCCTGATGATGAGCACAGCAGCTGTGGTGGGGGAAAGGGCATTGCCCGGGGGTCAGGGACCTTGGTGCCACTCTCAACTGAGTCAGGCCTGTCGTGTAAAGCCCTTTACCTCTCCTCAACTCTCCTCCCTCACCCTCCTCTGGCCATCACACTACTCACTCATTCCCTCTACAGCAAAACTCCTCCAAGTTTTGTCTACACTTGTCTCCAAGTCTTTTTTCTGATTCTTTTTAAAAATTTGCACTTATGAATTACTTCTTAATAAAAATGACGCGGGCCGGCCCGGTGGTGCAGGGGTTATGTTTGCACGTTCTGCTTCGGCGGCCCAGGGAGCAGACATGGCACTGCTTGGCAAGCCATGCTGTGGTGGGCGTCCCACATATAAAGTAGAGGAAGATGGGCATGGATGTTAGCTCAGGGCCAGTCTTCCTCAGCAAAAAGAGGATTGGCAGCAGATGTTAGCTCAGGACTAATCTTCCTCAAAAAAAAAAATGTATGTTACATGTTATAAAGAATCTTAAAGCAAACCTATGTACCTGCCAGTTTAAGAAACAGATAATACCAAGACGTCTGAAGTCCCCACTCACATCCCTCTCCCCTACATCCAAGAGTAACCACTATTCCAAATTCAGTGTTTATCATTCCCTTCCTTTTCATTAAACTTTTAAGTATTTATTTATTCCTAAACTTTATATAAATGGTATCTCCTCATATGTGTTCTGCCACTTTTTAAAACTTGTTATGGATAGAATTGTGTCCCCTCCCAAAAAAATGATGTTATGAGTCCTTACCCCCACTATTTCAGAATGTGACCTTTGTTAGAGAGGGTCTACACAGAGGTAGTCAAGTTAAAACGAGGTCATAGACTGGACCCTAATCCAATATGACCGGTGTCCTTATAAAAAGGGGAAAATTCGGGCACAGAGACACACACACATGGAGAATGCCATGTGAAGGTTGGATCACGCTGCCAACAAGCCACGGAACTCCCAGAAACAAGGAGAGAGGCTTGGAACAGATCCTCCCTGGCTCCTTCCAAGGGAGTGTGGCCCTGCCGACGCCTTGATCTTGGACTTCCAGCTTCCAGAACTGTGAGAGAATATCTTTCTGTTGTTTAAGCCCCTGAGTCTGTGGTATTATGGCGGCCCCAGGAAAGGAATGCATCATTCAATACTATATTCTTGAAATGCACCTGTTAATGAATGAATCTGAGGTTTATTCATTTTCTCTGCCATGTTCCTTTATATGATATACCACAATTTATCCATTTTACTCTGAAAAGCTATAGGGCTTGCTTACAGGTTTCTTGACATTGCAGCCACACTGTCCTGAGCCTCCCACACAGCATATCCTCCAGGAGCTGCAGCCCGGCCCAGCGTGCAAATCCAAGTCTTGACTGGTAGCAACCATCAGGGCAATAACCTACCCTCAAGATAACCCTAACTGCTCTCCCCTTTCCATCTGCTGGATGTAAAGTGGTATTTCCTAGTGTCTTTAATTTGCATTTTCCTGATTCCTAATGCAGTTAAGCATCTTTTTATGCATTTACTGATAATGTATGCTTTCTCTCTCTTTTTTATTAAAGATTGGCACCTGAGCTGACATCTGTTGCCAATCTTCTTCTTCTTTCTTTTTTTTTTTTCTTCTTCTTCTCCCCAAAGCCCCTCCCACCCAGTACATAGTTGTATATTCTGGTTGTAGGTCCTTCTGGCTCTGCCATGTGGGATGCTGTCTCAGCATGGCTTGAGGAGCGATGCCAGGTCCGCACCCAGGATCCGAACTGGGGAAACTCTGGGCCGCCAAAGTGGAGCACTTGAACTTAACCACTCGGCCTCGGGGCCAGCCCCTCTCTTTTTTGTTTTTTTGAGAAAGATTAGCCCTGAGCTAACATCCGCTGCCAATCCTCCTCTTTTTGCTGAGGAAGATTGTTGCTGAGGTAACATCCGTGCCCACCTTCCTCTATTTTGCATATGGGACGCTGCCACAGCACAGCTTGATGAGTGGTGTGTAGGTCTGCGCTCAGGATCTGAACTGGTGAACCCCGGGTTGCTGAAGCAGAGCACGCGAACTTAACCACTATGCCACTGGGCCGGCCCCCAGCTTTTCATTTCAATGTAGTAGAATTTATTTGTCTTTTTTTTTTTTTAACAGTTAATGCTTTCAAGAAATTCTTTGTACCCCAAGGTCACAGAGATATTCTCCTGTACTCCCTTCCTAAAGGTTTATGTTCTGTCTGTCACATTGTTAACCGACCTGGAATTGGTTTGGAAACTGCTGTGTAGCCGGGATCTAAAACGGGAAGCAGCACCTGCTCTGCTTTTCTCACAGGGTTGTTGTGAAGATCAGAAGAGAAAATGTGTGTGAAAAGGTTCTGAGGACTGTAAAACAAGATACAAATCCAGGTGTCCATAATGCCAATTTGATGAAGAGTGAGACAGCCGTTTAAGAGAAGGGGGCCCTGGATTTGCTAACAAATTGGTCTCAAGTTAGGCTGTCAATAGGCCAGGCAGAAATACAACCACCATCCCCCTTCTGAAACCAGACGACCCGTTTGACTCTTACAAGAAAGCAAGTTCCAGTGAAACTGCTGGGGCTGGTCTCCCCTCCACCCACACTGCACCCTCCACCTGCTTCCTTACATTAGCAAACGAGGTTGCAAATATGGCCCTGAGTCATAGAGAAAAGATTAAATTACACTCAGGAAACCCCGCTCACCAAATAGCAAGAATAAAAAGAGGCAGAAAGATGCCTGTCAAAAGCAGCAAAAAGTGAGCGTGGGTGCTTCACAGGGAGCCTGCGGCAGCCTCCCCACAGACTGACGCTCTGCCACAGCGCCTCCTCCACCTGCAGAGGCCACAGCAGCTGCAGACGTGCCTGGCGACACGACTAGGGTCCTCAGCAACCTTCCCAGAGCCCAGGGGGGTGGGGCTAACTTCTGGGAGCTGGAAGATTCCAAGCAGAGGAGGCAGGTTTGAGTGAAGAGGCCTGGTTGGAGGTGAAGGGCCGAGAGCCCGAGGGAGGAGGGGAGCAGGCCCACGGGGGAGCAGAGGAGGAAGCTGACAGAATCAAACATACTGTGGCCTGCAGAAGATGGCATTGTTCATGCTCCCTGAAGCACAACATGACTGAGAGCCAGAGCTTAGGCAAAGTCCCGGGCCAGGTGCCTGCTACCCAGGCCTGTGACGCTGGCCGGATGTACCTGAGTTCCAGGACGTCAGCCTTGGGAAGGGACTGGAAGGAGGGAAGGATACTAAAGGAGCTCCAGGAAATGTCTGGGGGTGACGGATGTGTTCAGTATGTTGACTGTGGTGACGGCACAGGTGTACACATATGTCAAAGCTTATCAAATTGTACACTTTCAGTATGTCTAGTTTAGTCAGTTCTATCTCCATAAAGCTGTTAAAAATCACAAAACAGTGTGGTGGTCATTTTTATTACATACACGTGTTGACAGAAGAAAGACTGGAAGGATGTTCCCCCCAAATGTTAATAGCGGTTAGTTCTGGGCTTTGGGATTACAGAGGATTTTAATTTTCCTCTTTGTGTTTTTCTTTACTTTTAAAATTTTCCAAAATAAACATGTTTGACTTTTGTAATCAGAAAAAACAAAAAGTGTTTCCTTCAAAATAAGAGCAATCTCTAAGTCGCAGGGATCTTGCGAGGCCGGGCCACGGGGGAGCCGAAGGGCTCCGGGTGTGGCAGGTCCTCTGCAGGAGGAGCCGCAGTAACCTGCACGACCGGCCTCAGCCTGGAAAAGCCGGCCCTGGGTCAAATCTTAGCTAATTGTGTGCTGAGTGGCCTTGAGCTAGGTACTTGCCGGTTTGGTGCCTCAGTTTCCCAAGTTATAATATGGAGATGATGGTAGAAGCCTCCGAAGGTGGCTGAGAGATTCGGTGAGCCCACACAGGGGCTCTTAGCGTGCCCACCGCACAGTAGACACTGGGTGAGTAGTAGCCGCTCTTCCTTTCCTGTCTTAGCTTCAAAGTATAAAAAGAATAGAATTGACTTGAGAGCTTTATTATTTTTTTTTAAAGATAAAAGTACAGGGAGTTGAGTAATCTCTGAAACAGAAAGCCAGTTCTGGAATGGAAGGTTTTTGAGGTTTCCCTTACCAGAGATCTTCATCTCTGGGCCAACTGTAACCACGGCTTATGCCCTCCTTCTGCCCCCACCGAGTGTGCCCCCGTCCACTCCTGCTGCTCGTCCTCCCTTCCCGCCTCCCTCGCCCTCCCTCACCGGATGGTGTGAATTACCCGGGCTCCCTTCTGCTGCCACTGCGTTTTGGAGGCAGAGGCCATACCTCGCTCTTCCCTTCTCTTATTCCTTTCCTGCAGACCCGGGCGTAACCACCCACGCCCTCCGTGCCCCCCATGCCAGGCCAATCTTGGGCTGGGCCTCCCCTGCAGGAGTCTGGATGCTATCCTCAACTGCCTCATCTGGTGCCCTGGGCAGCTTGCTGAACTTCCCTGAGTCTGTTTCCTCATCTGTCTGTGGAATGATGACTCCAGCCCACCTGGCTCGTGCGGGAATGTGCTTCCTAACGTGTTCAGTAAGCCTCACACGACAGAGGTGAGGCCACGTTATCCTCAGTTGGCACCAGTCCCCGGGGAAGAGGAAACCCCCCTGACGCCCCACCCTCCACGAGAGGGTGGGCTCCAGCCCCTGGGGATGGTCACACACTTCACTGTGACCACCCTTCAAGTCTTACTGAAGTCTCCTGCGGGCTGGTCATTTCAGCTTTCTCAAGCAAGCTCCCTCTCCCGCCCCTCAGGGGGCCGCAAGTTCCTCGAGGCCAAGGCCACCTCATGCATCTTTCGGTGTCTCTCCCTTTCCTTTTCACCTCACAAATCCACGCCCAGCGTGGAGCTGGCTCGTCATGCGCTCATTGCTTGTTTGTTCGTTTTATTTGAACCAGCATTTACGTCTCTGGCAACCCAGGCACGAGGCGCGGCTGTTAAACTTTACGGTGACAACAGAACAAAGGCCAAGGGACAGGCCAGCAACAGGTCATTGCAAAGGTGAAAGCACGCGCTAGGGGCTTTAAAAGAGGCACCAGGGCGAAAGATCTGCGATGGCCGCTTAAGTCTGAAGGTCCCCTGAGCTGGCGACCCCGCGTCACTCATGCTGTTTGTTGGGGGCTGCGGCAAGGACACGGACGGATGGTCGGTGTCGGTGTGTCTGGGTGAGTGGGTGTGGATGCACTTGAGGAGTTTATAGCTTTCCTTTGACTCAAATCCTTCTCACCTACTCCCAGATTGGGTGTTAAAGGCCGGTAGGAGGCCAATTTGAGGCCAGACCAGTGGTTAGAAGAACCTCAGGGTAGGAGTTACGTAGCTCCTTGTCCACGTTCTGGATCCCCGTGGTGGCGGGCCTGGCAGGCCTCTGCCTGTGTTTCCTCTCTGCCTGGTTCTCCTTCTCCCCATCCTCCCTCCCTAATCCCCAGTCGGTCTCACTATCTGCCCTGCCACAGGCATGAGGTCAGCCAGTCTGATGCAACCGTTTCTGGTCCGAGGATAACCCCTGCCTGGCACAGCCCACCAGTGGGGAGGTGAGCTCTGAACCGTCAGCCCAGGGCCCTGTGGCCCCGTGGCTCAGTGGTCCTGCGAGGAGCGCTCTCTCTAGGCCCCAGGGCCCCACTGGAGATGGGTCACGGCCATTGATTAGCTCCTCCGCTGCCCCTCCGAGTGGCCCTGTGCCTGTTTCCGCCTCCATAAAGCGAGACAATAGCACCTGCTCTCAGGATTGTCGTGAGCATTAGGTGGCAAACATCATTTCCCGAACTCGGTCATTCCATTTCCTGTCACAATTTTTACTGTACCTGCACATCACTCGCTCTATTTCTTACTTAGTTTTGGTCACTAAATCAACTTTGAATCACCTCACTTTGTAAAAAAAGACTTTGCTGACGAACATAGAGCCCATGCTGTTGCAACACGCTTTCGGAGAGCCTGTGGTAACAGATGGGTGGCCTGAGCCCACGCCCGTGCCCGCGAGGCAGGTGTGCAGCGGCTGTGGGCCCTGGGGAAACTGCTGCCTTGGGGAGTCACGGGCCACCTGGAGAGCCAGGACGAGGGCCCTCTAGCCCCTGGCCAGGAAGCAGAGGGACACAGGAGACAAGGAGCCCTAGGCCTGACTGTGAAGTGAGATGTCATCTCACCCTGGGAGTCCCACCATCGTGCCACTGTCATAGCACAGACCTCCCGCCAGCCGATGCCGGAGGACTGAGTGCTGGGAGGCCTGAGGCCCAGCGAGGGAGTGAGGGCAGACTCGCTCTTCATCACGGCTCAGGCCTCTAGAGCTGTGAGGCCAGGCAGGGCCTGACTCCATGAGCTCCGAGTGGCCCATCCTAAGGAGGACTTAAGGGCTTGGGGACTGGAGCTTTATCTCTTCCAAAACAAGTCAGTTAAGAGGTGCAGTGGGGTCTGCATATAGCAACCCCTCACCGTGCTCTGCACCTCAGCACAGAAAGCAGTTCACACCATCCGCTTGGCACCTCACAGCTGCCCTGTGAAGCAGGCAGGGCAGCTCTGGGATGGTTACTCCACAGAGGAGGAAACTCGGGTTCAGACAGGCTAAGACGTGACCCCAGGACAGTATGGGGTGGGAGGCAGTGTGGGATATTTTCTGAGCACCTACTGTGTGCTGGCAGATTCCTATACCTTCCCACATGTAATCCTTGGGGCAGTCCTGTGAGGTACGGACTATTAGCCAAGGAAGCAAGGTTAAGAACCCTATCAAGGTGTAGCAGATTTGAATTTGTGAAGAATTACAGGCGACCTCCAACTTCTAACTGGGTTATATTCCAAGATGTGGTCAAAAGACATTTGCCCCCTGAAAGGGTGTTATTATAGTATTTAGGGAGGGCCGGTTAACAAATAGTATTCCAGAATCCTTAATGTGTGCAATGAACATTAGAACAATACCATTGTAATGCCAGTAGTCAAAACAGAAAAGCATTTGATAAAAAATTACTTTTTTATTTATTTTGAATGCCTGCCTGAAAATCTGAGGCCAGACAGAAGAATGGACATAATTTCCCCTGCCCTCCTATTTTAGAGTTTAAAGAAGAAGGGGGTGGGGGGAAGGTGATATGCGGGGCAGCATGCTGTGGGGAGCAGGCTGGGGGAAAACGGACAGAGTTAGTTGACCAAATTGGGAAGTTGTGATGGGAAGAAGCGGGTCCCCAGGAGCCAGCTCAGCATGAAGGTGACAGCAGGATGACTGGGGACCGTAAATTCTCTCCCCTTCAATGAGCTGCTTCCCACGAGAACAAGAGCTCCAGCCTCCACGGAAAGATGACAGAAGGTACTGGGTCTGCTGACTGCGGTGGAGTCAGGGTGACTCAGAGGCCTCAGGACAAGGAAGGGAGAAGCAGCAGTTCTGCCAGTGGGATTTTCTAGGGAGGAGAAATGTGTTTTCAATGGGGAGAATCAGAAATGGGTTTAAGCCCAGGCACCTCCTACAAAATTCTGGTGGGGGTGGCAGGAGTGGGGTCTGCCAGCAGCTGGAAATCCCGCTCAGTCCTCGGAAGAGCAGCCCAGAGCTCTGCCTGCTTTCAGCTCTGATGCCGAGCCAGCCGGCTCCACTAACTGCAGCCCCACTAACCAGCTGTGCGACTGGGCACGGTGCTTAACCTCTCTGAGACTTACCTCCTCCTCCATGAGACAAAGGTGACAAACTTTCCAACCAGGGCCATTGTGGAGAACGGACAAGCTAACACCCACAGAGCAACCCACATGGCGTCTGGCCCACGCGGGGGCCTGTAATCAATGCCTGCCTGGCTCCCTTACTTCCTGACTGAAGCTTCAGGGCCATCAAGGTGTGGGGGCAGCAGCTCTGGCCAGAGCCCCCTTTGTTCCTGGTCACGAGGCTGCAGCTGAAGGGTGGAGGAGGTCTTTCATGACGCGAAGCGGGCATAAAGCGATGAGAGGCGTGACCCTAATTTGAGGTCAGGGCCCAACGGCAGGTCAGGCTGCGGGCGGCCTCTTCCTCCCTTTGGTGTAGCGCTCCACAGGGCAGGGGTGGGGGGTGGGGGAGGGCCTGCGTGGGGGTGGGCACAGCTTCCAGGGCAAAGCAGAGCAGCCCCGCCGCGCCAGTGAAACTGCCATAAACCCTAGTCCCGGGTGTTCTCAGGTCACATCAGAGCTGGAGAGAGCCGTGGATCCTCTGGTTCCACACTCTCATTGCACAGATGAGGAAACAGATCCAGAGAGGAAAAGGGCTTTTCATAGTCACACAGCCAGGCAGAGGGGGAGCTGGACCTAGAAACCAGGTGTCCTAACACCCAGACCAGAGTCCCCCCAGTTAGCAGACATTTGCTCCTCCATGAGCTTTTGATAAATCTTCCAGTCTTTTAAAAATACATATATATAATTTTAAATTAACACAATTATACTATACATGAACACGTTTTTTTTTTTTTAAGGACTTTATTCAGGGGCCAACCCAGTGGCTCAGTGGTTAAGTGCGCACGTTCTGCTTCGGCAGCCTGGGGTTTGCTGGTTCGGATCCCGGGTGAGGACATGGCACTGCTTGGCAAAAGCTATGCTGTGGTAGGCATCCCACGTATAAAGTAGAGGAAGATGGGCACGGATGTCGCTCAGGACCAGTCTTCCTCAGCAAAAAGAGGAGGATTGGCAGCAGATGTTAGCTCAGGGATAATCTTCCTCCAAAAAAAAAAAAAGGACCTTATTCATCAGCAGTATGGATTCTGGAAGCCAGATTACTTATTTATTTATTTATGTTAATATTTCTTTCTTCTCCCCAAAGGCCCCCAGTACATAGTTGATATTTTAGTTGAGGGTCCCTCTGGTTGTGCTATGTGGGACGCCACCTCAGCATGGCTTGATGAGCAGTGCTAGGTCCAAGCCCAGAATCTGAACCAGTGAAACTCTTCTGGGCTGCCAAGGCAGAGTGTGCGGACCTAACCACATGGCCACGGGGCCGGTCCCATGAACACATTCTTTATAAAAATTAATTTCATTACCTCCTAGACACATTGTGATTATTCAGTGTTAGTTGAATGACTGAGTGAATGGATGGATGAACTCTTATTCCCAGTATCCCAGTTCAGGTCTCAGTCATTTTATCAGCTCCTCCCTGGATGCTGGCAGTAAGCCCTTGATTGATTTGCTCTCTAGACGCCCCGTCACCCAGTGCCCTCCCTCCCCAACCCCACGCAGCCCTACCATGGCCCCCACAGAAGGACGCAGGGGCAAGGAGGGCAAACAATGCTGCTCAGGGATCCCTTCAGTCTTGCTCCTCTCTTGGTCAAGGCCAGCTTTGGGACATCCTTTGGACTAGGCTTGGGACAGGTCAGGGACATCCAGATGCGTTTTCCTCTGCATCCAGGCCCTGGTGCCCCGCTCAGCTGCACCTTCACACTAACCAGTGGGCCTCTCACTCCACGGCTGCTTTTGCCTCTGCTTTTTTCCTCCTCCCCTGCAGTGCTGGGACTTGGAAAGACCCCGAGCCTCTGGTGGGACTTCCAATAATTCTATCATCAAAACTCAGGGCCAACTGGATGGGAGAGCCCTTTCATAATGCACACGTATACCAAATCATGACGTTGTACACTTTAAATATCTTACAATTTTATTTCTCAATTATACCTCAACAAAGCTGAAAAAAAGAAGAAAATTAACACCAGAGCCTGGGGCACTGTAGGGCCAGAGGTCATGTAGATGGAGGCTCAGCTGGGCCCAGCACTCCTGAAGGCAAGGGAACAAGTGAGTTCTCCAAGAAGGGGTGTGCCCGAGGATGGGACCTGGAAGCCTTCCTGGTAGGAGGTGAGAGGAAGAGTCTAGACAGAATGTCCTGGAGTCAGGACAAGAGTCAGAAGTGTGTCTGATCCCTGAGGTCACGGGAAAAGAGAGTTTTCAAGAATGAGGGTGTGGTCAACAGCGCCAGTGCAGCTGAGGCTGGAGGAAAAGAGACCTCTATTTCCTGAGGTGGATGTGCCCAGACCCTCTCAGGACCAAGCGCAGGGCCAGCTGTGAGCAGAGGCCCTCAGGCTGGATCTGGTGCTGAGGAAAGCTCCCGCTGAGGCTGCAGGGGTGAGCCTGGGGGGGTGTGGACCCTCCTCCAGACCCCGGGGACAAGTGCCCGAGACCCCACTGAGCAGAAGCAGGGTGGGATGGAAACCAAACACATGCTCCTTTAAAGCCACCTGAAATCCTCATGTCAGGAAAGTTTGATTTCTGGCTTCTCTTTCCTGCAGCAGGATATTTAAAGAAAACAAATCTTTAAAAGCTTCAACTCCAAAGCACAGAGCCCTCTGTGTGCCTATTTCTGGTCTCTGCTTCAGGAAGAAACCTCCCTTACTCTTTGGTCTAGACTGTGTCCAAGGAAGATTGAACCTCTTGGTCGGGACAGGGGAAGCCCCCATCCCTGCTGGGGGGTCAGAGGGAGCCAGCCACAACCAGACCTTGAGGCCTTCCAGAGGCTTCCACTTGAGCACACCCTGAGGCCAGGGGACTGGGGAGAATGACAGATGGTGGTGCCAGCTGGGAGCAGAGAGGGCCACCTCCCTGCCCCAAAGCCAAGTCTGGCCAGCTCTTCCCCTAGGGACAGATACTTAGTGGGGAGGAGAGGGAGCTGAGAAGCACGCAAGGAAAGTGATCCAGGCTCTGTCTGTCTAGGATTTAAAATGAGATGGCCTGCTTCGGCCTTGGCTGCTTCCAAATGATCCAAAACATTTGGCCCAAGGAGGGGACATGGAGATAAAAGACAAAGGGAGTTACTCCTGCCAGGTCCTGGAGCCCGAGTCTGGCTCCCCCCAAGGATCCCTTTACAGCAGCCCCACAGCCTCGCCAGCCGCCCTGTGCAAAGAAGTGAAAGTGCACAGCCTGTTTTCCCGGCGCGCGCCCAGCGGCCCACCGCCCCACCGCCCTGCCCTGTAGCCCGGCAGGGGCTTTCACTTCCCTTTTGCAGATGCAGGAACAGCGGCTCTGAGAGGGCAGGGGCTTCTCGTGCCCACCCTGCCAGGAAGCAGCAGAGCCTGCCTCCCCACCAGGCCTCCTGGTGCTGGCTGCGGTCTCCACAGAGCCCCACTGCCCCAGCCAGGAAATGGGCAGGCGGCAGTGTCTTTCCATTTCTGTTAGTGGCTGAGGCACAGACATCTAGGAACTCCTGGGTGGGGGAATTTCTCAGCCCAGATGGCCAAGGGTCCTGCCCAGGTGTCAGTACCTTTGCCTGGTGACCTAATGCGCCCCCTGCTACAGATGAGTTTCAGGTGAAGGACCCTAATGGGCCATGGAATAAGCCCTGCCTGGGGCCCTGTCCACCTCAGGGTTTTTCCCCAGACCAAGGACCCTTCTCCCTGGTGGCTGAGTCATGGACTCCCAGGAGGTCAGGGCAGGAGTAGCCCGAGGACTCTCCAGAAAACTCTGTCCTTGCAGATAGGGCCATGGAGACCTGAGCACTGTCCAGGTCACACCCACGATACCAACAGCAGCACCTTCCTCAAAAGTCGTTTTGAGGACTCAGTGAGATAATGTGAGCAAAGTCCTCAGCCCACGGGTAGCGATCCGACTGGCCCTGGCATCACCGTTGTCAGGGTTGAGAGGCGCCCACCAGCGCCAAGCCACCAGGCTTCCAGGAGAAGTCAGAGGGCCCTTCCCATGGCCAGTTGGTGGCCAGGCTGGGGCAGAGGTCGGGACCGCCCCGCCTGGCCTCTCCCTGGCCGCGTGATCAGGGGGAAGCCCCGCTGAATCTCGCCCCCACCATCGTGGTTTCCTTACTGAGAAATAAGCTAGATATTCAGGAGGCCCTTTTCGGTTTGGGAATCTCCGATTTCAACAGCAAAACTGCGTGGACCCAATAGCAGCTGGGAAAGTGCGTGCCCGGCCCACGGAGGAAGTCCCAGTGGGAGGCAGACAAGGGTGCCCTGTGCGAGCCCTGGCTTGGCCCGGCCCAGAGCTCTGTGGGCTTCCACGCCAGGCCCAGGGGCTTCCAAGAATCATAGTTAAAAGTCATTACGTGAAGGTTGTCAGACAGCTTACTTTGTGTTCCTGGAAGCTGTAGTCCAGGAAAGGAGGGGGAGGGCGTGGGGGGAGAGACGGGTGGAAAGGTGAGAAGAGGTGAGGCTAAGACAGAGGCGGGGTGGGACCTGGCCTGGAGCTGTCCAGAGGCCACAGGGACAGGGACCCAGGGCAGGCAGGGCTCTGAGTGAGGCCGACACAGGCCCAGAATGACCATAGCGTTTGACTTCCTTCAGCCTGGGACACTGCCTGACCACAAAACAGAAGCAACAGGGTGCTTTCTTCACGGGAAACTCCCTCCCCCCACAGGAGAGCAGAGCCATGGGTGGTCATCTCGCTGCTCCCTGAAGACTCTCAGCCCACGCCTCCATCCCCCTCTGGCCTGGAGACACCAACATTGGCTGATTTTCTGTAAAACACCACCACAGGCTTCCCCTCTGGGGCAGCACCCTTCACCTTTGCTGCCCGGCCACTAGGGAACCCACACCACACTGAACAGGAACGGGCTGCTGCTGCCGCGGTGACTGGCCTCCTGAAGCCCCCCACAGTGACAAAGTCCTGACTTGGGCATTACCTCCATTGTATTGTGGTGACAATCACTACCATTGATTAAGCATCTGGCACGTGCCGATGCCTGCACCACCCTCCCCATGTGCACCGCAGTGAAACTTCGTGACAGTGCAATGAGATGTGAGTATTAATCCCACTTTACAGCAGCGGCACCAGGCAGGCTGGCTTCAGAGCCCACGTCTTAACCACTGCTAATACCATAGAGCTGCCTAGGAAGTACCGTGTAAGGGTACAGGCCGAAGGAGTTTGGGCTCTGCCACTTGGAAGCTGTGTGACCTTGGGGAAGTGGCCTGTTTGCTCAGCGCTGGTTTCCTCGTCTCTAAAACAAGAACAACTTCAGAGGGTTGTCGTGAGGGTTAGAGATTATATGAACCACTCAGCACAGGCCCTGACCTGGGTGGCGCTCGGTAAAGGTTGTTACCCAGAAGGGGGCCCTGGCAAACCTTCAGCCCCAGGCCACTTCACTCTAGCCCCACTCTGTGTGCAGGAACAAAAGAGGACGTGGTGCTGATGAAGCGTCCCCTGGGTGCCAGGCACTGTGCCCAGATGCCCAGGAGGGTCAGTCACCAACGGCCTGCGCCCTGTGAGCTGTTAGGATTCTGGCCCCTGATCCCACCCAGCAGCAACCTCCTCTGCCCTATCTATCCTGGCCCCATCCCACCCTTAGTCCGGCAGGGCCTCCTTGGGTGGGGTGGGCAAGGCAGGGCCGAGTGGCAGGCAGCAGGGCGTCCTTATCGCTCCCAGCACAGGGCTGGAGAGAGTTAAGCCCGGCCTTCTTATCAGCTCCCCAGGCCTCCATGCTGAAAGGCGCTGCCTGGCCTGGCTCTGAGGCAGGGGGGCCAGAGGGCCGGGCTCTGTGGTGCGTGCCCAGGTCCTTCCTCCTCTGGAATGGACCCCAAGCAGGAACAGGAGAGGCAGCCTGAGAAATAGAGAGAATGCTGCCTGGCTTTGATATCGTGTCATCCTACGCAATCCCCTCCCTCTCTAGTGCCCATCTGTGAAATTGGGGATGAAAGGGCAGCTGGATATGGTGACCCCTGAGTCCCTTCCAGCTCTGAACAGTTAGCATCCTGTGACCACCTGGGAGGTAGCCATGATGATCACTCCTGTTTACAGATGAGGAACCTGAGGCCAAACAGAGGGAAGAGACTTGCTCCCATAGCACACTAGTTGATAGCCGAGCTGACACTTCGGCCTCCTGATTCCCAGTACAGTGCTCTGCCTACCCTACACACCTGACCTTCTAGAAGGCCCACAGAAGAAAGGTCTGGAGATGACGGAGAAGGGGTGGCTGTTTCTGGGCTCCCATCAGAGGTCCAAGCCCTCCCCAGGCACAGGCTGGGGACCTCTTAAAGGGGCTCCAGACGTGGCCACCAGGCAGCCCTGCAGGGTTGGGAGTGACTCCTTGGTAGTGGGCCAAGGGAAGGCAGGGTGGCAGGGCTTCCTGGGTGTGGAGAGCAGGCCCTCTCGCTGGGCCCTGATAACACCCTTCCTCTTATCAGTGGGTGAAGGACCTTGAGGGGGCTGTGTGGGAATCAGAGGGCAGGTTCAGCATGAGCAGGGAGGAGGAGGAAAGGGGGGGTGGGGGAAGCTTGGCTGAGGCCTCCAGCCTGGCAGGAGAGAAACTCTGGGGAGGGGGCCGGCCCAGTGCTCAGGGGAGAGCATGTGGGGGAGTCAGAGGAAGGGGTGGGCTAGGGCCCTCATAGCCCTCGAGGGGCAGAGAAGCCTGATCCAAGGGACTTTCCTAAAGAAATCCTAGAAATCTCTGGTGGGAGGGACCAGAAAGAGCCAGAATCCCAGAGCAGGAGGGGTCAGGGCCGCCTATCAGTGTCAGAGGAAAGTTATGTCCTTGCCCAGTGGGGAAACTGAGACCCAGGCTGTTGGGGGACATGACTGACACGTGGCTGAGGACTTGGAAGGCCTGGCCTGAGACTGGGGGAGTCCCCCATATAGCAGGGGGCAGGGAAGCTGTCGATGCCATCCTGATGACCAGGCACCCGGCTCTGAACCAGGCAGGGCAGTGGAGGGACAGGCAGCAAGACAGGGCGGGACTAGGGGTCCCAGACCCTGGGGGACCCTGGGTTTCTCAGCCTCCTGCAGAGCAGGGCCTCCAGCAGGTGCCACTCCGACACCAAGCCTGTTCCATGAACATCCCCCTCCAAGCCTTGGCCCAGGTTCCTGGGTCCTCTTCCCATGAGGCCCTGGCACAGACACCCACAGGACACCATTTGGGAGTGGGCCTGTGGGCTTCTGCTCAGTGCTGGGCAGCCTGGGCTGAGCTGTGCCTTGGAACACACACACACAGGAGACCCACACAGATTCGGGTGCCACACACACACCTGGGGTCAGGGGCTCAAAACATCTCATGCCCTCCACCCCTGATAAGCGATCATGGACTGCGAGCTTCCCAGACAGATGAGGCTGCTTCAGCTTTCCTCGTAAATGCAGGTCCCAAGAAGTTTATTTAATTTAATTAATTTATTTATTTATTTATTTTGAGGAAAATTAGCCCTGAGCTAACTGCTGCCAATCCTCCTCTGTTTTTTTTTTTTTTTTTTTTTTTGCTGAGGAAGACTGGCCCTGAGCTAACATCCGCACCCATCTTCCACTACTTTATATGTGGAATGCCTATCATAGCATGGTGTGCTAAGTGGTGCCATGTCCACACCCGGAATCCGAACAGGCGAACTCCTGGCTGCCAAAGCAGAATGTGTGAACTTAACCACTGCGCCACTGGGCTGGCCCCCCAAGAAGTGTAAATGTGGCCACGGAAGCCAATGAAAGCAAGTCCACAACTTGACTGCCTTTTTGTATGTCAACGAACACACTGCACCCCTCCCCAGAACCTAAGGTCAACCCTGAGGTAAGCAAGATAAGAGCTGAAGAAATGCTTGCAGCCCAAGGGAACTTGGAACAGGGGAGGCTAGCACCAGGGCAAAGTGGACACAGGGGAGCTGGAGTCCCTGGGGTTGAGCAAGGCTGCCCAGGAGCCCAGAGAGCCAGAGCCAGAGCCACGGGTGAGGCAGGGTCCAAACACAGAGGGCCCGAGGGCACCACGATCAGGGTGGGAGAGGAGGGGGGGGCGGCCTGCAGGGGAACTCAGTGTGTAGAGACCTGGAGCCATGTCCTGCACAGAGGTCACCCACCTCCCCAGGTGGGGCTGACACTCCCCAAGGATGAGCTCCTGCCCCAACACACAAGCACGGGTGTGCACACACAGGCACACACACCTCCACGTGTCCTGGGGTGTTGATCTGCCCTGTGGTGACATCCTTCCTTCTTACCCTCACCATTTCCCAATTTCCCCTGGGTACAGGGTGCCAGGAAGCAGTGTCCTGGTGCCCGTTCTCCTCTCCTAAGGAGGCAGTTCTGAAACTTGAAGGTGGCAGGATCACACCGGGCACCTGACAAAAACTCAGATTCAGATTACTGCCCTCCCCCACCCAGAGATTCTGAGTCGGTGGTCTGGGGCCCTGGAATTCTGAGAAGGTGGCCCTTGGAGGAACACTGGGTGGTCTGTTAGCTGTGTGATGGAGAAAATGATTATCATCATACTGGCTGCTTTCAGTGTGTCCCTACTGTGCGCCTCGTGTTTGCATGAACCACCTCATTTCATCCTCTGACGAGCTTCCAGGAAGGTGCCATTATTTCCCATAACCAAGGTTACACGCTGGCCACTACAGGCGCCAAGTTTGATGTACTGCCCTCTCCCTGCCCACCAAGGCCTGCAGACACACATAGCCTAGGGCCCCTCCACAAGGACAGGACATGAAACAGCATCTGACTCCTCAACAGGAGGGAGTGACGTGGGTGAGAATGGCTCAGAGGAAAGATGCAGGGTGGACTGTGATGGGGAACACGCGCACTCCACCTCCCTGGGATGAGGCCACGGGAGGGCCCCCTCCTCACCTGAGGGCCAGCCCCAAACTACCCAGGAGGCTCCCATGCTGTACTGCCAGAGCAGGCCACTCTGGGTGAATTCCTGGGCAGCATGCGCCCCCTTCAGGCAGACAGGGGAGCTGCAGGGCAGAGGCTAGGACTTTCCTGGGAGGACATCCAGGCACTGCTGGGTTTTCTCTTCCATCATCTCCAGCTCTGCTGTGGTTGTTATGGTTGCCCCATTTTAAGGATGATAGAAATGTTGAGTGTCTTGCCCAAGGTTGCAAAGCCAGCCAATATTGGACATTGGTCCCTCCTCTCAGGGTCTTTGTCTCAGCCCCCAGAAGGCCCCAGATCCCCCATCTCCGTGGAAACTGGGACAGACAAAGCCCCAAGGCAGTTGGAGGAGGCAGGCAAAGGGTATTTAATGGGCTTTCGGGGGATCCAGGCACTCCCGCCAGGGGAGTAGGCAGGGACAAGGCACAGAGAGCCTCCACGCGGGATAGAGGAGTGAGGTTCAGGTGTCGAGGCTCCTGGCATCTCCAGGGGCAAAGGGGCGAGAGGAGACCAAGGCTGATATGCGGCCTCATGCAGCAGGGGCAGCACTGGGCCAGCAGGCGTGGACCTAAATGCAGAGTGGAGGATGGGGGCTGTCCCCAAGGGCCCACCCTACAGAGCATGGCCCACCAGCTGGGGAGGAAGACGCTGTCCAAGCCTCCACCCCCCACACGCAGAGCATGGGCGTGTGGTGGCACCACAGAATGCCACTGCAGGGGCGCTTGGGCGGGGCTTGTGAATTACCTACCCCTGCTTCATTCCTAATGGTCCACTTCCACACGGTTCATACACTCAGCTCCAGATTAAAAGTTGCCTTTAAATAAAGGAATCGGTCCCCCCAAATTAGAAACCACTGGACTACCTTCAGTCCTAATCTGGACACTGAGGCCCAGAAAGCAAGTGATGGGGTGAAGGCCAACTAGCAAGGTTGTGGTGTGGTCTTTTCCCTTTGTGTCTCCAGGATCCCCTGGTGTATTCTGGAGGCCTGTGACTCTACTTCCAACACTCCTGGGGCCTATCATCCCCCTCCCTCGAGCTCTCAGTGCTCCAGCTTCAGGACCACCGCACCACGGGGGAGCTTCCCCCCACACTTGCACAATCTGGAGATGCCCATTCCCAACACCACAGGCACAGGCAGCTGCACTTGTGCATGTGAACACACACACACACACACACACACACACATCCCTTACCTTCTGGAGGAGTGCAGGATCGCCGCTGCCTGGGGGACCCTGTCCCAGTGTGTAGAGACCCAGAGGTTGTACCTGGGGTCCAGATCCTGGCCCAGGAACGGCTAGGGGACTGGGTGTGGAGGGGCCCATCGAGCAGTGCAGGGTCTGCATGGGCACCCAGTCTGGCCCCACCACTCTCTGCAGCCCGACAGCTTCGGCCATGTACCTGGGGAGCATAAGCCAGATGGAAGGGGTCGCAGTCCTCCAGGCCTGGTCCCCCTCAGCACGGGGAACACAAAGTACCAGCTCGTCCATAAAGGGAGCTGGGGCCAGTCGCATCCAGGCTGCCGGGCCCTCTGCCGCATTTCTTGTATGAGAACCCCAGCTTCACCCCACCAGCCCCAGGGTCACCACTCGGGCCTCTGGTTTGCCAACTCACCTGGGTCCTTGCGGCAGAATAAGTGTGAAATACTAGTTTCTGGCACAGCCAAGGTCGAAAGGGTTGTTTACATGCAGGTACCGGTACTGGAAGGGGCAAGGGCAGGAAGAAGAGCTCAGATCCAGCAGGACTGGGACAGCCACCACTGCTCCCTACCCTGAGCCCGTCAGCTCAGCCCAGGGCTGCAGCAAGACCCCAAGGGACAGAAGCCACGAGCGTCAGCCAAGGCCTCCCCCAACCCACCTCTGAGTAGCTCTCTCCAGGCCACCCCTGGCCCTGCACGCCCTCTCCTGCCGTCTCAGGGGTCCTCCCCTCACCCGGCACCCCCTTGGCAGCATCCTCCCCTCTCTGTCTCCTTTGGCCACACACATCCTCCTGCTGCCTCTTTCCAAACACACTATCACATTGGCCTTTTGCTACGAAACTGCTCCAAAGGCACTTCCACCCACCTCTCCCCATTCTCTGCTTTCCCAGCTCTCAGTTTTTCTACACTTGTTGCAAGATGCAAGAACAATATATAAAACCCCATTATGTCTTCTTATAATAATAAACAAATGGAAATCAAATTTTGAAAAATTTATAAAAGCAGAAAAACACATGAACTACTTAGAAATAAGCTAACACAATATGTGCAAGATCTATACACTGAAAACTACAAAATGCTAATGAAAGAAATCAGGGACGACCTAAATAAACAGAGAAGAATCCCATGCACACGGATTCAAAACTCAATATTGTTAAAATGTCAAATTTCCAAATTGATCTTTGCACTCAATGCAATGCAAATGAAAATCTCAGCAAAGATTTTTGTAGAAATTCACAAGCTGATGCTAAAATTTATATGGAAAGTCAAAGGATCTAGGACAGCCAAATGAACTTTGAAAATAAAGAGCACAGTTAGAGATCTCACATTGTGTGATTTCAAGACTTAATAGACAGCTACTAAGGAAGACAGTGTGGCATTGGCAAGAATAGAGAGTTCAGAAATACAGCCACATCTATATAGTCAGTTGATTTTTGATAAACGTGCAAAGGCAACACAATGGAGAAGGATGGTCTTTCCAACAAACGGTGTTGGCACAACCCACTTGCAAAATAATAAATCTTGACCCATGCCTTGCATCACATACAAAATTTGACTCAAAATGAATCAGAAGCGTAAACAGAAAATCTAAAATTATAAAACTTTTAGAAGAAAACACACGAGAAAATCTTGGCGACCACGAGTTAGGCAAAGACTGCTTAACTACAACACCAAAAACACAATCCATAAAAGAAAAAACTGATATGGCACTTCATGAAAGTATAAAACTTCTGATCTTTGAAAGACATTGTCAGGAAAATGAGAGGACAAGCCATAGCCTGGGGAAAAATATTTGCAAAACACATATCCGAATCCAGAATATATACAAAACACTTCAAACTCTACAAGAAGAAAACAACTCAAGTTTTTTGAATGGGCAAAAGATTACAACAGACATTTAATCACAGACATACACATGGCTAATAAGAACATGAAAACATGCTCAACGTCATTAGTCATTAGGAAGATGCAAATTAAAACCCCGATGAGATACCAGCATACACATTTTTTTTTTTTTGAGGAAGATTAGCCCTGAGCTAACTACTGCCAGTCCTCCTCTTTTTGCTGAGGAAGCCTGGCCCTGAGCTGACATCGTGCCCATCTTCCTCTACTTTATATATGAGACGCCTACCACAGCATGGTGTGCCAAGCGGTACCATGTCCGCACCCGGGATCCGAACCAGTGAACCCTGGGCCGCCGAGAAGTGGAACGGGCGAACTAAACCGCTGCGCCACCGGGCGGGGCCCAGCACACATTTCTTAGACTAGCTAAAACGGAAAAAAAAAAAAAAACCTGACAACGCCAAATGTCAGTGAGGATGCAGAAGCAACTGGAATTCTCATAGGTTGCTTGTGGGAATGCAAAATGGTACAGGCATTTTGGAAGACAATTTGGCAGTTGCTTACAAAATGAAAAATTCAGTTACCATAGAACCCAGCAAGGCCACTCTTACCTATTTACCAAAAATAAATGAAAACTTATCTTCATGGAACTGTACACAAATGTTTATGGCCGCTTTTTTATGATTACCAAAAACTGGAAACAACTCAAATATCCTTCAGTTGGCAAATGGATAAACAAGCTGTGGTAGATCCATAGGATGGAACAGTGACCAGCAGTAAAAGGAAGACACTACTCATTTAGGCAACAACATGAATGAATCTCAGGTCAATTATGCGATGTGAAAGACACCAGACTCAAAAGGCTGTGAATTCCATTTATAGGAGGTTCTGGAAAGAGAAAATCTATGGGGATAGTACAACGCAGTGGTTGCCAAGGGCAGCAGGTACGGGACAAACTGACTACAAAGGACCATCAGAGAATTTCGGGGCTGATGGAAGTGTTCTGAATTTTAATTATGGTGGTAGCTACAGGACTGTCCATGCTTGTCCACACTCATAGAACTGGGTGCTTAAAAAGGGTGAATTTTACTTTATGTAAAAAAAAAAAAAAAGATCCTGCCGTGGCTCCCAGGTTTCCAGGTCCCAAGACTAAACTCTCCAGCTGACGTTCTCAGCCTTTCCCACCTGCCCAATGCCAAGCAAGCCACTTCGTTTCCCATCCACTCTCTGCTGCAATGACAACCGTCTCCTCACCGTCTTGTCAACAGTCCGCAGCCTTTCGGGCATCCCTGCCTTTTTGCAAGCTGTGCCCCTCTCCTGCACCGCCCTCCCCTCTGCCCTCCGCCCACCCAAAACCCTCTCCACCGCGGTCCTCTCTGAACTCTCCGTTCCCTCTCTCAGTCTGTGTTGCACAGCGTGGGCGGGCCCCTCTCTCAGTGTTGACCGGCGTCTGGCGGGAGTTATTCTGACTTCAGGCTCCTCCTCAACACCAGCGCAGGATGGAGCCTTACTCACCACTCCGCGCAGCGTGAAAATAATGCACGCGCCGCCTGGCACACAGAAGGCCCTGGACGCAGGGCACCCAGGAGAGAGACTGACACCGAGCCCCAGTGGAGGTGACACGGGAGCTGAATCAGGGTCTTAAGGCTAACGAGGTACCTTCGAGGGAGTTCAGGCCATGAGGACCAGGGCGGTGGAGAAACAGCAGAAAGGGGAGGGACAAGGGGACCGTCCTAGCCTGGTGTCGTGGCTCCCCCGGGCCCACTTACCTTGCCCTCGTGGCAGCGCTCGGCCGCGTTCACCGACCTGGCCTTGATGAGCAGCGGCACGAAGAGAGACTCCAGGAAGCCGGCGGCGGGTAAGGCCACGAGGTTGCTGCCCACGAGCTAAGGAGCTGTGCCCCCAACTGTCCTCGTTGGCCCCGCCCCTCACCCAGGCTCCGCCCCAACGGCGCAGCCCACAACCCGAGTGTCCATCCTCTCCCTCCGCTCCAGCCCCGGGTAAACCTCACCCCACCCTGCTGTCCAGGCCCCGGGCCACCTTCTGCCCACCTCCATCCACCTCGCTGCTAGATTCTCAACTCTCCGCAGAGCCTCCGAGACCCGCCCATCTCCCCGACCCTACCGCCCTCACCTCATCCCAGACTGATCCTCCCAAGCGGCTCCTCTCTCGGACCCCGCCCACCGCTCGCCCCGCCCCTGTGACCTGGTCTGTCCCTTGGCTGTCCCTGCCCTCCCCACTGCTCCCCTGGAGGGCGCCACAGCCTGGCGGATACGCGACGATCTCGTCCATAGAGAAGGGAAGCTGAGTCCTGTACACTGGGAACATCAGGACGGTGACCAGCATGGCGCCCGAGTACAGGCATAGCGACAGGACCAACAGCATGAAGACACGGAAATTGCAGTGACAGACGCAGTTGTTCACCCACTTGCAGTGGTAGTCAAAGTCCTGGGCGAGAGGAAGAGGGGCTCCCCTCCAGGACCCAATCTCTGGCCTGGCCTCCATAGCCCCCAAACCTGAGCCTTACCCTAGACCCCTAGGCTAGCTGGTCCCCGGCACTGGCTCTGTTTCCTGGGAGAAACGAAGCCACAAAGTCCCAATTGCTGGCTTTTCTGTGGTTAGAACACTTCAGGCCTCTGTGGCTCAAGGTCACCTGTCAAGAGGCCTCTAGAGACTAGGCCTGCCTGGCCTTCTGTGGGAACATCCTGGTGTAACCTTGGGCAGGACAGAGAATATCTTGGGGCCTCTCTTTCCTCATCCACTGAATGAGAGTAAGGTTAACATCCCCCCACCAGCCTCCCAGGGTTGTAAGTAGCAGATAAGACAGCACATTTGTAAACCTTGGCAGGCCATGCACAAGAGAGAGACAAGCTCTCAGAACACAGTTGATTGTCTGGCATGGAGCCCCAGAAGAGGACAGGAAATCCTCCCAGGCCGGGCCTGCAGCTGGCCATAGGGCCCTGGGGCATCTAGTGTCAGCCAGGCCTGGGGTGGGACAGGGGTGCCTTTCCTCCTCCTGGTCTGACCAGGCCAAGCAAAGACATGGATGCACCTGTGCCTATCAGCACCTGGCTAGGGCAGGGCCAGCCTCCCAGGACAGCTGCAGGCACAGATGCAGTGACCTGCATGAGTGACCAAGAGTGGATGGGAGTGACTGGCACCCTTGGACTTTAGCAGTCTTGGAAGTGTTTTCATGCCTGCCATGCCCTCCGCCTCCTCCCCCCAACCCCAGCCTCGGTATAAGTGAGCCTTCTAGTCCCAGCCACGTGCTAGGTGGGGCAGAGGGTGGGGGGCAGGGGGGCAGATGAGAGGGGTGCTCACCTTCACACAAATGTTGCACCATGGGCAGTGGTGGGTCCGGGGCGGGCGGTGGAAGCAGCACCTTGGGCACCACTGCAGGCAGAAGGCCCTGTGGTTCACCCACACCACAGGCACCATCATGGGGCCCAGTTCATTGGAGCCTGGCATGGGAAGAGGATTGGGCAGCAGCAGGAGCCCTTCCATCACTCAGCTGCTGGCAGGGGTGGGGGCAGCCCCGCAGCATCACAGGGCTCCAGGAAGGGTGGGGAGCAGGTGGGCATGGGAATTCCCGGTCCCCACTCAGCTGCCTGACCAAACTGGGAGAGGCTGGCAGCCCAAGGGAAGGTAATTTCCAGCCAGAGGAGCTCTGTGACGACACAGGCCTTTGGAACTGGGATTGATGCTTTAAGGAGTGTGTGCAGTGGGAAGGAGGAGAGAACTGAGTGGTTGTCAATACCTGGCTTCTCTCCCTGGCCTGCCCCGCCCTCCCCTCCAAGGCAACTGGAAACCTCCGGAATTCTGTTTTCCACATCCCGGTGGATTGGGAAATGAAGCACAGAAGCAGGGCCCAAGCAGAGGAGGATGTGGGGAGAAGGGGTCTTGAGGCCAAGAAGGGGAGTGGGGAGCATGTTAGGAATCATCTTTGCAGGCAGGAGCCTTTAGGCTGCTACCTCCTTCTCCCAGGGGCTGAGAACTCACCTTGATGCAAGATGCCAGGGTCTGACACATTGAGGGAAACGAGACTGAAGAAGGTCAGGATGAAGAGGGGGCCTGTGACAACAGGATCGACCCACTCCCTGTTCTGGACCAGCCATCTGCAACTGAGACCAGAGCAGGACTCAGCCCTGATCTGCAGGAGGTCCTGAGCTCCCCCCAGGACTCAGTCCACCTGGTCAGGACTCATAGACCTTAAAGCCTGCCATAAATATCCAGGCTAGTGACAGATCCACAGAGGCTCCACCAGCTGTCACCCAACACTACCCACCACCACCAGCTCCCAGGGGCACCAAGCACTCTATGCCTCAGTGCCTTTGCACATTCAGGGCCCTCTGCCTAGAATATCCTCCCTTCCCTGACCCCTCTTCTGCACTTCCCCTGCTCCATGCTATCATCATCTCTTTTTCTTTCTGTGTCTGTCAGAAACCTGCTGGCCTGGGTGGGAGACTCACGGGAATGTGAAGAAGAGGCCACTAAGGACGAGCAGCAGCTCGACACTGAAGGCAGCGAACAGGCTCAGGAGCATCCAGGGAAGTGGGTCCTGAGGTCTGCCACCCCGCAAGAGAGCGGCATGGCGGCACCTCCAGTGCCCACAGGCGCCCTCGCCGATACTGGCTCCAGGAGCCCTATATCCATAGCGACTGTTGAAGACATATTGAGCGCCCAAGCCACAGCCAAGGGTGGAAGGCAGAAGTCCCAGTGTGACATCACCGAGGCTGAGGAGAATGTGGGCTAGAGGCTCTGCAGCCTGTGACCAGCACTTCCAACGGCAACGCCCGCCACCCCCACTGGCTGGGGACTGAGAGGTCCTGCCCCTGCCAGGTTGGCTTCACTCCACAGGGTAGAGAAGCACATGGGGAGAAGGGGTGATTCCAATCACCCTTTCAGGGGAAGTGCTGATCGAAGCAAACCGTGCTCACTGCTCACTCTGTCTTCAGCTTTTCCTTTTTGCTATCACAAAAGTCCACTTTGCAGGAGGGGGCAGCAAAATAATTTCACAGCTTCCCTTGTTTCCTGGCTTTTCTTGATGAAATTCTGGTCAACGAGATGTAAGCGGATGTCTTTCGAGGGTTTCTAGAAAAGCTTTTGCCTTCCTGATAAAAGGGGAAAAGGACACAGTTGGCACAACTCTGTTCCTTCTTCCTGTCTTGAACCTAGATGTGCTGGCCACGGGCGCACCCTTGGACCCATTAGGCAACAAGTCAACATGCCATGCAGACAACATTTGATGATAGTCTTGAGTCACTGCCCCAGCCTTGAACTGCCTCCCTCTGAGCCACTTATGATGTGAGCCCATAACTGGCTTCACTGTGACATGCAGCTGACAGTTGTCATTTGTTTTAGCCACTGAGCATCTGAACCCTTCTGTCTGTGGAAGTTTCCAGCTGTGACTCACAGCTCCAACGGGCCCGTGACTCAGGCGCCACCAGTCAGCCTCAGAGCTGCTACCACCAACCCACTGGGGAGTGTTTGCTGAGAGGCGGCCACTGCACACATCTTCAAGCTCCTTCGTGTTGAAGTGTAGTTGCCATTTTGAAGGTCTCTTTAATTTCAACAGTGATTGTATTATTCTTGAACATGGATAAAATATGTAATTCCAAGATTCCTACTTTGCTTTAAAAACTTGGGCTGCTATCAAATGGGAGTTATCGACTTGGAACATTCTGAGGACATAAATCTGAGTAGAAACAGAGGGGGCTGGCCCCATCGCCAGGTGCTTAAGTTCACAGTCCGATTTGGCTGCCCAGTGTTCACCCGTTCGGATCCTTGGCGCAGACTTACCCATCGCTCAGCAAGCCATGCTGTGGCAGCATCCCATATAGAAGAACGAGAATGTCCTGCAGCTAGGATATACAGCTATGTATTGGGATTTTGAGGAGAGAAAAAAAAAAGAGCAAGATTGGCAGCAGATGTTAGCTTAGGGCCAATCTTCCTCACCAAAAAGTATACTTAAAAAAAATGGGGGCCAGCCCTGTGGCCAAGTGATTTATGTTTGCATGCTCTGCTTCAGTGGCCCAGGGTTCGCCAGTTAGGATCCCTGGTGTGGACTTATGCGCCTCTCGTCAAGCCATGCTGTGGGGGCATCCCACGTGGAGGCGCTAGAATGACTTACAAGTAGGGACAGAACTTTGTACTGGGCTTTGAGGAGAAAAAAGAAAGAGGAGCATTGGCAACATGTTAGCTCAGGGCTAGTCTTCCTCAACAAAAAGTATACCTTAAAAAAAGAAAAAACAGGAGAAAAACTAAACAGTACCTTTGGGCCAAATGCAGCCTGCCTGACCCTGGGTTTTTTAATAAAAAGAAAAACAGAGAACAAAAGTCCCTCATCAGTGCACAATTATTGTTACTTTTATTCTCCTGTCTATAGAAACGTATTTTTTCTTTGTGACATTCAAATTAAGATGTTAAAATCTATGTTCTAAGAATATTGTCTTATACTTGATGAGATTATATTTTAAATACTAAAGTTGAAAGCTTTAGATATTCTCATTTGTTACAAGTTCATATAACTGTAAATATGTATGCACATTTAAAATATCTACACACTGAAATATATTAAAATTAATTAATTTTTTAAAAGTGTGTGTATCATAGAGAGGAAGAACTGCTAGCTTGGAAGAGAAATGATGTTTGGATCACAGTCTCTTTTCCACCTGATGCACTAAAATGTTATTATTTTACCTCTGTCTATTCTACCCGATGGCAGAGAGTTATTATCTCACTTAACATAAATGAGTAGTCTTAATTTTAAGCAAATCAATAGAATGATAAGATAGAATTAATAGAACGATAGGAGATTCCTGACTTCTGAAAATGCTGGGAGTTTGTTATGTTACCTTCTGCTGTGACATCTACAAGACTGTTAGTCTGATTAATATCATGCCAACACTATGACCTTTCTTCTCCTCAGACACCTGTACTCACATAGAGCAACAACTCTTGCATGTTGCTATTTTCTGATACTGGGCCCCAAATTCAGAAGAATGAAATTGGCCTTGTGTCTTTTTGGCTGCTAGGTATCACCAAAGGCTCACTGCCCACCCCCAAAACCCATGACATGGCACTCTCAAGCATCGAAGGATGTTAAAAACATAGAGATAGGGGCCAGCCTGGTGGCATAACAGTTAAATTCGCACACTCTGCTTCGGCGACCCATGGTTCACAGTTTTGGATCTTGGGTGCAAACCTACACACCGCTCTGTGGGCCATGCTCTGGCAGCATCCCACACATAAAATAGAGGAAGATTGGCACGGATGTTAGCTCAGGGACAATCTTCCTCACCAAAAAATTAAAAAAGAGATAGAATTAACATTCTTCATATTTTATACATCTGCTCAATGATATTGTAAGAGCTGCCCTGTTTATTGGGCCCACGTGAGGTAAACTGATAAATACAAAAGAAGATTTAATCTGGGTTTTGCATGGGTAGGGATTATCAATATGAAACCGAGCATGAAGAAGTTAAAAAATCTTCCCTGGAGCAAAACACTTTGAGAGAAACTTTGCTAACTGCAGCTGTGCACATTCAGCACAATCAATCATTTAACCAGGTCTTTGTGTCCCTTCTTAGTATGTGAGTGAGCTGTCTTTCCCTGAAAGTCAAGGTCCAAACACCAAGATTCAGCCTCACAAGGCCAGACGCAGGCTGAAGATGAAAACTAACCAGAAAAGCCCAGTCAGTCAAGGAGGAAGAAATTTGGTCTTCCAGGCCCAACACAGGCTGCTAGGAAGGCCCTAACTAGCATGGCCACAGGTCCTGCCCACCTACCTAAAACCCCAGCACATGCTCCCCTCACCTACCTAAAACCCCAGGAAAAAACCCTACCTTTTTCCCTTTCAGGACGTGGATTTGAGTTCTCGCTCCCATCTCCTCGTCTGGCTGCCTTTCAATAGTCAAGCTCTTTCCTTGCCACAAGCCTGTGTTTCAGTTTTTTTCCCTTTTGGCCCTGGTGTATGATGGGTAAATGAAGCAGTGTTGGATTTGGTAACAATTTGGCAAGCCAGCCAGCAGGCTCTTTGCCCATGGCTCCATGGCCCCTGGCTGAACGGGATTTGCTGGGAAGCGGTTCAGCAGCTGCCCAGGTGATTTGACCTAGGGACTGTCCCCAGTGCTTTCCATCTGACTGGCACCACTGGCCCTAGGCGCATTGTTCTTGTGGCAACAATCAGGCTCTAGATTTGTTTGTCTGTTTTGGCTTCTGGTTGGAACAGATATCCTTTCGGTGCTCCCTCATTAAAACTGACTGAGTTCTATTTTTCCTTTTGTTGGTTTGCCTCTGCTTCAGGGGTTCTGTTCCAGGTTAGTGGAGTTTGCTTGGGGGAGCCCTGATTTGTGGAAAGGACCAATTCCTGGTTCCATCTGTCTGGATACTTGTGTGGCTATGTGTGAATGTATATCGTGTGTGTGTGTGTGTGAGCGGTGCCATAATGGGGGACTCAGATTTGACTCCCAGTGGTGGCCCTCTGGGTTGTACATTGAAAACTTGGGATGTTTTCAGTTATAAACCCATGAAAAAGAAAAAGATGAGACAATCAAATTTGGGGTCTCAGCTTCCTCTCATAGCCTTACAGATGCTAATGAAAACAAGTTAATAAAAGAATAAAAAGAAGCTAAAAAAAAAAATAAAGGGACTCTTCTCAACAAGTTGGAAATTCTTAAAGGATTTTTTTCTTTAACAACAAAAACACTAAGGTAGGGGCCAGCCCAGTGGCACAGTGGCTGAGTTTGCCCGCTCTGCTTCAGTGGCCTGGGTTTTGTAGGTTTGGATGTGGGGCATGGACCTACATACCACTCATCAAGCCAGGCTGTGGCGAAATCTCACACATGACATAGAGGAAGATTGGCACAGATGTTAGCTCAGGGCCAGTATTCCTCATCAAAACAACTAAGGTAAATAAGACAATGGGGTAAATAAGACAAATATTACAAGGGGGGAGAACAAAGAAGAATCAGAAAAGGGAAGAGTCATAGGATTTGTCTCAGCAGGAGGGAAATCTTTAGCTAGTTATTAAAAAGAAAAATGGGATAAATAAAATGGACATAAATGAGGTTAAAACAAAGGTTTTAATAAAACACTGCCTAAAATTGGGTGGGCTAAAAGGACCCTCTACTGCCCCCCAACATTGATGGGCCTCAATGTTCTATTCACCCCAGTTTGCGAAAAACAATTTTTTAAGCCAGAAGGCAGGAATCACAATGAGAAACCTGACCAACAATTATTTGGGGCAACAGTTAGGCTGCCAAGGGTGATAAGATTATAAAGATTAAAATGTTGGAGCTAATATTATCTGAAGAGGTCAAGGCAACTTTACCTGGATGTTCTTTTTGCAAATGGATGTTATGTCTGGCTGGAAATGCTTCCCCTACACAATGTTATAACACCAAGACTTACTGATGGAATCCTTGAAAGCTACGATTAGAGGTATAAAAATTGATAAAATTTTGTAAAAACATTAGTATATCTAAATGGATTTTGTGTAAAATGAATGGGGCTCTTTTGCCTGAGTGTGTCATAGATTATGTTATGGGGATAGACATTGTGTCTCACTGGGGGATGTTTCCCCTGCCTGATACTGTAAGAGCATATAAATCCACCCTTCAGGCAGTGTTAATTAAACACGCTAAAGGAGATCTCACTTTAAAAGCCAGCTGCAAAGTTAAATAATCAAGGGGAAGCCTCAGGGGTATTGTGAGTCCCCCTCAATATTTTCCCAAGTCCTTAAAGCTGACTTGGATTCTGTCGCCTTTACTCAAGGCTCCACTCTTGTTCAATATGTGGATGACCTACTCTGTAATCAAACTGAGCAGGGAGCCCTGACAGTCTCTCATTCTCCTGAAGGCACTAGTTGAACGAGGCCATAAAGCCTCCAGATCTAAACTTCAGTGGGTGCAAATGACTGTTAGCCACTTAGGGCATGAAATATCTTAAGGCATTCCAAAGCTAACCCCCAAAGGCCTTGAGTCAATTTTGTCCATCCCTCTTTCCAAGACGAAAAATCAGTCATGTAAATTTCTAGGGGCAGCTGGTTACCGGCACCAAAGGATTCCTAATTTTGCAGCTCTTGCTAAACCCCTATATACTCTTCCCCCAGATATCACTCCAGAGACTATTTCCTGGCCTTCAGAGGCATTTACCTCCTTTGAAGCCTTAAAATTAGCTTTATCCATGCCTCCGGCTCTTGGCTTACCTAATTTTGACAAACCTTTTCATCTGTACTGCCACAAAAATAATGGAATTGCTGCAGGCATTCTAGGACAATCTTTTGCCTCTCAAATACGTCCTATAGCGTATTTCTCATGCCAACTAGACCCTGTGGCATCAGGTATGCCCCCACGCTTATGTGAGGTGGCCACAGCTGCCACCTTGATTGACAAAGCCAGCACTTTAACATTAGGCTCTCCCATTCATCTCTGTGTTCCCCATGCCGTGTCTGCTATTTTGCAAGTTCACAGGAAACAACACTTCTCTACACAGTGACAGACCATCTATGAACAGGTTCTCTTAACCAACCCTTCCATCATCTTACATCGTTGTAACACTTTAAATCCAGCTACTTTTCTGCCCCTCTCTGATGATGGAGAGCCCCACTCCATCCCACATGATTGCCTCGCAACTATAGAAATGGTCTCAAAGCCACGAGAGGATCTTTCAGACATCCCTTTAGACAATCCAGACTTACTTCTGTTTTGTGATGGCTCTTGTAAGCGAAATTTCTGGAGAAATATAATAACTGGTTATGCCATAGTTTCCCCACATGAAACGCTTGAAGCTTATTCTTTGCCCAATGTAAAATCAGCCCAAGCTGCTGAACTCACAGCTCTTACTAGAGCTCGCACATTAGCAAAAGGAAAAACTGCCACTATTTACACGGACTCCAGATATATTTTTGGAGTCTGCCCTGCTGTTGGCACAATTTGGAAATCCCATGGATTCTTAACTTCTTCAAGAACTCCTATTGCTAAGGGATGCTTAAAAGCAGCCTTATTACAAGCTATTCACCTGCCTTCCAAAATTGCCATTGTTCATTGTTCAGCGCATACGAAGGAGACTGATGCCATATCTTTAGGAAATGACAGAACTGACAGAGCTGCTAAACGTGCAGCTCACAACGGACCCCCTTATCCTTTTTCCACCCGATTTTTAAACCTGCCTTTACCCCTGACTGATATCATTAACATCAGACAAATGCCCCACAATCTGAAAAAGATAATTGGATAAAAAGGGTGCCAAACAATTATCAGACGGATTATATATTGGGCCAAATGGACTTCCTGTAGCTCCTTTTCCTTTAACTTTTTGGCTTGCACTTATCTCCCACCAAATGGGACATATGTGCAAACAGGGGGTAGTTAAGGAGATAAAAGGTAACTGATTTTTCCCTGACATCCATAAAATTTCTGACCAAATTATTTACTAGTGCACCACTTGCAAATCTTACCAAATTTCTGGGAGAAATCAGCATACCCCAGGAAGCCCTCCCAGACCCTCACTGCCCTTTGTGGGGCTCCAAATGGACTTTATAGACTTGCCCCCAGCTTTGGGCTACTCTCACTTTTTGGTTATCATCTGCATGTTTAGTGGATGGACTGAATGCTATCCAACTAGACATAACAGATGCCACAACAGTGGTAAAGAAATTAATAACTGAAGTTATTCCTCATTTTGACATTCCTTTATGGATTCAATTAAAATTTCATACCCCATATCACCCCAGTCATCAGGGCAAGTGGAATGTAAAAATCTACACATAAAAAGGACTTTAGGAAAGGTCTGTCAAGAAACTGGCCTTAAATGGCCAGAAACTCTGCCCTCGGCCCTCATAAAGATTTGAAGTACTCCAAATAGGAGATATTGATTGACTACTTTTGAAATAGTTTTTGGATGCCTGATGCCTACTGGCATTTCTAAACCTTTAATTCCTGGAGTAAGTGAATATTATGGGAACTTAAAGTGAATAATTTGATGCTATGACTAGCTATATACAGAAATTAACTAGCATACTTGAAGCATATCGTCAACAGGTAAAAGATGCGTGGCCCCCATCTTCTGACAAGGCTTGCCTTCCCTTTCAACCAGGAGATTGGGTGTACATCAAGGTCTTTAGAAGAAAAAATGCACTGTCACCTCACTGGGAAGGACCTTATGAAGTCCTTCTGACCACCTACACTACCATCAAAATAAAGGAACAATCTTCCTGGATCCATGCAAGCCATGCCAAAATAGACCCAGAATGTCACTCTCAAGACAACTGAGAGACAGTCCCCACAGGCGATCTTAAACTAAGGATTTCAGGGCCAATTCCCAGGCCCCAGAGGTAGCCAACATCACGAAGTAGACAGCTCTCGCGAGATCATAGATCAGGAAATCTTGTTTTCACCTATTTTCTCCCCTTTGCATTTAAAAGCTCCCTACACACACGCGCGCACACACCCATACACACATTAAAGAAAACTATTAGCAAATATATATTTCTTTAATCATTTATTAAAAGCTGACTGGAGAGTGCTGGTCTCTATCTATCCTACTTCCCCTCTCTAAGTCTTCACTATGGGCTCTTTTCCAACCTGTCTTGCTTTTACTAACCCTTTCTTTTTCAACAACTCAAGCACAGACCAAACACCCTCTTATGCCAGTTTACCAAGCCTTGACCATGCTAACTAACCAATCTGACAGCTGGTTATGTCAACAGCTAGATAGCCCAAAAGAACCTGAACTAGTCTTTGTTTCTGTGGAAGTGAACACCTGGTGGACTAAGTATGGAAGACTGATGAACAACAGGGTATGGTATCCATGACAAGGAAAACTTCACTCTGCCTCTTCTCCTGGTGAGTTATTGGGCCCCAACATGCACCACTCTGGTATGTGGCTTATTTTGAGCTAACGACAATAAAGGCTCAGACTCAGAAAGAACATTTGACCTTTCCCCCGTAACTGCCTAAAAGAAATTTAAAGTAAAGACCTGTCCCCAGGACACGCCATCACCATAGATAACTCAGGGTTTCAGTAGACTGGGAGGATCTTTGCTAAGCCCACTTTTATCAAAGTTCTAGTTACCAAACATTTGCTTTTCCATTTCCATGTGGGTTGCCTTCCTCCCCTTTGAAGCCCCAAATCTCTACCCCAACGTCCTCCTTGTTTGTAGCTGAAGATACTTAAATAGGCAGCCTTGGCCAGTTGGCTGAGTTCCTCAGTTTGCCTGAGCCTCTCCCATGTATACATGCTATTAAACTTTGTTTGATTTTCCCCTGCTAACCTGCCATTTTAATTATTTGACCAGCCATAAGAACCTTAAGGAAAAGGGAGGGGTTCTCCCACTTCCCAGACATAGGAAATATAAACATAACTATTAAGAACAAGTAAACTAAGTAGATGTGAAAAGGATAAATGTTTTGAGGGGAACTTTTTAACAGCAATCCCATTATGGTGTATATACTTCAAACAACTTAAGTTGATGGCTAACTGCTTTAATGTCACACAAAGTTTCTGTGAGCAATCTAAACATAACTGATGGGAATAAATAATTTAGGTAGACAAAAACGAGTAAGAGCTTTTGGATGCAATAGTTACATTTTATCATATATATGCTTGAAAAACAGCTTCCAAACTCTTTTTTGGTAACTGAAAATTGAAGAGTTTTGCTAAAGTAAAGTTATAAAATTTGTTGAGTATCCAGGTCATTTCCACATAAGATAAAATATTAGAAATTGATTACTAAGCATAGATTTGTCTGCCTTTGGCTTCTTATCTCAGGAAAACTAAAAGATGCTTAAGTTTATTAATAAACATGTTTCATGTATGCTGAAAAATTTTCTACAAGAAAGTAAGTACTTCTAGAAATTCTGTATACAAGGAAAGTAAAATGAATGTTTTCAGTAAAGAAGATATAATGAATAAAGATATTTTTGTTTGCTTTGTTAGGAAAGATAAATTTGTCCTAAAGTACTAGGAAAGAAAAAAAGAAAAGAAGGCAGGGGACAAATGCTGAATGTAAAAAGTAAGTGACAGAAAGTTTGTGAAAGTAAAACCCTGAGGAGTTCTGTGTATGGTCAAGATAGCTGGGATTGAAATGAATTCAATTAAGTAAATAAGTTTCAAAAACAAAAGTAAGCTGTTGCAAGACTAGAATTTGGCTTTCTCTCTTAAAAAAGTAATTCTCTCAAACTTCCTGTTTGCTCTTGATAAAGAGGTTATAAAAGATTTTTCTTCACTTTTGAGAAAGTTTACCTAAAAGACAGAAAATCTGTTTTCTTAAAATACTTTCCTATGTTCAAAAAACTGAAGTGTCTCTATTAAGGTCTTCTGACATTTTTAACTCCGTCGCCTTTGACTGATTCTGTCATCACCTCAATTGAATGGATAACTAAGCATTGTTTCCTATGTGATCAAGTGTTTTAAAACTTTCTGATATTTTTGATGAACTTTCTCCAAAATTAAAGTCTTTCTTTTGACCTAAAAAGAAAACTTTGAGACTTTGAATCAGCCCCAAGACTTCTCAATGAATTTGTTCTCTTTTCTGTAAAGAGGAAAATATTAAACTAGCTAAACTTACTTGTTATGTTAAATTACACGGGAAGCATTATCAAATAAATGATCATATGTCTTCCTAGGTTACATGTGGGGGTAAATGTTATCAATGTTAAGTGCTTCTTTTAAAAAAATAACACAACGTTCCAAAAATTCTGATCTGTCCTGGTTGTCAGTCAGAATTCCAGGTATTATCTTAAAGTGTTGTATGTTATAAAAAATAGCCAAGTTTTTAAGTCAATTGCCAGTTTTGAATGTTTTGTCATTTGCAGACAGTTGTTGTTTTACTCTGAGGTTTTTGCAAACGTGTTTCATCTTCAGAGAGACTCATGGAAAGGGCTTTGACACTTGCTCTGAAATACAGTTTTCTGATCAACTTTCAGATTATGAAACTGATCTCAGTAAGAAATTACAGAACTGTAGTGGAGAAACTGATGGCCTCATGAAACTGCTAACAGAAACTCAAAAGTTAATATCATGAGACTGAATAAACTGATGAGGATAATTATAATTTTTATGAATTTTTGTTCGAAATATTGCTGATATTTTAATGTTTTGTTTTTCCAGGTTACAGGAAAACTTCTTCTCTTAAGCTAACTATGACTTGTAGCAATTTGTAAGCAAAATTGAAGCATTTATCTTTTTCTCACTTTCTCATCCCTCCAGAATTTAAAAACTCTTTATTCATATTGTTATTTTCATGGGAATATAGCTATTTACATAAGTTCAATAAGAATCTGTTCTACTTATAGTAGTACACATTGGAACTGGTCATATTACCAAGGCTTTGACTGGAATGCCATATTTGAGAGAAACATACATATACTCGGATATGACCATACAGCTTTGAGAGGCAAAGATTGGGCTTTATGGAATAAAGCCACTTAAAAATATTGGCCTTGTACCTTGCTTACAGGATTCTCAACAAGCTTACCAGGTAAGCAAAGGAGGTTACTTCCCTGGCAGGTGCAAGGACCTTCAGATATTTTGGGGGTCCTCAATAGAAGAAAGGAATTCACCCAGATCTGTAGGTATTGCAGGCCGAATCTGATGACAAGTCCTTCGCTTGACTTTCCTGGCCACGAGAAGCCTCTAAAGTTCCATCTGAGATTCTTTATAAAAACTTCCAGGAATGCAGATTTTTTTATATGAATTTTTTTATTGAGTTCATAATAGTTTACATCAATGTGAGATTTCAGTTGTGTATTATTTCTTGACTGTCACCACATAAGTGCTCCACTTCACCCTTTGTGCCCACCCTCCCCCGCCCCCCTTTCCCTGGTAACCACTGAACTGTTTTCTTTGTACATGTACTTGTTTATATTCCACATATGAGTGAAATTATCTGGTGTTTGTCTTTCTCAGACTGGCTTATTTCACTTAGCATAATTCCCTCTAGGTCCTTCCATGTTATTGCACAAGGGATGAATTTGTCTTTTTTTCTGGTTGAGTAGTATTCCATTGTATATATATACCACGTCTTCTTTATCCAATCATCGGTCAATGGGCACTTGGGTTGCTTCCATGTCTTAGCCATTGTGAATAGTGCTGCAATGAACATAGGGGTGTATATGTTACTTTGGATTGTTGATTTCAAATTGTTTGGGTAGATACCCAGCAGTGGGATAGCTGGGTCATATGCTAGTTCTATTTTTAGTTTTTTGAGGAATGTCCACATTGTTTTCCATAGTGGCTGCACCAGTTTGCATTCCTACCAGCAGTGTATCAGGGTTTCCTTCTCTCTACACCCTCTCCAAAATTTTGTTATGTTTACTCTTAGTGATTATAGCCATTTTAACAAGCATAAGGTGGTATCTTAGTGTAGTTTTGATTTGCATTTCCCTGATGATTAGTGATGTTGAACATTTTTTCATGTGTTTATTGGCCATCTGTATATCTGCTTTGGAAAAATGTCTGTTCATCTCCTCTGCCCATTTTTTGATTGGGTTGTTTGCTTTCTTATTGTTCAGCTGTGTGAGTTCCTTATATATTATGGAGATTAACCACTTGTCTGATATGTGATTTGCAAATATTTTCTCCCAATTGGTGGGTTGTCTCTTTGCTTTGATTCTAGTTTCTTTGCCTTGCAGAAGCTCTTCAGTCTGATGAATTCCCACTTGTTTATTTTTTTCTTTTGTTTCCCTTTTCTGAGAGGACATGATATTTGAAAAGATCCTTTTTAGTTCGATGTCAAAGAGTGTACTACCAATATCATCTTCCAAGAGTTTTAGAGTTTCAGGACATATCTTCAAGTGTTTGATCCATTTTGGGTTTATTTTTGTGTATGGTGTGAGATAATGGTCTACCTTCATTCTTTTGCACGTGGCTGTCCAGTTCTCCCAACACCATTTATTGAAGAGACTATCTTTGCTCCATTGTAGGTTCTTGGCACCTTTGTCAAAGATTAGCTGTCCGTAAATGAGTGGTTTTATTTCTGGGCTTTCAGTTCTGTTCCGATGAAATGTGTGCCTGTTTTTGTAACAATCCCATGCTGTTTTGATCACTATGACTTTGTAATACATTTTGAAGTCAGGGATTGTGATGCCTCCAGCTTTCTTCTTTTTTCTCAGGATTGCCTTAGCAATTCGGGGTCTTTGTCCCATATGAATTTTAGGATTCTTTCCTCTTTTTCCGTGAAGAATGTCATTGGGATTCTGATAGGGATTGCATTGAATCTGTAGATTGCTTTGGATATGATGGACATTTTATCTATGTTTATCCTTCCAATCCAAGAGCGAGGAATCTCTTTCCATCTCTTTATGTCATTATCAATTTCTCTCAGTAATGTCTTATAGTTTTCACTGTATAAGTCCTTCATCGCCTTGGCTAAATTTATTCGTAGGTACTTTATTCTTTTAGTTTTGATTGCAAACGGAATTGCATTCTTGAGTTCTCTTTCTGTAAGTTCCTTATTGGAGTATAGAAAAACAACTGATTTTTGTAAGTTGATTCTGTACCCTGCAACTTTACTGTAGTTGTTAATTATTTCTATTAGTTTTCCGATGGATTTTCTATACATAAGATCATGTCATCTGCAAACAACGAGTTTCACTTCTTCACTCCCTATTTGGATTCCTTTTATTCCTTTCTCTTGCCTAATTGCTCTGGCCAAAACCTCCAGTACTATGGTGAATAAGAGGAGTGATAGTAGGCATCCTTGTCTTGTTCCTGTTCTCAGGGAGATGGCGCTCAGTTTTTGCCCATTGAGTATGATGCTGGCTGTGGGTTTGTCATATATGGCCTTTATTATGTTGAGGTAATTTCCTTCTACCCCCATTTCCTTAAGAGCTTTTATCATAAATGGCTGTTGGATCTTGTCAAATGCTTTCTCTGCATCTATTGAGATGATCATGTGATTTTTATTCCTCAATTTGTTGATGTGGGGTTTCAAGTTGATTGATTTGCAGATGTTGAACCATCCCTGAGTCCCTGGTATGAATCCCTCTTGATCGTGATGTGTGATCCTTTTCCTGTATTGCTGAATTCGAGTTGCCAAAATTTTATTGAGAATTTTTGCATCTATGTTCATCACCGATATTGGCCTGAAGTTCTCCTTTTTTCTGCTGTCCTTGTCAGGTTTTGGTATCAGTGTGATGTTGGCCTCATAGAATGTGTTAGGAAGTGTTTGACCCTCCCTAATTTTTTGGAATATCTTGAAAAGGATGGGTATTAAATCCTCTCTGAAAGTTTGGTAGAATTCCCCAGGGAAGCCATCTGGTCCTGGGGTTTTATTCTTTGGGATGCTTTTGATTGCTGTTTCAATCTCTTTCCTTGTGATTGGTCTATTCAGATTGTCTGCTTCTTCTTGAATCAGCTTTGGGAGGTTATAAGAGTCTAAGAATTTATCCATTCCCTCTAGGTTATCCATTTTGTTGGCATACAGTTTTTCATAGTATTCTCTTATAATCCATTGTATTTCTGTGGAGTCTGTTGTTATTTCTCCTCTCTCATTTCTGATTTTGTTTATTTGCACTTTCTCTCTTTTTTTCTTTGTAAGTCTGGCTAGGGGGTTGTCAATTTTATTTATCTTCTCAAAGAACCAGCTCTTTGTTTCATTGATCCTTTCCACTGCCTTTTTTGTTTCAATAGCATTTATTTCTGCTCTGATTTTTATTATTTCTCTCCTTCTGCTGACTTTGGGCTTTGTTCTTCTTTTTCTAATGCAGTTAGGTGTAATTTGAGATTGCTTATTTGGAATTTATCTTGTTGGTCAATGTGTGCCTGTATTGCGATGAGTTTTCATCTTAATATGGCTTTTGCCACATCCCATATGAGTTAGTATGATATGTTATCATTTTCATTTGTATCCAGATATTTTTTGATTTCTCCTTTAATTTCTTCAATGATCCATTGCTTGTTCAATAGCATGTTGTTTAGTCTCCACATCTTTGTCCCTTTCTCAGCCTTTTCCTTGTAATACATGTCTAGCTTAATAGCATTATGATCAGAAGACATGCTTGTTATTATTTCAATTTTTTAAAATTTATAGAGGCTTGCCTTATTTCCAAACATGTAGCCTATCCTTCAGAATACTCCATGTGCACTTGAGAAGAAGGTGTATTTGCTGTTTTGGATGGAGTGTTCTATATATGTCTCTTAAGTCCGTCCATCTGGTTTAGCTTTTCTTTTAATTCCACTGTTTCTTCATGATTTTATGTCTGGATGATCTATCCATTGATGTGGGTGGGATATTGAGGTCCCCTACTATTATTGTGTTATTTTTAATATATTCTTTTAGGTTTGTTAATGCTTACTTTATGACCTTTGGTGCTCCTGTGTTGGGTGCATAGATACTTACAAGTGTTATTTCTTCTTGATGGAGTGTCCCTTTGGTCGTTATATACTGCCCCTCTTTGTCTCTCTTTACCTGCCTTATCTTGAAGTCTACTTTGTCTGATATAAGTATTGTGCCACCTGCCTTCTTTTGTTTGCCATTAGCTTGGAGGATTGTCTTCCAGCCCTTCACTCTGAGCCTTTGTTTGTCATTGGAGCTGAGGTGTGTTTCCTCGAAGCAACAAATTGTTGGATCTTGTTCTTTAATCCATCTCACCACTCTGTGTCTTTTTATTGGAGAATTCAATCCATTTATGTTTAGGGTGATTATTGATGCATGAGGGCTTAATGCTGTCATTATATCACTCATTTTCTGGTTTTCCTGCATTTCTTTTGTCTCTCATCCTGTGTATTTTGGTCTACCCATTGAATTACGTAGTTTTTTATGATGTCTTTGTTTTTTCCTAATTTATTTTTTGTGTCTCTGTTCTGCTTTTTAGTTTAGTGTCTACCCTGAAGTTTGTATTCAGAAACTCGTGTATAAGATAGTCCATTTTCTGATGGCCTCTTATTTCCTTAGTCTAAACCAATTCAGTTCCTTTGCTCCTCCCTTCCTAAGTTATTATTCTCATATCTTATTCAAACTTGTGTTGTGAGTTTGTGGTTAAAATGACAAGACTGTCTTTGTTTTGGTGCTTTCCTTCCCTGTAGCCTAACGCTGTACTTGAATATTTGCTATCCTATTCCGATTCTGTCCAACTATTTATCTCCTTACTCTGTGTTTTGTGACCCCTTTCTCTCTTTTTTTCTTTTTTCAGGTATTAGGGCCTTCTTGAGGATTTCTTGGGGGGGGGGGGGCTGTCTCATGGCTACTAAGTCCCTTAGCTTTTGTTTGTCTGGGAAAGATTTAATTTCTCCCTCATATCTGAAGGGCATTTTTGCTGGACAGAGTATTCTTGGCTAAAGATTCGTGTCTTTTAAAGTTTGAATATGTCATTCCATTCTCTCCTAGCTTGTATGGTTGCTGCAGAGAAACTTGCTGAAAGCCTGATAGGGGTTCCTTTGTAGGTTATTTTCTTGTCTTGCTGCCCTGAGTATTCTTTCTTAGTCATTCATTTTTGCCAGTTTTACTACTATATGCCTTGCAGTGGGTCTTTTTACATTGACAAATCTAGGAGATCTGGAAGCTTCCTCCACACATATTTCCCTCTCTTCCCCTAGATTTGGGAAGTTTTCTGCTATTATTTTTTTGAACACACTTTCTGCTCCATTCTCCTTCTCTTCACCTTCTGGAATACCTATAATTCTTATGTTGCATTTCTTCATTGAGTAAGATATTTCTTGGAGACTTTCTTCAAGTCTTTTTAGTCTTAGTTCTCTCTCCTCCTCTGTCTGGGGCATTTCAACACGTCTTTCTTCGATTAAGCTGATTTGATCCTCTATGATGTCCCATCAAGCACTAAGAGAATCCATATTTTCTTTTATCTCTTCTATTGTGTTTTTCATCTCTAATATTTCTGACTGATTCTTCTTTAGAGTTTCAATCTCTTTTGTGAAGTAGCTCATGAATTTGTTGAATTGTTTCTCTATATTCTCTTTTACCTTGTTGAGTTTTTTGATGATAGCTATGTTGAATTCATTGTCATTTAGTTTACATATTTCTGTGTCCTCAGGACTGAGTTCTGGGTCTTTGTTGTTTTTTCTCTGGTCTGGAGATTTGATGTAGTGTCTGATGTTGGAAGGTCTGGTCTTTCTAATTCTGATATTATTCTGTTGCAGTTACAGCCTATCGCCCCTGGGTGGGGGTTGAGAGCCACGTATTCTGAGCCCTCTGCCTTCAGCCGAGATGGCGCCAACTGGGTCGGGGAGGGGTGCTTTCTCCAGTGTGCAGTTCGGGGTTTCTGGATCAGCTCTCGCTATCTGGTCTCCTGGGGTCTTGGCTTGATGAAGTCACCCTGCAGGAAAGCTTTTGCCCCATTTGATGGCTTCCTTCCATGTGGGAGTCCTGGGTGATCTGGTGAATGCGCGACCCCTCCCCCACTACTTCCCTCACAGAGCGTCCCATGGAAGAGACTGTAGTCTTAAGGGGAGGGAACAAAGTACTCTCTTACCCCATTCCAGGTCCTCCGAGGGGGGCTCCAGCCTCTCCACCCTCCATCGTGTGGCTGCGTGTCTCTCTGATGTTTTTGTTTTGTTAGGATATTTTCTCTTGGAGTATGGCTGCCCCTTTTAGTTGTATGTTGGAGGGGAGAGAGTTCCAGGTAAGTTCACATTGACATGATGTTGATGTCACTCCTCCCAGAAAAGCAGATTTAAAAGAGCCTATGTGATCAATTGCTATTCTTATTGTACTTATGTAAATAATTGGGCCAACTATTAAAACTAGACTTACTTTGCAGAGACGTAAGTCTGTATTAGGTTATCTTTGTTGAAAATTAGGGTAAATTTAGAGAGAAAAATTGTGTTTCAATAGAAACTATAATATACATTTGTGGATGTTGTATTTGGGTTCTGTTAATTGTTTTCAAGGTTTTTGTCTTCTATATGTAAACAGGACAGGATCCTGAACCCTTTTAGTTTCCTAAAATATGTGGTACCCATCTCCTAATTAACATTTGCAATTTTTTCTTTCCTTTTCACTTGGAATCATTGAGAACTCAAATCACCCTTTTTCCTGAAGCCCTGCAAACAGAAGCTAGACAACTTCATATAACCTAAGAGAGGGCACCATGATACACCATGTTTGGACAGTCTTCATGCCTGTTGCTGTGTAAGCCACTCAAGAAGGTTTACCTGAACACCTGATGACATCATAGGAGACATTTTAAACTGCCAGGGATGCTTCAACCCTGACATCTAGAGATCTTCTTGACTGACCATCCCCTAGGCTCAGAAATTGTTTTATGATTTGTTCCAACCATTACCCTTGTTTTTCCTTTTCTTTCCCTAAAAATGCTTCTTATTAAATACCTGGTTACTTGCTTATACAATATAGGCCTCACTTTGGGAGATCCTTTCTATGTTCTAGAGATGATCCAAAAGACCTGAAGGGAACTCAAACTAAGGAACTAGACACTGTCAGATGTTTCTGTGCACCATCTTTGTCATGGAGACTGGGTCTTATTGAAATGTTTGACTGGATGGCACCATATGAAAAATGCCACAAGGAAATACAATCATGCCATAGAAGTACATCACTATTGGCATCTCCCAAATCTTGGCTGGTTTCATACTCTAGACCTTGCTTTCTCTGAACAGTCAAGTGGACCTGTAACAGACTGCAAGTTGCTGTTCAGAAGACAGTCCCCTAAAGATAAGTAATAAGTGACTCCCAGGTTCTTACTTTACTTATTGGACTACTAGACAGCAGGCTACTTGTTCACATCAGATTTCACTTGAGGTTCCAGGCATTAGCATTGATTGGTTTACAGACATCTTCTCCTGGACTCCTTGAGGGTTGAGGTCCATTATGGAAGGTATACTAAAATTTGGGCTGTCTATTTTGCTAATCTGTTTGGTCATCTATGTTAATCATAAAATGTGAGTTTAAGTGTTGTTCCAAAGCCATTGATCAGAGTACTAAAATATTAGTCATGCAGAGTATATCTTGGTCTCCCCAACTGGTACCCAAAAACATATTAAAATAAAAGTAAAACAGTTTCATTCCTCTGATCCTGATCTTTGCCCTTTCCAACAGGAAGTAGCTAGAGTGGTCTTCGCCCCCAACCCCAAGATTGAGGACTGATCATTAGAGGTAGGCTCATAAGAAATTGTACAAGGGAGTGGGCGGAGCAAAATGGCAGGGTGAGCTGACCCCGGATTCTCTCCCCTCCAAAATACAACAAAAGATTGGAAGAACTGAATTTCAGAGAATAAACATAATGCCAGCTCGTTAGAGACCTACAATACCAAGAAGGCGGAGATCATAACCTTGCTTACACCCTCGGAGGCGCTGGAACGGTAGGAGAGAACATCGCTCCCTCCCCTAGAGTCTGCGATGGCAGCGGCGCGGGTGGGGAAGGAGCGGGGGAGGGGCCGCGCGACCGGGGGATCATCTAGGACTCCTGCCGCTGATTCAGTGGAGACCTGCTGACGGGGGGAAAGCTTCCCTCCGTGGGGACCCTATAAATCAAGGGCCTTGGGAGACCAGAGAACAGAACTGATCTGAACCCAGACCAGCGCGTGTGAGTAACAGCCCCTCCCCCCTAACAAAGCCAGTGGGCGCAGCCATCTTGCCCCGAAGGCGGAGAGCTAACACGCCACTCTCGACCCCCATCTAGTGGCGACAGGCTGTAACTGCAACTGAATTCTACCACCATGAGAAAAAACTGCTCCTGTACCATCCAGCAATTTATAAAAGCCCCAGACCAGAAGGAAAACAATAAAAACACAGAATTAAGTCCTGAGGACTTGGAATTAGGTAAACTAAGTGATAATGAATTCAGAGCAGCTATAATAAAAAAACTCAATGAGGTAGAGAGAAAGATAGAGAAACAAGCCGAGTTCTGGAGTTACTTCACAAAAGAGATTGAAATCATAAAGAAGAATCAAACAGAATTACTTGAGATGAAAAACACAATGGACCAGATGAAACAGAATACGGATTCCCTGAATGCCCGTGTAGACAACCTAGAGGAGCAACTCAGCATAATCAAGGACAGACAGGCTGAATGGCACCAGACAGAGGAAGAAAGAGAACTAAGAATTTAAAAAAATGAGGAAAATCTCCGAGAGATAATGGATTCAATGAGAGTAAGAACAGAAGGATCATAGGAATTCCCGAGAATATGGAAAAGGAAAATGGAGCAGAAAGTGTGCTTAACGAAATTATTGAAGAGAACTTCCCAAATCTAGGGATCAACGGAGAAATGTGTGTAGAGGAGGGTTTTAGATCTCCTAGATTTGTCAATGTAAAAAGACCCACCGCAAGGCACATAATAGTAAAGTTGGCAAATAGGAATGATAAGGAAAGAATACTCAGGGAAGTAAGAAAAAAAAAGAGAATAACCTATAAAGGAGCCCCTATCAGACTGTCAGCAGATTTCTCTACAGAAACCCTACAAGCTAGGAGAGAATGGAGTGATATATTCAAAGCTTTAAAGGATAAAAACCTTCAGCCAAGAATACTCTATCCAGCAAGAATTTCCTTCAGATATGAGGGAGAAATTAAATCTTTTCCAGACAAACAAAAGTTAAGGGAATTTGTAACTAAAAGCCCTCCATTACAAGAAATCCTCAAGAAGGCTCTCATACTTGAAAAAAGAAAAAAGGGAGAAAGGGGACACAATCCACAGACTAGGGAGACTGATGGATAGAACCAGAACAGGATAGCAAATATTCAACTATAGCATTAGGGTAAAAATAAGGAAACTACCAAAACAAGGGCGATCTTAGCACTCTAACTACAAATTAATAAGACAAGTTGGAATAAAAAATGAAAATAATTATTTAGGAGGGGAAGAACAAAGGGTTTAAATCAGTATTGGTCGAGTAAGTAAGAGACCACCAGAGAATAGACTATATTATACACGAGATTCTAAATACAAACTTCAAGGTAGACACTAAAATAAAGGACAGAACAGAGTCACAAATCATAGATAAGGAAAAATCTAAGACACCCAGCATAAGAAATTGCAGTATTAAATGGGTAGTCTAAAGCACACAGGAAAAGAAACACAGGAAAACAAGATAATGAGCGACAGATTGACAGCATTAAGTGCACATGCATCAATAATCACTCTCAATGTGAACGGATTGAACTCTCCAATAAAAAGACACAGAATGGCAAAATGGATTAAAGAACAAGATCCAACAATTTGTTGCCTCCAGGAAACACACCTCAGCCCCAAGGACAAACACAGACTCAGGGTGAAGGGGTGGAGGACAATACTTCAAGCAAATAGCAAGGAAAAAAAGGCAGGTGTTGCAATTCTCATATCAGACCAAGTGGATTTCAAAATAAGACAGGTAAAGAGAGACACAGAGGGACAATATATAATGATCAAAGGGACACTTCATCAAGAAGAAATAACGCTTATAAATATCTATGCACCCAACACAGGAGCACCAAGATTCATAAAGCAACTATTAACAGACCTAAAGGAAGATGTTAAAAACAACACAATAATAGTAGGGGACCTCAACACCCCACTCACATCAATGGACAGATCATCCAGACAGAAAATCAACAAGGAAATAGTGGAGCTGAATGAAAAACTAAAACAATTGGACTTAATAGACATATATAGATCACTCCACCCTGAAGGAGCTGAATGCACATTCTTTAGTGCACATGGAACATTCTCTAGGATAGACCATATGTTGGGAAACAAGGCAAGCCTCTACAAATTTAAAAAAATTGAAATAATAACTAGCATCTTCTCAGATCATAGTGCTATAAGGCTAGAAATTAATTACAAGAAAAAAGCTGAGAAAGGCACAAAGATGTGGAGACTAAACAACACACTACTGAACAAGCAATGGATCATTGAAGAAATTAAAGAAGAAATAAAAAAATACCTGGAAACAAATGAAAATGATAGCATGCCATACCAACTCATATGGGATACAGCAAAAGCTGTATTAAGAGTAAAATTCATCGCAATACAGGCACATCTTAACAAACAAGAAAAATCCCAAATAAGCAACCTTAAAGCACACCTAACTGAACTAGAGAAAAAAGAACAAATGAAGCCCAAAGTCAGCAGAAGGAGAAAAATAAAAATCATAGCAGAAATAAATACTATTGAAACAAAAAAGGCAGTAGAAAGGATCAATGAGACAAAGAGCTGGTTTTTTGAGAAGATAAATAAAATTGACAAACCACTAGCCAGACTTACAAAGAAAAAAAGGGAGAAAGCTCAAATAAACAAAATCAGAAATGAGCGAGGAGAAATAATAACAGACTCTGCAGAAATACAACAGATTATAAGAGAATACTACAAAAAACTATATGCCAACAGAATGGATAACCTAGAGGAAATGGATAAATTCCTGGACTCCTACAATCTCCCAAAGCTCACTCAAGAAGAGGCAGACAATTTGAACAGACCAATCACAAGGAAAGAGATTGAAACAGCAATCAAAAACATCCCAAAGAATAAAACCCCAGGACTAGATGGCTTTCCTGGGGAATTCTACCAAACTTTCAGAGAGGATTTAATACCTATCCTTTTCAAGCTATTCCAAAAAATTAGGGAGGGTCAAACACTTCCTAACACATTCTATGAGGCCAACATCACACTGATACCAAAACCTGACAAGGACACCACGAAAAAAGAGAACTACAGGCCAATATCACTGATGAACATAGATGCAAAAATTCTAAACAAAATTTTGGCAACCAGAATTCAGCAATTCATCAAAAGAATCATACATCAGAATCAGGTGGGATTCATACCAGGGACACAGGGATGGTTCAACATCCGCAAATCAATCAACGTGATACACCACATCAACAAACTGAGGAATAAAAACCACATGATCATCTCAATAGATGCAGAGAAGGCATTTGACAAGATCCAACACCCATTTATGATAAAAACTCTGAACAAAATGGGCATAGAAGGAAACTACCTCAACATAATAAAGGCCATATATGACAAACCCATAGCCAACATCATACTCAATGGGCAAAAACTGAACCCCATCCCCCTGAAAACAGGAACAAGACAAGGATGCCCTCTATCACCACTCTTATTTAACATAGTACTGGAGGTCCTGGCCAGAGCAATCAGGCAAGAAAAAGGAATAAAAGGAATCCAAATAGGGAGGGAAGAAGTGAAACTCTCGCTGTTCGTAGACGACATGATCTTATATATAGAAAACCCCAAAGAATCCATTGGAAAACTGTTAGAAGTAAGCAACAACTACAGCAAAGTTGCAGGGTATAAAATCAATTTGCATAAATCAGTAGCATTTCTATACTCCAGTAATGAACCAACAGAAAAAGAACTCAAGAATACAATACCATTCACAATCGCAACAGAAAGAATAAAATACCTTGGGGTAAATTTAACTAAGGAAGTGAAGGACCTATTTAATGAAAATTACAAGGCCTTTCTGAGAGAATTGGATGACGACATAAGGAGATGGAAAGACATTCCATGTACATGGATTGGAAGAATAAACATAGTTAAAATGTCCATTCTACCTAAAGCAATCTACAGATTCAACGCCATCCCAATCAGAATCCCAATGACATTCTTTACAGAATTAGAACAATGAATCCTAAAATTCATATGGGGCAACAAAAGATCCCGAATTGCTAAAGCAATCCTGAGAAAAAAGAACAAAACAGGAGGCATCACAATCCCTGACTTCAAAACATACTACAAAGCTACAGTAATCAAAACAGCATGGTACTGGTACAAAAACAGGTGCACAGATCAGTGGAACAAAATTGAAAGCCCAGAAATAAAACCACACATCTATGGACAGCTTATCTTTGACAAAGGAGCTGAGGGCATACAATGGACAAAAGAAAGTCTTTTCAACAAATGGTGCTGGGAAAACTGGAAAGCCACATGTAAAAGAATGAAAATTGACCATTCTTTTTCACCATTCACCAAAATAAACTCAAAATGGATTAAAGACCTAAAGGTGAGACCTGAAACCATAAGGCTTCTGGAAGAAAACGTAGGCAGTACACTCTTTGACATCAGTATTAAAAGGATCTTTTCAGACACCATGCCTTCTCAGAGAAGGGAAACAATAGAAAGAATAAGCAAATGGGACTTCATCAGATTAAAGAGCTTCTTCAAGGCAAATGAAAACAGGATTGAAACAAAAAAACAACCCACTAACTGGGAAAAAATATTTGCAAGTCATATATCTGACAAAGGCTTAATATCCTTAATATACAAAGAACTCTTGCAACTCAATCACAAAACATCAAACAACCCAATCAAAAAATGGGCTGGAGACATGAACAGACATTTCTCCAAAGAAAATATACTGATGGCCAATAGGCACATGAAAAGATGCTCATCATCGCTGATCATCAGGGAAATGCAAATCAAAACTACACTAAGATATCACCTTACACCCGTTAGAATGACAAAAATATCTAAAACTAATAGCAACAAATGTTGGAGAGGTTGCGGAGAAAAAGGAACCCTCATACACTGCTGGTGGGAATGCAAACTGGTGCAGCCACTATGGAAAACAGCATGGAGATTCCTCAAAAAACTAAAAATAGAACTACCATACGATCCAGCCATCCCACTACTGGGTATTTATCCAAAGAGCCTGAAGTCAGCAATCCCAAAAGTCCTGTGCACCCCAATGTTTATTGCAGCACTGTTTACAATAGCCAAGACGTGGAAGCAACCTAAGTGCCCAGCAACAGACGAATGGATAAAGAAGATGTGGTACATATATACAATGGAATACTACTCAGCTGCAAAACAGAACAAAATCATTCCATTTGCAATAACATGGATGGACCTTGAGAGAATTATGTTAAGTGAAATAAGCCAGCAAGAGAAAGATAATCTGTGTATGACTCCACTCATATGAGGAATTTAAAACTATGGACCAAGAACTGTTTAGTGGATACCAGGGGAAAGGTGGGGTGGGGGGTGGGCACAAAGGGTGAAGTGGTGCACCTACAACATGACTGACAAATATTAATGTACAATTGAAATTTCACAAGATTGTAACCTATCAATAACTCAATAAAAAAGAAAAGAAAAGAAAAGAAATTGTACAAGAAGTTAGAAAATCTTTCCTAGAGCAAAAACTTCGACAGAAGCTTTGCTGACTGCAGCTGTGCATATTCAGCATAATCAATTCTTGTTTAAATCTAACCAGATCTTTCTGTTGCTCCTTAGTATGTGAGTGAGCTGTCTTTCCAAGAAAGTCAGGTCCTGACATCAAGATTCAGCTCACAAGGCCAAACACAAGCTGAAGAAGAAAACTAACCAGAAAAGTCCAGACAATCAAGGAAAAGGAAATTCACTCTTCAAGGCCAAACACAGGCTTGTGGGAGGGTGCCAACTAACATGACCACATGCTCCCCTTCCCCTACTTAAAACCCCAGCACATGCTCTCCTTTGCCTACCTAAAACCCCAGATAAAAACCCCTACCTTTCAATGGAACAGAATTGAAAGCCCAGAGATAAAACCACACATCTATGGACAGCTAATCTTCGACAAAGGAGCAGAGGGCCTACAATGGAGAAAAGAAAGTCTCTTCAACAAATGGTGCTGGGAAAACTGGACAACCACATGCAAAAGATTGAAAATTGACCATTCTTTTTCACCACACACCAAAATAAACTCAAAATGGATCAAAGACCTAAAGATTAGGCCTGAGACAATAAGTCTTTCAGAAGAGAATATAGGCAGTACACTCTTTGACATCAGTTTCAAAAGAATCTTTTCGGACACTATAACTCCCCAGTTGAGGGAAACAATAGAAAGAATAAACAAATGGGACGTCATTAGACTAAAGAGCTTCTTCAAGGCAAGGGAAAACAGGATTGAAACAAAAAAACAGCTCACTAATTGGGAAAAAATATTTACAAGCCACTTATCTGACAAAGGGTTAATCTCCATAATATACAAAGAACTCACACTGCTTAACAACAAAAAAACAAACAACCCGATCAAAAAATGGGCAGAGGACATGAACAGACATTTCTCAAAAGAAGATATGAATATGGCCAATAGACACATGAAAAGATGTTCATCATCGCTAATCATCAGGGAAATGCAAATCAAAACTACACTAAGATATCACCTTACACCCGTTAGATTGGCAAAAACATCCAAAACCAAGAGCGACAAATGTTGGAGAGGTTGTGGAGAAAAAGGAACCCTCATACACTGATGGTGGGAATGCAAACTGGTACAGCCACTATGGAAAACAGTATGGAGATTTCTCAAAAAGTTAAAAATAGAAATACCCTATGACCCAGCCATCCCATTACTGGGTATCTATCTTAAGAACCTGAAATCAGAAATCTCAAGAGTCCGTTGCACCCCTATGTTCATCGCAGCATTATTTACAATAGCCAAGACGTGGAACCAACCTACATGCCCAGAAACTGATGATTGGATAAAGAAGATGTGGTATATATACACAATGGAATACTACTCAGCCATAAAAAAAGACAAAATTGGCCCATTCACAGCAATGTGGATGGACCTCGAGGGTATTATGTTAAGCGAAATAAGCCAGTCAGAGAAAGACGAACTCTATATGACTCCACTCATAGGTGGAAGTTAGTATATTGATAAGGAGATCTGATCGGTGGTTACCAGGGAAAAGGGGGGGTGGGGGGAGGGCACAAAGGGGGAAGTGGTGTACCCACAACATGACTAACAAAAATGTACAACTGAAATCTCACAAGGTTGTAATCTATCATAACATTAATAAAAAAAAAAAAACCCTACCTTTTTCCTTTGGAGGAGATGGATCTGAGTTCTAACTCCCATCTGCTCATCTGGTTGCCTTTTGATAGTAAATCTCTTTCCTTGACACAAGCCTGGTGTTTCAGCTTTTTTCCTTATTGGTCCTATAGTGTGGCAGGTAAACAAACCTGCGTTTGGGCTTGTTAACCAATATGAATAAGCTTTCACTAATTTGGGTACCCCTGCAAGGTGGAGAAAAGCACACTCGAATTCAAGTGCATGGCCCAACACAAAGAATGTTAATCAATTGGCCTCTGGAAGTGTTTTATTTCTTGGTTTAAAACACTCATGTCAATTGGCAGCAATTGTGGCACACACTTTAAATAAGGATTAGTCTGTGTTTTCACTGTACACTAATACATTATCTCCTCAAGTTAATTATCAGTGGAGTCTTCCTGAAATAATTATGGGAACCCATGCACTTATCTACTTCACCCCAATAGAGATTCCAACCTCCTCCATTCTGACAGAGCTACTCTAATAAGTTAACCTGCCTTGGCATCAAAACGTGGTTTCTCTGCTCCCTTCATTTTTGACTGAAGGTCATTGCTAGAAGCTACAGACCGGAGATTGGGTCTTCTGGAACATCAGAGAAGGACAGCCTGAGAAGGGGATACAGGGAAGAGACCCGTGCTTATACCCTTCTTAGAAGAAGCTAAGACATGACCATCAGAGCAGACAC